>NC_088924.1:32292500-32547500 GCF_038396675.1 Hydra vulgaris | reverse complement strand
CAATTTTCTGGAAATTTTAGTTTTGGGTTTTTACATGTGTATTTTAATGTTGAAATAGTGTATATTCTTGTTAATTGACATTATTTTCCATTGTTCCATTTAGGTGATTGTATCATCACTCTAACTTTTTCCAGTTTTTTTTTTTCCCCCAATTTTTGTTGTTGTTGTTAACAAGAACACAAAAGAAACTCTTTATGTGTTTAATAATATTGTCATTTGCAGATATTTGGCTGAAGTTGCAGTTGATGAAGAACGAAAACGAGTTATATTTGAAGCTGATGCTGCTTATAAACAAGCTTCTGAAATAAGCGAAAATTTGATATCTACTGATCCAATCCGTCTTGGACTTGCTCTAAACTACTCAGTATTTCATTATGAAATTCGAAACAAACCATCAGAAGCTTGTACCCTTGCTAAGAAAGCATTTGATGATGCAATTGTAGAACTTGATTCCCTTGCTGAAGATTCGTACAAGGATAGCACTCTTATTATGCAGTTGCTTAGAGATAACCTTACCTTGTGGACTGCAGATGCCGATGCTACTACCGAAGAATAGTTTTATGAGATCATACGAAAAACGATCCAGCATTATGAGTATAACGCTTGTATATTGTTTAATAATTCAAACAATGTTGTTTTATGTCGCTTTATGCTTTTGATTAACGAGATTTCTGCTGAAAATATTTTTTTGTTTTTTATTATGCGGTTGTTTTTGAAATTATCTTTGATTACAATTTCACGTTTTTGTTGTGCGCTGCGTTTATTATTGTTAAAATGTTTCTGTCAGATGGCTTTGTAAAATTACTTTCTGTGAAATGAAGTGTGGATTTATTGCATGTTTTTCATATGTATGAAATTGTGTATTAGCATGCTTTTTCTAAGTATATTTTATTTTCCACAAATAGTTTTGGGATAGCAAAAAGCCACTTTTCTATAATATTTTTTCGGTATATTTATTTTTGCTGTTTAAATTTATGACAAAGTTTTTGTGTTTTTATTTTCCTAGTCGTTAGTACATTTTATTTAAGGAGGAGCTTCTAATTACACTTATTTCGATTGCTAATTTTATATTTTAACAAGCGGCGCTTAATTCATAATTCTTTTACTTTAGCACAATAGGCACGAGCAACTGGTAAATAATTGAACATTAAATATAAGATTTAATTTAAGAATTGTCTAAAGGCTCTGTTTGGATGCCAATGGATAAATAATCTAGCTTAAAATCAAAACCAATGTGTGCTGTATAGTTGTTATTAAATGCAGCAGTGGCGCTCAATCGTAGAGCGCTTTGTTATTGTTAAGTCATCGTTTGATTTCCGCGACGCCCAATGGCGGAGTATTTAAGGTCAAAAGTGGAACAATTATTTTATGGCTTTATCAATTAGATTAACACTAAAAGCAGTTACAAATCATACATTTTATCAATCAAAAATATTTAATGTTTATTTATTTACTTTAGATCTTTCTTTTCGCCCTAAGACGCTTTTGAACATTAAATGTGTAAAGATAGTTTGCTCGTTTGTTTAGCAGTGCCAGAAAGATGTTCAAGAATTAAACGAAAACGAATCTGTTTAAATACAAACAACATAAAATTAACGAGTACATACAGATACGCACTATAAAGGTAAAGCGAAACGTAAAATAACAAAATATACTACCGATGAGAAATAAATACCGATTCATTTTTGAGCCTTTTTCTGGTACTGCTTGACAAGCGATCAGACTTTTACAGAAGTCTTCGAAATATCCCTATCGTAATTTGCTCGAGCAGTTCTGTCTATAATCATGGAAGTGTTAATTTCTCTTCCGATAATTAAACAATAGGTAGGTGTAGCTTGGTCAATTATTGTGGCATTATGTCTCAATATCTTGTGAAATGTTGGAGACCTTGGGTAGCATCCAAAAATTTCAACGTAAAATTCTGCAAATTTTTGAAATTTTATGGCGCCTATTTTGTTATTAATAATATTAATCTAAATGGAAGTAAATCTATATTTTTTTTGTCTTTTCGGGTGAACAACTTATAATATAAAGACGCATTACATTGTCCTGCAGTTCACTGACTCATTTGAGCAGCATAGGTTAGTTTTTGGAAGATATTTACCCTCTCAAAGTAGTAAAATAATATTTACGTCTCTTTCATGGCGAACACAACTACCCAAAATCTTTTGATGGTCAAAGTTTCTTCCACATTCATCACGATTAATTAAAGATTTTAAAGCGCACTAACTCAAATAATACTTTTTAAAGTTGTGGTCAACTGGAAGCGTTAAAAACAAATGCAAAAAGCTCACGCAAAGTCCGAGTTCTAACTTGTTGTGGCTGGGTTTGGTTTTAATAATAAGAGTTTAATTTTGCATGCTGAAATTTTTATTTATGTTTGCTAAAAGTATTATAACAACAATAATTCGCCTATTTATGTTTGCTAGACACTGAAAAACTTTTTAACAGTTACAATTGAGATATTCTTTTTGATCTATACTTTAATATACAGTTGCGAAAAATAAAATAGCACCACTAATCGTATTTTCCTTTTTGTTAAAAAAGCACCGTGCAAAATAAAACTTTTTTATAGCTTTGCTGTTTAAAATATTAGCTAACATGTTTATTTTCTAAAATAAATCATTTTGGGAAAAAAACTGCTTGGTGTTGCTCGATTTTAATCAAAAATGGCAATTCTGACTGAAAAATAAAATAGCACCACACACTCTTTTGTTGTAAAATACTCTGATAACGGCAAAAATAATTGTGAAAATAGCAAGCGTTGGTTTTTTTTTTTGCTGTTTTATTCGTTTTATGTTAGTGCGTATTAGTAGGAGACATTTACATATAAAAATGGGACGCGGAAAGCATTGTAGTGCAGAAAAACGAGAACTGATTCGAAAGTTGATATCAGCAGAGAAATCTTAAAGAGAAGTTGGTCGTTTAGTTGAGTGTTCCAATAAATCGATAAGAAATGCCATAAAACTTTAAGAAAAGCCTGAAACACGTGGTCGAAAACGTTCTATTTCAACATTGCCGGCCAATCGCTAAAAAGGAACCTTTTAAAACACCGAAAAAGGACTGAAAAAGGACTTTAACACCGATGCAACAGTACAAACAGTTCGGAGTTGTCTGCAAGTTAATGGATTAAAAGTCTGTAGCCCCAGAAAAGTTTCACTTCTTAGTGCCAGACATGTTGTAAAGCGTATTGCGTTTGCTAAAAAACTCTCAAATCGGCCACTCGAAAAATGGAGGAATGTTTTATGGACAGACGAAAGTAAGATTGTGATTTATGGTGGAAAAGCTTCTCGGGTGTATGTCAGAAGACCGCCGAATGCAGAATACAATCCAAAATATACCATCAAAACTATTAAACATGGAGGTTGTAGTATAATGATATGGGCATGCTTTCCTTATTACGGAGTAGGGCCCATTTATCACATTACTACTAAATTCCGCTAAAGCGATGTCAGGACTTGGTTAACTCGAACCCAAGACGTTGTGTAGCCGTCATTGCCAATAAAGGTCACGCTACAAAATACTAATATGTTAAGAAATAACTAATATTTATTGTAAAATGTTTAAAACAATTGATCTCATAATATTTCCTTATTTTAAAGTACACATTAAAGCTGCGGCGCCATTATTTTTTTCGCGTTTTATTTGTTTTTTTTTGAATTTTTGTTTAATAAATGAATATTATATATTAAAAGTTGTATATTTTGTTTTTTATAAAAATTATAAGCCATTTTACTTTTAAATATGTATTTAAAAGATTTTCAAACTATCAAAAATAGTTAAAAATTCTAATTTCAACCAATTTTTGGTGGTGGTGCTATTTTATTTTTCGCAGCTGTATATTGATATAATGAATGAATTTAATATAACTTAATATATAATTTCTTGATATAACTATACTTCGATAAAAGCTACCTCACCAAAGGGTCAACACAGTATATTTTTTATTATTGCAGTCGTTGTGGTTAGAATTCTTGCTCAGAACAAAGAGGTCCGAGGTTTAACACTGGCTCTAGTTCAATAAATGACATTAGTAAGGAAAGAAGGACACTTGAACTTCCTAGCTAAGACCGTAAGACCTTAATAGGCACAAAAAGAATTAACAACTTGGTGTAGCTAAGGCGATTTAAAAGTTATTCGAATTCTTTTATTTGGAATTAGCATAATTTTGTCAGCGTATTATGTTCAAACAAGAGCTTTAGATGCTATAATTTTTATTGCACCAAGTTTTTATAACGTTTAAAGAAACTTTTCTTTTTTTTTATATAATTTTCAGAACTTTTTTATTACTCCAAATTGAGAATCTAAGGAACACCATTTTTGAATCTTTAGATTAATTCCGCTCAACAGCGTTAACTTATTTTTAGTTTAAAATTTTTGAAAAAGTGACTTAATCTACTACAGATCCTAGCTCTAATCGGTTCTAACACATATTAGTTTAAGATAATTGTCAAACCTCAACATTTCTATCAATTTTCACAAAAAATATTAAAATTCCGACCAAGAAAGTTTATATATAAGTAGAATTCCGGAAAGTAAGTTATAATTAAGAAAAATTGCCAATAAAAGATCAGAGCAGATCATATTGTGATGTTTATTTCACCTAAAAAGTGTATTTATTTAAAATCTTATTCAAATTTGAACAAGCGATCGTGAATATTACCATTTTTTTTTTTTTAAATCTTCGGTCTGGGTTTTTTCGCTACAAACATTTTCATTTTATGTTACGGTAAAATTTATCATTTTAATTTATTTTTTGTCTTTTAATGATTCACAGACCTGATTATTGAACGGAAATATGTTGTAGTCAGCATTAAATTATATAACTATTAGAAATCGTCTTTTTTTTTTTTTTTTTTTTTTTTTTTTTTTCCATATAAATTTATTAAAGTCGTAAAGCATAATATAAATACAAATAGCAGGGGCAAGAAGAAGACATAATTGGTCTTATCACCAAGCCCCTTAATTACACCGAGGATGAAAAGGTCTTAATTACACCGAGGTCTTAATTACACCGAGGATGAAAAGACTTGACAAACTTGAAAGGAATGCAGTAAAGTCATTTCTTTATGTCTTTAATAGTTTTTAATGTCTTTAAGTATAATTAAAACTATATACTCTCTCTAATTAAAGTTAGGGTGATCAACTTTCACACGACGAAACAAAATAAATCTATTTTGTATCCTTTGAAATCATTAATTCCCAGTTTAATTTTAGTTTGGTTAAAAACACTTTTTTAGATGGTATATAAGAATTATGCAACATTCATATACTAAATATAAAAATCTTTTCTTTTTTTGCCCCAAGAAGACCAAAAAGTTTTTCAAAGCGCACCGCGAAAGAGCATTGAACTCGCTCTTACTACTATACCGATAACACAAAATATGCCCAGAACTCGTTTCGAACCCTAAATCTTTAGCAAACACTCTAACCACTTCGCCACAGCCGCTTAATGCTGGTTAGGAAAAAAAAAAAAATAATTAGAGATTCAGAAAATGTAATTTCTAAAGATACTCTTTATATTTCAGTACAGGCGGTTTAATTTTGGAATGCGAAGCATTCCAAAATTAAACCGCCTGTACCGAAATATAAACCAACAGCGAACCGAAATATAAACCAACGTGTACCGAAAATATAAACCAACAGCGAACCGAAATATAACAATGTAACCAACAGCGTACCGAAATATAAACCAACAGCGAACAATTTTCAGAAATACTCTCGAAGAAGTCATTCCTAAATGATATTTATTTTAATTTTATCTTTATTCTTGCTTGTTTTTTAACTTTTTTGTTTGTTTGTACTTTTACAAAAGGAAAAAAAAATTAATATGTAGTCATTTCTTATATTTGAATTTAAACCCTCATTAGATTTATTTCTAACCATTATATGGCAAATATTAATGATTGATATTTTAATACGAAGATAGTTCTTTCTCCGTTCATTTAACTAACTTGGCCTTCCGAAAACCAACAACAAACAAATTTGTCTCTTTCAAAACGATGGAAATGTTATTGTATATAAATAAATTTTATGAAATAATGATATATGAAACCACCTATGAATTATAGAAGTTTACAACAAAACATAAACTGTTAGATGTTAATAAAAATTTAATTAACCAAAAGATAAAAAATGCTGCTGATAAATTAATCTATAGTTCCCGAAATTGAATATTGAAAAGAGAACTATATCCCCAAAAGGTATAAGCAAACAACCCGAAATTTGTGTAGATAATATCTTACATATAGCATACATTGATTTATTTAGCCATAACATACACACACCGACTGTTTTATGTAGCCGTAGGCGCAGTCATTGTCCTAGGTTTTGCTTTCACGTTTGCGAAAACGAAAGCCTACAGTAAATAATCAACAAAAATCTTGTTCCAAAATTATTTCACTAACCTTCGTCTGACAAGTTTTTTTTTTGTCGAAATCATTTTTTGAATGCGCAAATGCTTTCAGAAAATAATATTTATATTTCTGATAACATTAATATTTCTTATTCTGCAAGGTCTTCAAACATGTTCATATGCACCTCGTATTAAGTTTATTCTTAAGAAAAGTAAACGATTTTAGACATTCTCTTTTATCATGTCCCGGCAAGAATATCGTTATTAATTTTCTTCCGAAAACGAAAAACGGAATGAAACTGGTTCCGCCTTTCATACAAACAACCTCTTAGTTCTGAAATACTTCAGGTCAACACAAGTTAAGCCTGTGTTAAGTAAATATTATTTATTCTAACAAATCCCGGAATATTACGAAACTAATTTTATAAATTATTTGTAAGTTTAAAAAAACAACGAATACTAAAAACATAAATCTTTCAAGATCATAAATATTAATAGGTCCAGTTTATGAAATGATCGATTGAAACTAGACACAAGTGAGCTTAACAAGTCTCAATCTCTACCTGTAGATCCCTGATAACAAGCCGAAGGAAATTTTTCTAAAGTAAAGTTTAAATAGAAAAAGTTGTTATTTTGTTAAAACAAATTTGTAAATAGTGAAGATTTAAAATCTAAAAAATGTTTACCCTTAATCCTCAATTCTTTAACTTTCAATTGGAGCAAATAAAGTTTCGTCTTTTCCATCTGTTTCAGACTCAATTTTATTTTCTTCTTTAATGTAAGCAGGTTGACCAGGTGTGACTATAGTTCCGCACCAAGAAGTAATATCTGTATCTAATGCAACAACAGGATAACCCTCTATACCCAAAACTTCGTTAATTGCACCTAAATAAGCAAACAAAATTCATATTCATGTCACTAAGTCATATTCACTAAAAAACCAAAGAAAATCATGAATAGTTTTAGCTGCATTAACTTGATAAATATTCTCAAAATATAACTGGATAAAAAAGTTTGGTACTGAAATTTTAATTGAGTTTTAAAGAGTGCAACCAGAACAAACATTTTAATTGAGTTTTAAATGGTAGTAAACGCGACCAAAACACAGTAAAATTGCTATAAATTTTTAAAAAATTGTTATATTTTCTATAGAAATGCAGTGTTTTCATTCATGATAATAAATTTATAATATAAAATAAACTTTAATACTAAGAGAAAACTTTTTTACCCTGTTTTTTAATACAAAATTCAAATAATATATTATTTTAAAACGTTCGATTTTGCGTAAATTTTTGCTAATAAGGAACAGTTCGTAAAATGGTAACCAATTTATAGAAAAAAATAATTAATATACATAATCTTTTAAGCGAATATACATATTCTTTTAAGCGAAAATACATTCAGTAGTTAATAAAATGAAGGTTGATAATTGAAAATTTTGATTTTTTTCTTAATGGAAGAATTGGTTATCAAGTGATCTTATTCTTAACGGAAGTGATGCATTATTGATATTAAGTGATTTTATTTTTAATGGAAGACTTGGTTTATTGATTTCAAATAATTTATTTCTTAATAGAAGAGTTAGTTAAATTGCCAACCATTGATACCAAGTAATTTTTTTTTCCTTAATGAAAGTGTTGGTTTATTGCAATCGATATCAAGCGATTTTCCATAACCCAACAATTTTTTTAAATCATCTTGAGAAATTTATCTGAAAGTAAACTCAATATCTTTAATGGAATCTGATTTAAATTTTATTTAAATCAGATTCCATTAAATCTTATTTAAAGAGTATCAATTTTGTGCATAAAGCAAATGTGCATTAACTAACCAAATGTCACCTGTTGATTTCAACACTTTTGCGTAGTTAATTTTAATAGACTCAGCTAAACTTTTATTTTTTCCCTTTTATATAAGAACTGTCATTGTTAAAATAATTTAAATTTAATATGACTAATAGAAAAACAATATTGTAAAACATGTTGATTGATTTTGATATGAATTTTGAAATTTCTTTATTTAACTGATCTTACTATTGTCTATAAATTTTTAGATATTTTAATTTAATGTCTGTTAGTAAGAAAAAGAATAAAAGAGAATAGATGTTAGTATAATAAATAAAATAGTTGAAATTTTTAATTAAAACTTTTAATTTAACACAATTAAAAACCTAAAACAAACATTTAGCAAAATTTTTTTTAGTAAAAACAGAATTCAAAACATTTTTTAACTAACTCTTCATTTATTTAAATTGAAATAAAAAAAAGAAAGAAAAGAAAAAATAAAGTAAATTCAATTACCATGACAAAGTGCTCTGATAAGCGTTTGTGCAGTAAGACAAAGCATATCTTGTTCTTCAAGAGTAAGTACACTATGTGCACGAACTTGACCACTCTCACAAGGATCAATTACCCCAAGTGATCCAGGTAAAAATAAACCTGCTGCAAGTAGTTGCAAAGCACGTCTAAAACATAATACGGCTTATAACCTCTGATTTGAACCACCTTTAAATATTTGAACCATTTTTAAATATTTAAACCACCTTTAAATATTTCAGCCACCTTTAAATCTCTTTTTGTTAAATAAAAAAAAGTATAACTCACTGAGCCCTTAAATATTGCACTTAAATATTGCACTTAAAGTTTACTCTACATAGTTTTCTTGTTTTTCAAGATCAATAAAAAAAAATTTAAGAAAAAAAAATTTTTTTTTGGAAACAATTCGAAAAATTGATTTTAGTAAAAAGCAAAAACTAAATAATATAAGCAATTTGTAAAGAAAAAAACTCGCTTTGGAAGTCATTTTAAGAAATTAGAATTAAATATTATTTATAAACATTTTTTCCATTTTTTTTTTCAAAACTTTTAGTAGAAAGCTAAAAGTTTATGTTTACCTAAATGCAACATTAATCGAAAGTGGATCTCTTGTGTTTGAAGGTAAAGTTGCACTTTTGAAAGCCTAAAAAAATAAAAGTAAAGTGCAACATAAAAAAATTAGAACTTTTGCAAAATACAAAACTATGTATTAATACTATAAAAAATATTTTATTACTAGCAAATCTATGAGCCATGGAGTCAAACCACTAAGACCAGAGAATCTTTTTTTTAAATCTTTTAGTAATCTGACAAGCACACGAACAGTAGTATGTGAAGCATTCTCTTCAAACCATCTAGCATGTCGAATTGTTGCGAGTGCACCTTCTAACAGTTTGACATCAACATGCTTTTCTGAATCAACTTCAAACAAATTTTTAGGTAATGTTGTCACAAGTACTCTTACTAGAGCACCCTCACTGGAAGTAGTGTTGAATCCTCCTTCATTGGCTTGTGTAGGAAAGTCTACAGAAAAACAATTTAAAAATAAATCCATGCACTCGGCGCTGAGCAAAAAGCTGTTCTCAGTGCTACCAGGAATACCCCTATTTGAACTTTGAACCAAAGTCATGTTTTTTAATAATTATAGTGGCTTTATTGCAACTAAATATATATTACATATTGCTTATGTGATACAAAGATCGCATACAGATAACCCAAAAAGTCGAAAAATTATTTCTGTTATAAAATGGTATTAATGCTAAGCAGAGCATTAAACTGCTGCTGTGACTGGGAGCGAAGAGAAAATAATATTGCTGCTGTGACATTGGGAGCAAAGAGAAAAAAAATATTGCTGCTGTGACAGTGGGAGCAAAGAGAAAAAAAATAGTGTTAATAATTATTAGTAATAAAATTGTTGAAAGTCAAATTAGATAAGTAATAGAATAGCGGTAAGATAAGAGGAAAGTAATAGAATAGTGGTAAGATTGGAGGAAAGTAATAATATAGTGGTAAGATAAGAGGAAGTCATAGAATAGTGGTAAGAGGATAAGAGGAACAAAAATAACAAAAATAAATAAAACAAAAAACTATTTTGCAATTCATGTTTGATTTGTATATGAGAAAATAAAATAGAAAACATTAAGGAGGTTAAGTTAGTGAGGTCCATCATACAAAAAAATAACTTAACGTAAATAAATAAGATAATGGGACTTTAGACATGATATTGTGTTTAAAATGAAAATCTTACAAAGCAGCATTATCTTATACCTGATTACTTTATCGAAATAAAAAATCTCATTCATTAATGTATGAAATATAGTTGTCATATATGGGCTGGTGCTTCTAATGAAACCCCTTTTAGACAAAATCCAAAATATCATTAACAATGTTGTTGGTTTTTGGAAAAAAATGAATTGTAACGTTACACAACATGATATCTATTACTAAAAGCTAAACAAAAAAAGCTAGACAAAACCTTCATCAGGAGCCTGTCCTTTCAATTTTTCTTGTACAATATTTGCCAAATTTTCAATATCTGCAGCTAAAATAAAAATTATTGAGTTAATAATTTGCTAAAAATATTTTTTTAACTCCTGAAGGGAAAAAATCAAGCATCAATAGTCAAAAATTAACATTACATAATCAAAACTTTATAACACTTAAACCTCAATAAACATCGATTTACCTGTTGGTGTATAACACATAAACATCAACCTGTAGGTAAGTTGACAATTTACCTGTTGGTAAGTTAACATCAATTTTATCATATTTTATTTCATAATATTTTATATTCATAAATATTACATATTTTATAACATCAAATTACCTGTTGGTGTATCTTTTAATATAACAACTAGATCAGCAACTGGATGACCAGATAGCATTGTTCCCTTTTTATAAGATCCCACTGCCCGGACTTCATCAATGGGAATATTTAAACCAACAGAAGAAATAATTAAACTTTCAACAACAACTTCAACCTAAATATAATGACTTTTATTAGAATAAAAAAATATTATCAAAACTGCGGTTGAAAATAGCACAGTGTTATCTTTATTTAAACTGACAGCTTTTTTAGGTCTTTATAAGAAATTGCAAGAAAACTTGTTTCTTTAGAAAAAGAAAGTAAATAAAAATTAGTAATTGATGAGGCCAAAAAACAAAAATTATGAAAGCTCAAACTAAACTTAACATAATAAATATTAAAAATTTTTAATAAATGTTTTACATTTATTAAAATACACAGATATACACTTAGAAAGGGTTTCTAAAAACAATTTTTATAAAACAGTTTTTTACTGTTTTCAAATTTATAAAAACAGTTGTTTTTCCGTTTTTTGAATTTTTTTATAAATAAGTACCATTTTATTCAATACTTTGAATCATAATTTAAACTATTTCAAAAATACATGGGCTGATCAAAGGTGTGATCTTATTTCTGTACAAAAGTTGGTGCACACAGAAAAAAATCTTTCAACATTTGTAGATGTGCATTTAATTGTTAATAATACATCATAAAACTTTTGTAGGTTTTCTGTACATTGGCCTGTATGCTTAAAAAGAGTAAACTCAGGCTTTATCCAGCTGATATTGTCCTGTCCAAAAGACACTATTGGTGATTCATTATTGTTTAACAATACAATAGCAATAGGCTCTTCTTGAAAAAATAAAATTTGATTTGTAGGATTACCAACAATTGCTTTAATAATATTAACATAACAAAAACAAAAAAATATCAACATGCATGCAAAAGTTATTTTATCTCTGGATAATGTTTTTGTAGAGTTCTTAAAACTGTGTAATAAATTATAATAGTGTTAATAATAATAATTCTTAAGACTGTGTATTAAATTCATGACATTTGTATTCCAGCGTTCATCGATTTTAATCCTCCAATTATCCATCAATTTTTTGATACACAAATTGATAAAATACATAAAGCTTTGATGTATTTTATCAATTTGTGCTTTAAGTAAATTTTGTCTGCTAAGATTATCTACAGTTTAAAAGATTACATCTTTAAACCTTTTAAAGATCCAGGTCTACATTTTTGACTAAATGTAAATCTACCTTAATTTTTCATAAAGTTTCATGAACCAGTGTTTTTATCAATGGCTTATTATTGGTATTGCATTCCAGCAAATTTTTAAATCGAGATGAAGCTCATTTTCTTTTCAAAAAAAGCATTGACTTTTGATTGAAAGGCATGATTTCAAACAGTTTGATTTTTGTGTGAATTAAGTAAATTATTGTAGTCGATGGATATTGCTATATCTATAATTATGCAGAGGCTATTTATCTTTAAATATTAATTTTTGTACTTTTATATAAATCATTAGTAGTAATTTAGTTCACTCAGCTATTAGTTTTCACACTTTATAACTTCAAAATTGGCGTCTTCAACATTCTCATCATTATTATCACAGACACAGTCTTTAGTGTAATATTTTTTCTTTTTTATCAAGTCAAAAACCACATACTTTAAGATGTAATCATGACAAAGAAAAAATTAACCAATAACATTTAAGTTTTGAATATACTTCTTGTTTAATGGCACTTAATATTGTGCAGATGCAACCAAATCTTTTTCACCTATATTCTAAAGACACTTAGATGTTGTTTCATTATTTCAAACATATCGAATACATTGCAATAACCAAAACTTCAAATTAATTTCATTTTATGTGTGATAGTATTGTCAGTTTTTTCACGAATATCAACTCCAAAAAAAAAAAAAAGAAGATATATATCTATATCCATATTGTATTGGATCAATGCGCATCTTGCAAGCTTTTATTCTGCCTCTTCAATTTCAAGTCATCATTCTACTCCACATTTTTCAATTTTAAGTCATCATTCTACTCCACATTTTTTATTCTACTCCACATTTTTCATTCTACTCCACATTTTTCACCATCTTGAGCAGCTTTATAAAACCGTAATCATTTTTTAAAATCTTTTTTACAAGAACACCTCTCTTAAGAACAAACGTCTTTTTATTAATGCAAGAAGCCAATGTAAAAGGGTCATGTCCAATTTTAAGCTCTGTTATTATCAGTTTATTAAATCTTGTATCTTATTTCTGATGTTAGGTTCTAGAGACCTTGGAAGTCTTCAACTGTGTCATTAACTAAATTAAGTTAAGAAGTGTTCTCCAGAACTCTCTTCAATTTTTGCTAAACTATTAAAATGTGGTTCCGATTTTTAAAAACTCTAGAATAAATTTTGACTTTTTAATTATCCTACGATTAGTTTTTACTCTGCAATTAATTTCTTTATATAAAGTTTTTGAGATTATTAAGTCATTTCTTTTTAACTGCAGTATTAAAGATATTCATGAAGTCCTACACTCTTCTTCATTTCAAGTAACTTTAAGGGTACACAAGGTTTTATCTTTAGTATTGTACTAGTTAAGTTTTTGTTAAAAAAAAATTACTTAATAGACTAAAATTATTTTTTAAATTATTAACAGAAAGTTTTTAATATTTGTTGCTAAATCTTTAATTTAAAAAAAATGAAAGAACAATAAAAACATTAAAAAAAAAAGCTGTTTGCTATTTTTGATTTTTCTTAAAAAAACAGCAGTTATACTGTTTACTGTTGAATGAATCCATTCAAATTCCCCAACTTTTCCATGACTTTTGCAAAATTATAAATATTATATTCACTGACTTTTTTCAGTCAACATAGCTTTTTTTTTCTTTTTCTTTTAAATTCTGATTCACTCCCAACAAGGCTGCAAGCAACTACTATTAAGTTTGGAGTTACTAAAAAAAAAGAATAGAGTTATAGAGCAAGAAAACGGTTGACAGAAGATTTAAAGAGTTAAAGGTTGTATGAGTCAGGAAAACATGAAGATGGAAGAAAGTTCTAAAGGGTTGAAGTGCAGGAAAAAAAGCTAGAGGAATAAAAGTTTTTGGAGCATACAGGGACAGATACAGTATAAAAATGAGACTTTGATGAATGAAGAGTCAAGCAAGAATGAGTTTTAGTGGATGAAGCTAGAGATAAAAGCTCCTTTGAGCAGCAGCCATGATAATATTTGTAGAAAAGAGAAAGAAATGCAACTTTACGAGGATGGGAAAGAGGCTCAAGCTTAGCAGATAGACCAGGTCCAACTACGTTTACAGTGCATTTTTGAAATACCCTGACTTTTTCAGGATTTCCAGGTTGCTGGCCACCCTGACAAATAGGTTAATTCTAGATACTATTTCAGTTTAAGGGAAAAAAAAAAATTTTTAACTTTTTTATTTTTTACATAATGATCAACTTTAATAAACTTTATTTAATACTTAAACCTTTAATTAGCTTTTTTTTTAATTTTATATATATTTGTTCTTACTTATCAAGATTTATTTGAAAGTAATAGTTCATATTTCAATAAAATTTATACATAGTTGAAAAAATTTTTATTTTTTTTGCAACTCTACGAATGAGATTTTTTTAAATATATATACATGTATATAGCAAATTTCATGTTTTCCTTGGCATACATTTTAAAATAGTTTTTTTTTTGGTTATTCTAGTATATTTTTTTTTGTTATACTAGTATATTTTTTAGTATATGATTATTGTAAGCACAAATACAAATTTTAATTTATATTTTTATTAAAAATTAAACTAGCTATAAGTTATAAATCTAGACATACATGGAAATCTGTAAATGTACATGGAAATGTTTATTTGCCATGTAAATCTATGTGTGAATCTAGGCATACTGTATGTTTATTTGCCATGTTCTTAACAACTGTGTAACATTCATTAAATGCAGTCCTATAAGAAAATTATTATTTTATTTATGTCAGATCAGGTTATCCTGCTACTGGTAACATGAAACCCAGTACAATCTGCTTCATGTCCTGCTGCCTTGTAGGATACGCCTTTTTAGGCAAAGGTTAGGAGATGCCAACTCTAATTTAAAACACCCCCTGCCTTGGGGCTCTTGGTTGAGTAAAGGCTAGAGATGGTGTCTCGATAAAAACACTCATCTTGGGCAGATGTTGAATGCACCCGGCTACTGTCTTGAAGAAGGCCTCCTAGGCAAAGACTTAAGGGTAAACAGTTTCTATCTGTTGACCAGCCCCTTCTTCATCTATTAGGCTGGCGCAGATGTATTTTTAATACATTGTTTCCAGTTTAGGATGTTGAATGCTGGATCTTCTTGACTCAATGCATGGGTTTAGCTTGTGTCTCTGTTTTAATGACTAGGCAACTCATTCTATTATCTCCTAATGAGGGTACAGCTCTAAAACTCAGTTTTATGGTTCTGAGGCCGTCTGGTAGTCAGGTTTCCCGAACTCTGTGGTAGCTCTCAGAGAGGCTGATTCCATCAACAGCTGAAAAATATCGAAGTATTAACAGTGCCATGTTGCGCATGGATGGTGTCCCTGTTTGTACTTTTGGTGTGCACTGCAGAGGCCACATTTGGGGCCCTTTGTTACGGCTTAGGGTTTATTAGTAGTAATGAGACAATTGCTTGGGCTATTCAACAGTGTTCTGAGTACTATCTATGCTTTGAGTCAAGTTCTTCAATCTAATTTAAAAATGAATAAAGTACCAAAAACTAAAAAACTCAAAAAACCATCATCATCACCAAGTTCTCTAAACCCATCATTCACTAATAATCATGGTCTTCGAAGTAACTTTTCTTCTGTTGAGTCGTATCTCTTGCAAAGTTCACCAAACCTACTTGCTCTTTGTGAGACTAATTTGAGTTCAGCTGTCTCATCTTGTGATCTTAGTGTTGATGGTTATCTTCCTCTAATTCGAAAAGACTCCAATAGTCAAATGCTTGGCCTGGGCATTTACATTCGTAAGAATTCACCCATTTGTCGTGAAACTAGGTTTCAATCCACAGACTATTCTTTTATGTGCTTTCGTTTAGCACCACTTCACTCTATTGCCTTTCTCTTTGTTCTATATCACTCTCCTTCATCTCAAGACTGCACACTTTTTGACGTTATTTCTGATCATATTGACCAAGTCCTCTCTCTTTATCCATCAGCTAATATAGTTGTTGTTGGTGACTTTAATGCTCACCACTCTGAATGGCTTGGCTCTAGTGTCAGTGATTCGGCAGGCATTAAAGCCAACAACTTTTGCCTTTCTCAATCCCTAACTCAAATAGTCAACTTTCCAACTCGCTTTCTAGACAACCCGAATCATCTACCTTCTCTACTCGACTTATGTCTTGTTTCTGATCCTAGTCAGTGCTCAATTTCTCCACATTCACCCTTAGGTGCTTCTGATCACAGTTTGATCTCCCTTAAACTAATATCTCATTCTTCTTTATCACCTAAATCCTTCTATTATCGAACCTCTTACAACTACAGTAAAGCTGACTGGGATTCTTTCCGTGATTTTCTTCGTGATGGCCCTTGGGTAGAAGTCTTTCGCCTTCCTGTAAACAAATGTGCTTCTTACGTAACTTCGTGGATTCAGGCTGGCATGGAATCTTTTATTCCCTCTCGTCGATTCCAGGTCAAGCCTCACTCTCCTCCATGGTTTTCCTCACACTGTGCTGCTGCGATTGCCAATCGAAATTGTTACTTCCATATTTATCAGCAAAACAATTCTCCAGAAAACAGGCGCCTGTTTGTTACTGCTAGGAACAATTGTAAAAAGGTTTTGTCTAACGCCAAAACCCGCTATTCTCAGGTCATGAAATCTCGTATCTCATCTCAAAAATTAGGCTCTTGTGACTTCTGGAGAATCTTTAATAATATCAATAATAAGGGCAAATCTATAATTCCACCTCTCTCGTATGGTTCAGACTTTGTCACCTCACCTAAAGACAAAGCTGAATTGTTTGCTAAAAACTTTTCATCAATATCATCTCTTGATTCCACTAGTTGCGTTCTACCTGGTATTACCAACAAACAGGTTGATCCATTGCTTGACATTCATATCACTTTACTTCAGCTTCTGTATCTAAAGTGATTTTCTGCCTAGACTCTTCTACAGCTTGTGGCCCGGACAACATACCTGTTATTGTCCTGCATAAGTGTTCTAGGGAGCTATCATCTACACTCTCAAAACTATTCAACAAGTGCTTATCAGAGTCTTGTTTTCCAGCCTGGTGGAAAGCGGCATCTGTTATCCCTATCTTCAAAAATTCTGGAGAGCGATCTGATTCGTCTAACTACCGTCCTATTAGTCTTCTTCCTATCATAAGCAAGGTTTTTGAATCTTTAATTAACAAACACTTAATTTCTCATCTTGAATCTAACAACTTACTTTCTGAGCATCAATATGGATTTCGATCTTCTCGTTCTACAGCTGATTTGCTAACAGTAATAACTGACAGGTTTTATCGTGCATTAGATGAAGGTGGAGAGGTTAAGGCCATCGCTCTTGACATTTCAGAAGCTTTTGATAAAGTTTGGCATGCTGGTCTTCTCCATAAGCTTTCTTCTTATGGTGTATCCGGCAACATCTTTAAGATCATTGAATCTTTCTTTTCCAATCATAGCATAAAAGTTGTCCTTGATGGACACCACTCTTCTTCTTATTCTGCAACTTCAAGGGTTCCTTAAGGATTTATCCTTGGCCCTATACTTTTTTTAATTTACATTAACGATCTTCCAGATATTCTCACATCTAAGGTGGCATTGTTTGCTGATGATACTACCATTTATTCTTGTCGTGATAAGAAACCAACACCCTCTGATTGCTTGGAGGAGGCATTTGAGCTTGAAAAGGATCTCACTTCTGCTACAGCATGGGGCTCACAGTGGCTGGTGAACTTTAATTCAGATAAAACTCAATTTTTTTCAGCCAATTGTTATCCCAATAATTTAGATCTTCTTATATTTATGAAGGGTGATGTACTCGATGAGTCACCTACTCTTCATCTTCTAGGATTAACTCTTACTTCCAATCTTTCTTGGAAACCATATATTAAATCAGTTGCAAAATTAGCATCTGCTAAAGTTGCATCTCTTTATCGAGCTCAACACTTTCTTACTTACGGATTTTATTCTCTATCTCTATAAATCTCAAATCCGGCCTTGTATGGAATACTGTTGCCATATCTGGGGCGGATCTTCTAATGATGCCCTTTCTCTTTGAGACAAGGTGCAAAAACGAATTGTAAATTTAGTAGGACCTGCTCTTGCAGCCAACCTCTAACCATTATCACATCGTCGTAATGTTGCTTCTCTTTCTCTTTTCTACAAATACTATAATGGGCACTGATCTAAAGAGCTAGCGTCTTTTGTGCTATCTACTAAAATTCATTCTTGTGTTACTTGTCATTCAATTAAGTGTCATCCTTTTTCTGTGACTAAGTGCTCCAAAAACGCTTATTTGTCTAGTTTTTTTCCTCGAACATCAGTTCTTTGGAATTTGCTTCATTCATCTTGCTTTCCTGATTCATATAGCTTGCAATCTTTTAAGTCGTCCGTCAATCGTTATCTAGCTCTACAATCTTCGTCTTTTCTCCTTCAGTAACTTCCAACTTTAATTAGTGGCTGCTTGCAACCTTGTTGGAAGCAAAGATGTTTTTTAAAAAAAAAAAAAAAAAAAAAGGTATTTCAAAAAAATAAATAACCAAAAACTTTCCAAACAATTTATAGTGTTTTTATCGACAGTGGTTAAATAAATAGTTATTTCAGCTGTTTAAAAAGTTACAAGAGGGTTGTCATGGCAATCATCAAAAAAGATTTTTGCTTTTTTATTTGTTATACCTAAATTTCCAATATAGAGAAAATGCTGTGTAAAATTATTTCCTGGCCTGCACCCTGCAGATTTATAAAATAGTTTTCTCCTAAACACATATCCTAGATAGCTCAGTGGTTTAGTGCGCTACCATCATTGTCAAACGCAAGGATTTGAACCACAATGATATACTTCAGAAACGCTGCAAGCTAACCACTTCGGTCACTAAGGTGTATTGTGAGATAAAAGTTTTTACACTTTAATAAACGAAAAACTTTATAAAACGGCAAATAATCTTTTTCGAAAATTCTCTACATTTTGTTTGTTTATAGTATATATCTTTATATATGTTATGTTTATAATATCTACAGAACTTCAAAAATGTTTTATTTTTTATTTTAAAAAATCAAAATAGATTAAAAAAATCAAATAAATGAGGAAGCGCAAAGATTTGAACCATGGCAGAAAAGATATTATAAAATAGCAAATAAATGCAATAAAACAAAATTAAGGAGATGCTGCTGCAATGCAATTTTAAAGTAAAAGTTACATAATTTGAAGTTTACATAAGTTAGATATTTACACTTTGGTTCACATCTTCTTATACAAAAAGTGCTGTGACTCTTTCTTGCCATTAACTCAGATGCCATGAGTTCTGTGCAAATACGCACAAACAAATAATAGTAGCAACAGCAGCAGCATTAAATTCAATAATAAATATTATAGGATTTTAAAATAAAAAACCATTTATGCAGTAGTATTGTGTTAGTGTTATTACATGAGTGTAGCTTTCTGATTCTAAGTCTCCCAGACCAAGGCCACCTTTTTCTGATGTTTTGTAATTTATTTATTCATACTTTCTTATTTTAATTCGTGTTTTTTACATTTTTAGACATTTAACATCATCAGGACACTCTCAACATTTTTCAACATGTCTTTCATTTAAGGTCCATTTTTAGACAGTATAATTGCCTAAAAACAATAGTTTTTAGGTGATTATACCTGAAAAAAAATTATTTTATGTAAATTGATTATTATTTTTGAAGTTTTTATATAATTTCGCTTCTTTTGAGTACCAGGTTAACATACTTTAGAAAAACTTTTTTTTTCAAAATATTAGGGACCTGTCAAATTTTAAAGGGTATTGAGGCACCCCTAAAAATATTTTTTATTCAAAGAAATTTCAAACTAGTGTTTTTGTATTATATAGAACACATTTAGTTAAGTGCAGCAGACTATTTTAAAAAAAGTTGTTTTATGAACCACCCTAATATATATATATATATATATATATATATATATATATATATATATATATATATATATATATATATATATATATTTTTTTTTTTTTTTTATTGAGGGCTCCAATTAAGTGATTGCAAATTGTCTTTAAATTTTTAGCTTTTTAAAAACTGTAAAACCATTTTGATCACTAAACTCAAAAGCTATTATTCAATAAAAAATATTTATGTTGATCTTGAATTATGATGTAAAATTTTATTGTTAAGCCGCATTATTACTATTATTTTTATTATTATTAAAGATTATGATTTAAAGTTTAATATTTTAATTCATTTTATAAATCATTAGATAAAACTAGAAAAATAAAGCACGATAAAGTACAATATAATTATAAAAAAACAACCGCTAATCACAATTTAGCGGTGATCAAATATTTTTGGTAAAAGAAACGGTTAAATAAGATGTGAAATACTTTATTTATATTTAATATTTTCTCATAAATTAAATGCTGATAACTCTTTTGCAGATATGTACACAAAATTAAAAGACAAAGGAGTTTAAACATATATAAAAACTAATTTAAACTTTTTATAGTTATTTAAAACATAACAAAAAAACTCTGATAAATTATTTTGAATATGTACTTTTTTAATTATTCTTATTACCAATTAATTAATTTCTAATTTAAAAACCTAAATATTTAAATAAATAATTCTTTAAACTTTCCCCATAAACAAAAATCGATATCAATGTTTCATACAATTCCCAAATAGCTTTAGCATAATTTTTTATTGGTTGATTTTTAAATTACAGCACAAATTTTTTGGACCTTAAGTAATAAAAAAAAAAAAAATTAATAATAAAATTTTTTATCTTACAACTTTTTTTTAATTTATAATCCTTAAATTACCTGGTGTTAAAAAAAAACAATAATTAAAAATATGTAAGTTTTGACAGTTATTATTTTTGCAGTAGTAAATTATTATTCTTTATTGATTTTTGCAATATGATAGATTGACCGCTTCATTAAAACAGTGTTCACAGTTTTCAATAAACTAAGAATTTAATTACCAGAAATATTTCCGGATATTGCAACTCACAATCACTTAATTCAAGCCTTATATATATCAAATATTTAATAAATGTAATTAAATATGATAAATATAATTAAATAATGTCAATACATAACACTAAAACCAATTAAGATAAAAAATAGGAAAATAAAATAAGTTTTTATCTGGAGCTCCAAATGTGTTAATCTTTTCACTAATGAGAAAAATAATTACCTTTAAACATACTAAAATAAAAAGAATTTTAGTAAATTTCAGACTTAACTGCTTTATTTAAATCTGTTATCCCTATCTTTAAAAATTCTGGAGAGCGATCTATTCGTCCAACTACCGTCCCATTAGTCTTCTTCCTATCATAAGCAAGGTTTTTGAATCTTTAATTAACAAACACTTAATTTCTCATCTTGAATCTAATAACTTACTTTCTGACCATCAATATGGATTTCGATCTTTTTGTTCTACGGCTGATTTGCTAACAGTAATAACCGATTGGTTTTATAATGCATTATATAAAGGTGGAGAGGTTAAGGCCATCACTCTTGACATTTCAAAAGCTTTTGATAAAGTTTGGCATGCTGGTCTTTTCCATAAGCTTTCTTCTTATGGTGTATCTGGCAACATTTTTAAGATTATTGAATCCTTCCTTTCCAATCGTAGTATAAAAGTTGTCCTCGATGGACAGCGCTCTTCTTCTTATTCTGTAACTTCAGGGATTCCTCAAGGTTATATCCTTGGCCCTATACTCTTTTTAATTTACATTAATGATCTTCCAGATATTCTCACATCTAAGGTGGCATTGTTTGCTGATGATACTACCGTTTATTCTTGTCGTGATAAGAAGCCAACACTCTCTGATTGCTTGGAGGGGGTATCTGAACTTGAAAAGGATCTCATTTCTGCTACAGCATAGGGCTCACAGTGGCTGGTGAACTTCAATACAGATAAAACTCAATTTTTTTCAGCCAATCGTTATCGCAATAATTTAGATCTTCCTATATTTTTGAACGGTGATATACTTGATGAGTCACCTATTCTTCATCTTCTAGGATTAACTCTTACTTCCAATCTTTCTTGGAAACCATTAGTGATGTACCGATTAATCGGCATCGGCTTAATCGGCCACTTTTTGTACAATCGGAATCGGTATCGGCCTTTTTTTATTAATTTACCGATATGCATTACCGATGGCATTTTAATACTTTTATCCTGCATTTTGATAATTATTAAATAATAAATAATCTAAACTTTATGCATCGCTTAGAATTTTTAGAAAAATTGTTTATTTTGACTTTGTTTACAGGCAAGTTTATTTATTTGGGTCCAAGTATTTGTTTACCAGTATGGATTACATGAAAAAATTTACCCAATTTAAAGCTCTATGGCTTTATATCTTCAAAACTTTAATAGTTAGTTAATTCATCGGTATCGGCATCGGTATCGGCCTTTTCCGATCCATTGGCATCGGTATCGGCATCGGCCAAAAAAGTGTTATCGGTACATCACTAGAAACCATATATATCAAATTTGCAAAATTAGTATCTGCTAAGGTTGCATCTCTTTATCGAGCTTGACACTTTCCTACTTCAGATTCTATTCTTTATCTCTATAAATCAAGGTGCAAAAAAACATTGTAAACATAGTTGGACCTGCTCTTGCAGCCAGCCTCCAACCATTATCACATCATCATAATGTTGCTTCTCTTTCTCTTTTCTATAAATATTATATGGGCACTGCTCTAAAGAGCTAGCGTCTCTTGTGCCATCTAATAAATATCATTCTCATGTAACTCATTATTCAATTAAGTCTCATCCTTTTTCTGTGACTATTCCTAAGTGCTCTAAAAACTCTTATTCCTCTAGTTTTTTCCCTCGAACATCAGTTCTTTGGAATTCCTTCATCTTACTTTCCTGATTTATTTAATTTGCTATCCTTTAAATCATCCATCAATCGTTATCTTGCTCTACAATTTTCATCTTTTCTCTTCCAGTAACTTCCAACTTTAATTAGTGGTTGTTTGGAGTCAAGATGTTTAAAAAAAAAAAAAAGATATAATTTGATTAAATATATTGCCAATAAAATTAAATTTAGTAGCTTAAATTATGAATTTTTAAATATTTTTAGATAAAACCTAAAAAACGAACACTAGGCTTGGTTAGGAAGCGGGAGCAATTGCTCTAGATTACTGACCATGGAAATAATATTTAGTTGCATTAAACTGACCAGATTTTTTAGTTGTTTTGAGAACATTAAAGTTAATGTAAGTCCGTAAAACAAAAAATTTTCGTTTTACATACATGGAAATATAAATAAACTTGTTCTCAATGTTCTCAAAACTTCTTAGTGCAGAAGAATAAAAAGAATATTCACGAACACTAAAAACCCTTCAAATCTATGAACAAACTAATTCTATTGGTTCAAAAAGTACACTGACTAAGCGAAATAAAGTTCTAGAGTATTTTGTTGAAATGTTTTAAAAATTGTATTATTCGAGATTTGTTAAGTTTTAACATATCTAGCATAAATTGCTTTAAGAATATATTATCAAACAAACTATTATTTTAATACTATGGCTCACTCTTGGAGCCATATCTGCAAAGCCATTTATCTTTTAACTATTATTATTTGTTTACAAAAATAAATGTTTTAAATATATATTTAAATTGTCAAAATTTTGAAAGTTTATTATATATTATAGATTTTATTAGTATATTCTTATTTATTTAAATGTAATTTTGTGTATCTGTTGTTTAGTCTAATGTAATCTTTTAAAGCAATTTTTATGACTTATTTTGTAAACAAAAAGACTTTCAACAATAATTGCGTTTTTAATGAAATTATTAATAATTATCAAAGTTAATAAAACTATGAAATAAACATACAAGAAGTTTCTGTTTACTAAACACAAACATGGATAAAAATTAAAAAACCCACTCACTAAACATCATCAGCGGTATTGTGAAGCAGTTCTGCTTCCTTTTTTATTTATAAAATAATTTAACTTAAATAAAACTAAGTTTTATTAGAATCTTGTTGGACTTTTCGGGGCCAGGGCTATTTTTATTGTGGAGGCATTTTTTTATGTGCCGCAGCAGAAAAATGACTAAAAAAAAGGTCTTCTTGACTATTTTGGGGCCCGGGGCTCCCTCTAACCCCAACCCTTCTTAATCCAGCACTGAAAATGAGACACGAGTATATAAATAAAAATTATATTATACTCTTTGATAAATAAAAGAACATTTGTTTCCTTATTAAGCAATCAAAAGATGTCACTTTATATAAAAAATGTTTCTTAATTTTATAAAAAAAATTATAAAAGAGCGATGTTTTGAAAATATTTGTTCTAAACATAATTTATTTTGCTTTAAGTTTTCTCACAAGTTTCAAAAGTTATTTTCTTTTCCTAATTATATTTTTTTCTATAAAAAAAACAACTAAAAAAAACATTAACTAAAAAAAACAAAAAACAAAAATGAGTCGAAAAAAAAAGAATATCAATGTTTGTATTTGTACTGCATTTTACAAGAAAAACTTTTATTTAAACAATTTATTTTTAAACTGCACTTTTATTTATTATTTGTAATGAAGTAATCGAATGAAATTTACTGAAACTATTTGACAAATAATTAAAATTCATTCTTGTAAAAAAACATTTATAAAATGGTATAGTAAATAGAAGTATAAAAACAAGTCTTAACAAATATCACCTAAAAACAAATTTTAAAATTATTTTAGTGTTAATAATAAAAAAGTTTATTTTTTACAACGAAAAAAAAACAAAAAAAAAACTGAATCTTATAGTTTCTTCCAAAAAACACCGCTCAACCTATTTTCTGTATTTTAGTCCTAAAAAACACCACTCAACCTAGTTACAAATACAACAATATAGCCTATTATTAACAAATACAATTATGTATTTAACCACAACCATGGAAGATACTGCTCATGTTAAAAGCACAGATAAGTCTACATTTAGTGATACATACACATAAACGCACAAACACACACACACAGAATAAATATAAAAATACCAATATATAGCAATACCTTAGAAACTAAATTTTGTACAGAGCTTTGTTCAGCAGTTGATGGTGTTAGTTCTTGAATTTTTTTTACTAAAGCTTCACTTAATTGCGTGTCTTCAAATTTTTCTGTAGCTCTGCTAAATTGAGAATCAGCCATTAATGGATCAAATGAAAGATGAGTAACCATAATTTTATTGGAAGCACCTCGATTGAGTCCATTTCCACCGGGTCCCATTATACCTGGACGCATTGATCCATAAACACCTATTGGAGCCCCACGAAATGTTCCTGGACGCATTTTACCTCTAATTAGTTACAAAATTAATGTTACTACTTATTTTCATTACACTAATGTAGTTATCATTTATTTTCATTATACTAATGTTATTATTTATTTTCGTTATATTATTGTTATTATTTATTTTCATTATACTAATGTTATTATTTATTTTTATTGTACTAAAGTAGTTACTATTTATTTTCATTATAGTAATGTTACTGGAAAAAAAAATTAAACTGTTTTTAAATCATTTTTTATATAATATCAAGTCGATTAAAAAAATGTTTTACTTAAATATACAGCCTTCTAGTTGGCTTGAATCAAAAAAAAATAGAAAATTAGTGCAAAAACATTTATTTTGTAGAATTTACAAACTTTCTTAAAATATTTTAATTGTTTAAAATTTGGATTCAATAAATCTGGCACAGGATCTGAATTTTGTATTTGGTAGAACCTCTGAAATATTTACTTATAATTTTCACTTAATTGTGTGCATTTTATACTTTTTGTTATAATAGAATATAATAGAAAATAATTATGGATAATAAATGTTGTGTTGCTGGTTGAACTTTTAACTATATTGGTGGTGAAGTAGTCCCAGTAGGTGATAATTTGAAAAAGTTATGGTTTAGATTTGAAAATAAAAACTGCTGGTCTATCACCATATTATCTGTAATCTGTTTGAAACACTTTAAAGAAAATTTTTTACATGAAAGAACATTATCAATTTTGTTGGCTGCATAACCTAAAGCCTACAACACACCTGGTCAGCATAGTTACTGCATTTTTGTCAAACCAAAAAATTAACAAATAAAATAATATTTCAAGAGAATTAATATCAAAAAAAAAAAAATTTATCAAACAATGTTATTAAAGATCTGAACTCTCTTTCGGTGGCTGATTTACCAGTAGGATACATATTTTATAAACCTTTTCTTTTTTTTCCAAATCTATTGGCATAGACAAAAATTGTAGGCCTCTTTTTTAAATTATTTAAAATATATATATAAATATATGCGAAAAATAAAGAAACAAGGTTCAACAAATCGACAAAAATGAAAGCATTTAGCATAAAATTGACAGAAAAACAAACGCTAAGTTTGCCAACTTTTGAATGTCGACATTTGCTTAAACATTTGAAAAACAAACAGCAATTTTCCATTAACAATAATATTGCCAATTTGTTTCTTCTTTTTTAAAGGAATTGAAAACATTAGCTTTTTTATTTAACTTTAAATTATTTTATTGAGAATTGAAATAAAACATAGTTTTGATGTTACATTTTTAAAAATAAATTTGCTCAGAATTTAAACAAAATGTTTGTTTTGTTGTTTTTATTTATTTATTTTTGTTTTATTTTATTTAGAATAAAACGTTAAGTAAATAAAATTTTCCTCCTCGCTAGAAGATACACCTACTTCTCAATAGAAGACAATCAATCAATTCATATATTTTGAAATAGTTGTTACATTCACGAAAGTTTACAAATAGTACATGTACTAATCTTAAGTAAAAACTTTTCAAATAAAAGCTACTAAATATATTGTTAATGCTAATAGTAGTATTAGACAAATAGTTTTCAGAAATTTTTAGTCAGCTCTGTTAAATGTCTCTATGGTCAACACCCTCTGGTCTTCATTGTAATGTTGCACAAGGTTTATTCAACTGGTAGCTTCTTCCAATCAAACCTGATGATCTTCTCATGTTTATTAATTAGCTAGATATTGATTTTATTTATCTATGTTGGTATTTTATTATTTGCTTGTTTTTTGATTTGTTACTTGTTTACAATTAAAAATTATATTATTTGTTGCCTAAGAGCCACTTCAGAAATAAGAAGCACTCTATAACCAGCTTTATTTCACACATCCATTACAAAAGAATGAGCACATCTATGATTTGGGACCTTTACATGATCTACCTTTGCAAATAAGAATCTTTGCCTGGAAATTTTTGAGAACAAGCTACAACAAAAAACTTTATAGATTTAAACTTAATTTATCTGTACATATCTTAGCAAATTTTCAATGCTGGGGAGCTGGTTTGTGTGCAGCTAGGTAATAGGATACTTGAAAAAAAAACAGTAACCTGGGATTAGTTTGTATCACTATCTTTTCATCTTTATTGTTTGTGTTTTTCTTTTACGACAACCCATATTAGTAAATACTATGTATTATTAAACTATATAACATATATTAATTTATCTATTTATTGAATCATTCATTAAATAAATGTATTATTTTCTAAATCTTATTTTAATTTTTAGATATTGATTACTGTGAAGCATGACAAGAAATATCATGGTATCGGGTATGAGTGAACTTATACCCTGGTCAAGTCAAAAAAATTGAAATTACTGATAAATTGTTTACAAATATTCCAAATGAATCCTTCTTAATTGATATGAGTGTGTAAAAGATGACATGTTGGTTTCAGAGTCGCATTAATTTTTACACATTCAGATACTTGAACTTTGATTTTTTGTAAATCTAAAACACTGTAATTTTTTTTATAGTAAATGATGTTTATGAGTAGAGAATTATATATGTCGTTAAAACTTTTTCTTTCATGATCTTTAAATTTGATGAACAAGTTTATTTAATGATTTGCTTTGTTTTATTGAATAACTTATGTGCTTATTGTCAAAATATTCTTATTAGATGTATTTAAAAATTATTTTAAAGCAATGCAAAGAAATCTAAGCAACTTTTTATTTTCTTAAAAACCAACGAGCAAATTTAAAAAATTGATAAACATCTAGAAAAAGGTGATCATCAGAACAACCTTTATGCAAAAATATTTATTTGGTTTATAAAATATGTAATGTAGAGTTGAAACTAGAATGACTGTGACACATGTAAACAAACCATCTTAATGGTCAGGACCTTCCTGAGAGAGGAGGGGGGGGGGGGAGGGGATTACTTAAGTGTGAAATATATGCTTGCACAATTATTTCCAATTTTGTCAGTTTTTAAATGTTTTTTTAAAACTATTTTTTATAAAAATATTTTTGATTTTATGTATAAAATCTTCCACACCAACTCTTAAAAATTTTTTAAAATTTTGCTAGGTGGAATTGTCCTAATATAAAAGTACATTACACAAAATTTTACTATCTAAATGTAAAACATACTTACTTTCGTGCATTATTTTTTGATCTTGTCATTTTGCTAACTGTTATTAAGTGATGCTTAAGTAATCTAGAGAGAAGACGTATTTTTTAAAACATTTAAATATTTTCATACTTTTATAATAGCTTATGAATGTATTTTATATATTCATAAACTTATTTAATTAACTTATATTTTATAATTACTTACTTTTATTTTTTGTACAAAAGAAAAATCCCAAAATCTTTAAATTCTAATTTTATTTATGCAAACTAATTATCTATATACTTTATTATATACTAGTTTTACTAATTAATTAAAAGCCCTTTTTAGTTAATCTACATAATATTACTTCATTAATTTAATAGTAAAAAAATTTACATTGAGCTAAAAATTATGTAAAAGCAAGTATAAGCTACTGCTATTAGAATTAAAATAACTATTATAAAATTATTTTTTTTTTTAAGTTATAATCTTTAAGTACTATATGATATGTTTGCTTTCTGCTTTGTTAACAAAGTTAATGAAATACGTTATTAAAGATTTTAATAACTTATTTTATTAGCTTTGTGTTTTTTACTTTGAGTTATAACCACTTACAAATTATAACTTTAAAAATCTATAAACAGCTGAAGTTTTTACACTACAATACATTACATTTGTAAGTCTTCATAGTTATGATTAGCATTAAAAAAGTTTTTACAAAACACATTTTGTTTATGTAAAACTAACAAAATCTTTCTAGAGTTATATGCTTTTCAATATAGAAAATAATTTTAATATCAACAATGTAATTTATTTACAGTATAAGTAATAAATGTTTGAGGTTTAAATAGAGACAAAAGTTTATAGCGAAGCAATTTTATGCAATGATAGTTTGGGTGAAGCACACAATAGTTTAACTCTTTATTCTAAAGAATTTTGTATACTTTTATACTACTCTACTCATGCAAAGTTTGATGAGCGTGTAATAAGAAGATCCCTAAGCCTTTCTTTATATCAGCATAAAAGATTTTGCTCTTTCTCAAGAGGCAATCAGCTATTATAATTCCGCAAATATAAGTTATACTCGCTTATGCGGACCATGCAGAAACGCGGTTATGGGGACCATGCATCTTGGAGCCTAGTACCAACAAATGCGCAAATTCTCCAAAATTTAGAGCCTTTTATAATAACAGGCTTTGTAGTAGAGATATCAAAACTTCTGTTAGTTCAACTGGTTGCAAAGATTTTATATTTGATATTGTTTATTATGGCTGGCTGTCAAGAAACTTTTGTTCTCGAACCAGGGCCGTCCCGAAGAGATCTTAAAGAGGAAGGTGACATCTGTTTTTTACTGAGTAAGGCCTAGAAACTTTTTTTGCTATTAAAAAAATTTGTCTTTTTTTGATCTTTATAAAAAAAAGAAAAAAAGGTCCTCGTTTGTTAACATTTACCGACTGCCAACTACAAACTCAATTTTGCCGACTCCAGTGACCAAATTTGCCGACTAATTTATTTACTACGAGGGCTTGCCACTCCCCTACGCCACCGATTCCCTCGGGACAGGCCTGTCTGAAGCAGAACGGTGTTATTATAATTGAGGAGTTGTTTTATTAATGACTTCATTTATTTAAAAATTATGAAAAATGTACAAAATACAAAATGGTGAGACAGGTAATTTCTAAATTACTCTTATGTAACACCAATAAAAATAATAAAAACTTTAATAAAAGTAAGTGTGAAGAAAGTAAGTTAATAAACTGCACAATGACATTGTATATCAAATTTATTAAGTTTGAACTACAATGTCATTGTCACTATGTGTCCAGGAAGTGAGTTCCATAATTTGGCAATTCGTTCACTGTAAAAAATTCATTTTGTATCATTAGTGTAATTATTACGTGAAGTAAATATTTGTGATCGTCTTCTTGTAAAATATTTTGAGTTAGAAAAAGTAAAAAAAAAAACATGAAAGTATAAATTAACAAGATTTTATTGATTTTATAAATTGCATACATCTTTTAATGATAAATCCAAAATTTTATTAATCATCAAAAGATCAAATTTAACTATGCGATAGCACTCGAGTTTGAAGGTGATAAGTTATCAGTGTATAAAATATGATATCTTTTACAGACAATTCTGGTAAGATTTTAGTACTCTTTGAAACTTATACCTTTGTTTTTTGTTTTTTTTATTTTTATTTTAGGTGCCCCAAGAAATCCCAACGGTCTTATCACAGAGCACCTCGGAAGAGCATTTAAAAGGAAGTTCTCCTTTCACATCAATGTTATAAAACTTGTCAGAGGTGGCGTTGAACCACGGATCTCGACGGTTGCTCAATCTTTGAAAAGCGAGGGCTCCAAACTGGAGTAAAAAATTATAGTTTAGGCCAGACATAACCTTTATACGTATTTAACAAAAGTTGAGAATTATTAATGACAAAGAGTTTTAAAAATTAGTGAATATGGGAGTATGCTATATTTTAAATACGAGAGCATTGATTCAGGTTCGGGTGCACCATTTTTTGATGTTTAAGATCCACTTATAGGATGACTTCCAGACATAAAACTCCTAATATTTATATGTTTATACTTATATCAAATGAGGATTATTTGCAAAAAATTGCTATGATTGAAGCCTGGGAATAAAAGTCCCTAAAATTTTAATGACACCTGCCCCAAACGTGAGAGCAACGAGTTAGTATATAATTTTTTACTATTTTTATCCAAGTTTATATTTATCGATAAATTTTTAGTTTTGTAAAATAATCTCTTAGCGCTCATCAATTATGGCCTTTTAAGATTTGTAACCCCTTCGAAATGAGGGAGCTCAAACTTTTTTTAAAAATGAATAAAAAATTATTGTATTAATTTTAAAATTTTTCGATAAATATAAGTTTAGTTTAGAATAGTAAAAAAATTTTTTTATCAATTTCTTGCTCTAACGATTATAGAACTTTGTATCAGAAAACATGGTAATTTCAATACACTGCGACCATTTTCTATAGACGCACGTAGAATTTGGCGAATTTACATTGTTACAGTGGTAATCAAATTGTTCTAACGGTACTTTTGAATAAGTGTATGTAAGAAAACAATGATCCATTATGCATCTAATTATTAATTGTCTTGATTGTATTAAAATAATTAAGTTTTTAATATTCACGTGGCAATTTTTTATAGACGCACTAAAGTTTTTACGAGTTTTGTCGCAAATTTCTTATATTCTGTAGTATTTTTTATCTTGTGAGTCGAAATTAAGTTGAACTTAACCAAATGCCGAAAGGAAAGGTCCTTACAGATATTGAAAAAGGTCAAATATTGGCTTATCATCGAGAAAAAGTTCCAAATCGAGAAGTTGCTAGAAGATTGAAGAGATCAGATCACGTTATCCGTAATTTCTTGAAAAATCCAACAGATTATGCAACAATCAAGAGGAAACCAAAGAAATCTAGAGTTTCAGACCGTGAAAAACGAAGAATTGTTCGACTCGCATCAAATTCATCAAGAAGTTTGAATTTGGGTTTAAATGTTTGCTAGGAGACGACTAGAAAAGTTCTTAAAGACATCCCACACATAGTACGATCAAAAATGAATAAAGCACCAAATTTAAAGCTCGTTCACAAACAGAAATGGATGGAATTCGCCCGTGAAAACATGGCACGCGTTTGGGAACAAGTAAGAAATTTTAGATTAAATTCTCATGAATACGTAAGATGTCTAAATAGCTGAATATTTTTGTTTTCAATATCAGGTGATTTTTTCGGACGAGAAAAAGTTTAATCTTGATGGGCCTGATGGTTTTAGTGGCTACTGGCGTGATTTGAGGAAAGAACCCAAATATTTTTTGACAAGGAATTTCGGTGCTGGATCTTTGATGGTTTGGCTTGGGTTTTGTGCAACAGAAAAGTAAAATTTAGCATTTACATCTTGCAAAATGAAAAGTTCTGAATACATGGATGTGCTAAAATTATGTTTGATTCCATTTAAAAACAAATATCGACGCAAAAAGTTTGTTTTTCAACAAGACAACGCCAGCATTCACACTAGTAACGAGACTAAAGCTTGGTTTGAAGCTAAAAAAATTGAGCGAATGTGGTGGCCTGCTCGCAGTCCAGATTTGAATCCTGTTGAAAACATCTGGGGAATCATTGTAAGACGTATCTATGCTGACCAGAAGCAATATAACTCTGTGGCAGAGCTAAAAGTAGCGGTGTCAGAATGCTGGGAGGATATGGAGCCAAAAGTGCTAGAAAACTTGGTGGAAAGTATGCCAAAACGAATTTATCAAGTAATTGAGCAAAAAGGAGGTCCAATCGAGTACTAAAAATGTGATAAAAACATTTTTTTGGATAGTTATGTTAAAAAATGTGAACTGCGTCTATAGAAAATAGTCGGTTATCTTTTGAACTTAATTCATTTATGATTGCCCTCTTTTCAAATTTGATATTATTTTTTGATAATTTTCGTTATTTTTTGATACTTTATTTATAATTTAATGAAATACACTATAAAAATAAAGTTAAGTACGTTTTTAAGACATAATCCACATGCGTCTATAGAAAATGGTCGCAGTGTATACTGAGTTAAATTAACAGTTTCAATATTGGTAACGGAGCTTAATGAATAAGAATAAACTGATGAAAAATATCTTTCATAGCATTAAAAAAAAAGCATTTGCTGATTGCTATTTCAATTAGCTAATCAGTAAATAGATAGATTTTTTTAAAGTATTTACAAGATGAATGTTGTTGTAATCATTTCTCAATCGGCACAACTTGATATCATCTGTAAACAGCTTAATGCCACAATTCCATCTATGCAAAAAATGATGCCATTAACAAAAATTAAAAACTATATAGGTCATAGTACAGTTCCCTGTGGTATTCCACTCTTATCTGGAATGTCTTTTTAGAATATGAGATACTAACACACATACACACGCACGTACACACACACACACACACACACACACACACACACACACACACACTGAAAGCGATTAATTAAAAACTTTTTAATTCAACTAAATAATTTGTATTTAATACCATAATGTTGCAATTTGAACTGTTTAGGATGAGTTATAGATTTTTTTTTTAAATTGGACTTATTTATGGCTGATTTCCAAATTTTTAATTTATTATTTGAGGTTATTGACAATTAAAACGAAATTGAAAGACACAATTTATTTTTAAGATATGACAGAATAATTATACAGAGATTTAGAAAATTTTGCTGGGAGTTTTTGTAGCAATGAAACAACAGAATCATCTGGAAATAATACGTCACTTGAAAATTTTTGATAAAATGGAATATCTAACAGCGTTCTAACACCGTTAGACAGAAGCAAAAAAGTTGTTCAGATTTTTTTACAACTTTCTGAATAAAGAACAGACATCAGAACTTACAAGTAGTGCAACAGAATTTGACAAAAGAGTAAAACTCTTAGATGTTTTTTTTATTGACAATATCTTTCTCCTTATTAATAGGGCTTTTTATTATTTTGGCATCGTATATACGTGAGCAATTTTCACATTCGGTCAAAAGGAGTAGATTAAAATTTTTTTTGTATTTTTGGTATAGATTACATTTTTTGATGTCAAAATAAAAAATGCAGATAGTTAAAAAGTTCATTTTTATGGAGTGCTGAGAGGTGTGATAAAAATACTTAAGTTCAAAATGACACATATAGCTTGCCAGAATGATTCAACATCATGATGTTGCTGGACAGCAACTTGAACCTTTATTTTTTGTTAAAAGGTCCCTTTTAAGTTACTTTTCCGTTTAAGAGGTTCCTTTTTCGTCACTCTTATTTAACACCTCAGAATAGGATGTTAAACGAACGTTCCCGTCCGTTTATTTGACATAAAAAATATTCAAAATTTTTTTCATCATAAGATAGTAGAAATGTAAATGAACTTTAAAATAAAAAAACAACTATATTAAAATCCAGGCTTCAAAAAACTTAGAGTAAATAGTTCAATTTTTTCGCAAATGAATGAGCAGGAGGCTACTGGGGTAGCAGTTAGAGGAAGGGATGGGAATGAACTTCAGAAACTTCTGTTTTACAACTCATTTTTCTTCAAATTTAGTTTCTGCACCTAGTTTGGTATATTTTTCTTCTATAAAAGATTTAAGCAAATTAAACAAATGTGAATCATTTGCTTTTAAACTTCTCTTATTTTTCTACATGGCAACGATCTTCACTAATAAAGCCATATAAGTTTTAGGGGTGTTAGTTTACAATTCCAGGAAGCGTGGGAAAAAAGGGTGCGGAGCAGTTAATCTCGTTTAACTCCGTTTGACTATACTAATCCGCTGCGTATATTGCTACTTACATCAAATTAGCATTTTTAAAACAAAAACATCAAACGTTTTAATAATTTTTTAAATTATAAATATACCAGAAAAAATAACTTTTTTTAAATTTAAAACCATACTTTTCCAGATTTTGTGAAATATTATATTTTGATAGAGATAGATAAGGAGTGCTGATGATTCTTCTATAAATATAGAGGCCAACTCTTTTCCATAAAATTTATTTTCCATAAATTATTTTTACAATAGTATTGATAATAAGAAGAAGAATAAAGTCTAAAAGTTAAGTTAAAATATTTTTCAGAATTTTTTCAAATTAGTTTTACTTAAGATAAGGAAAAGGTATTTTACTTTGTTGCTTTTTGAACTCATTCAAAACGCATTTAAGGCTCTTGTTTGTTATTCATAGACGCACTGAAAGATCTGTCTTTCAGTGTATCTGTGAATAACATAAGTATGCTTGCAATACTTTTGGGTTTTATAAAATGGTATATTTAGTTTTCCATTGTATATATTTCTAGTAGTATAGGAATGCACAAGTCTACTTTCAGTGAAATTTGTAATGAAAGATGGTAAATTTTTATTTAAAAAGTAAAAAAAAAAGATAGGCATACTTTACTAAAGATGAAAATGTTGGAATATTAAGTTTTTTGAGGTATCTGATTTAAATGGCTGGAACTTACTATTTTAATGGGTAGTCGTAGAGATGATAGCCAGAGACGGTTCCACGAATAAAATGAGGGGGGAGGGTGAATCTTTAAAAAGTACCGAGTGGTTCCTTAAAAAAAAAAAGGCCTCAAAACTAAAATTTACCTGACTGAATTGTGTTAAATACTTCACTAGCCGACTTAATACGTCAAAAAACCGACTATAACTTAAAAATCACCTTCTTTGGTATGGGGGAGAGGGAAGGGGGTGGAACACCCCTCTGTAAAACCACCTCTGACGATGGCAACTTCTTTATACAATATTTTCCAACTTGACATAATGACGAATTATTGAAAGCATTCCGTTAGCTCGAGATCAATGTGAAAGTTTTTTTGTGCGGCCGTGGCGCAGTGGTTAGAGAGCTTGCTTTCAAAGCAGGACATCTAGGTTCAAAACGAGCTCTGGACAAATTTTCCCGTCACGGTAAGGAAGGAGGCGTGAACTTCCTGGTTAAATGCAGTTCTGCGGTGCTCTGTGATAAGACAGTTAGGACTTCTTGGGGCACCTAAAAAAAAAAAAAAAAGTTCTATGAAATACTACAGTCAATTAACACACCAACATATTTAATAATTCTCAAAGGATAAAGCCGTTTATTTCTAATTTTGATTTTGATTTCAACATTTTTATAGAAATAGTTTTTTATCGCAGATGAAAAAAAAAACAGTTTTTTCGTTGTTTAGACATATTAGGTTAGCATTTAAAGAGTGAACTATATCTTTTAGATCAGAATTCACATTTTTACATAAAGAATGATACGAATAGTTGATACACAAGAGATTTTTATCATTAGCAAACAGATGAACTGACGAGAAGAGAACAGAATTGGTTAGTTTAACGTAGATTAAAAACAAAGGAGCACTAAGAACAGAACCTTGATGAACACCACACAAAACAAATGTATTACTAGAGTTGAAACCGCTAATACTTACAAACTGTTTCCAATCTGAAACAAAAGATTGAAACCAGTCGTTTACAATACCACAAATTCCATAATGTCCTAATTTAGAAATCAAAATACTAAGGTCAACGCTACCGAAAGCTTTTTGTAAATCGATAAAAACACCACAAACGAAATGAATAGTATTAAAGCTTTTCTGATATTTTCTTTTATACTTATTAATGCGTGGCAAGTAGAGTGTTTTGATCAAAAATCAAATTGAAAATCATGTAAATAATTAAATAAGTTTAGAAAAAAGTATACTCTTGAAACGCCAGCGAGAAAAGGAGTGCGGGGGAGGGGGTGAGACCCCTCCCACATTTTTCGTTCATTTAGTCGGCAAATTTGACCCTTTTTAGACAAGTCAATTGGCAAATGTAGACCTTGTAGATCAGTCAGTCGGCAAATTTCCAAAAACGAGGGCTTTTTTTTTTAAAAAAAAAAAAAGCCCTCGTTTTTGGAAATTTGGCGAAAAACGCAAAAATTTTAATTGCACCACCCACGTGACACTTACTTACTGCATTTTAGAATACATAAGTATTTTAAGAAACTTACTAATGTTAGATAAAAGAGAAATTGATCTATAGTTAGTGCATGAAAGATTAGTGCCATTTTTAAATATTGGAATAACGCAAAATATTTTCAAAATATCTGGAAATGCCCCATTTATGAATGAGGTATTAAATAGTTTTAAAATTCATAGTAAAAATCTATAAGAATGTTTTTGGGAAAGTTTGGACCTAATGATTTTCTTGGATTTAATTTAGATACAAGAGATGAAATTTTAGGAATATTTGTAAACAAATGGTGAATGATTTATAAAATTTTTCGACATTTTTTAGATTGTTAATGTCTTTCCGAAGTTCGCAAAGATTTTTTACATTTCCTTAGAAAAATTTTCTATAATGGATTTTTTTAAATAAGTTTAATTAATGTAATTAGTCAATTATTAACTAATATATTTAAATATCATTAGGTTATAAAAAAAACTTATGCATACCTGAATTTAACCAAAAATCTTTAAATTTAATTTTTAATTATAATAGAGTAGGTATCTTATTATAGTAACATTTGCTATACAGTTAAATCTCGACGTTTTAGTCTATCTATTAAATAAACGTAGTATCAAAAGTCCCTACAAATTTTATTTGAAAGGTTTTGTTCAACACTTACGAGAAAAAATTCAACTGTTCATATTCACATTCATATTCAGTTTAACTTTTATAAAAGTTTGTCAAATTAAGTAAAAGTTAGTTTGTTACTGTTTGGTTTTTTCATTAGAAAAATTGGATTTTCTAATGAAATATTTTTCTTATTCAAGCTTACAAAATAAGATCTATACTTATTAAAAGAATAAGATAACAATGAACTTGTGTTTCTCAGTAATTGGTTGAGGTCTTCTACACCACAGAATAAAAGCCGCATAAGTTAAATAATTCAGCTGTCTCAGAGAGAGTAGCAGCGTGTGTAATAACATCTAAAAAATATTGTTTGTTCTATCAGAAAGAATGTTCTTGCCATTTAGAACAGTCCTTCCCCAGCCAACATTGACATATGGGTACCGTACGGGACCCATCATCCACTGAGTCCCTTATGGGAAGACCAACGGTATCCCACCCGATCTTGACCGCAGTTTCCATATGGGGCCCATATGGGTGTGCCCGATGGGTATCCCGTATGTGTCCCAATCAAATCCCGTACTTTAAAACCGTAAGGGGCCCATTTGGGTTTGAAACTGGGACCCATATGGAAAACCCATCTGGAACCCGCCGAATCTTGGCCACGATTTTTCTCTGGGGCCCATATGGGTATGCCCGCCGGGTATCCTGTAAGGGTCCCACGAGATTTACCCATTGCAAATCTTGAAAAACTACGTTTAAATGTTTAAATTTACAGAAAAAGCAAATTTATATATAACTTGATTGGCTTATTTCAACAAAAAAAAATTAAAATTAGAGTCGAAATTAAGCAAACTTTTAAACGATTCTTTAATCGTGTATCGAATACTTTCACGGTTATCTCACGAATTGGAAGTTTTTCCATTGTTACTTAAACAACTTCTTTGAAAACCTCTTTACACAATATCTCGTTTCAATACGAGCTGTAAAAAAATTAAAGTATATTGTTAGTCTTATAACATAAATTAATTTTTAACATGTTATACAACTCTAACAATTTCTAATAAAACCCTTCAGATGAAAAATGTAATTTTCACCATCGAAGGGAGAAAAATATAATTTTTAATTTTACAATCGACATTTATTTGAATGTTTTAAAATGTACTTGTAATAATTAAGCACATGATTGTGATTCATGTAATAAGTTGGTAACATTCCTTTAGTTACTGATAAATAAATTTTATAAAACTATTATATAAATATAAGTTTATATTTATATTGAATATAATTTGATATATACAGTTTATAACTTTATATATATACATATTGTATATAACTTTATATATCTATATCTATATCTATATATATATATCTATATCTATATATATATATATATATATATATATATATATATATATATATATATATATATATATATATATATATATATATATATATATATATATATATATATATCTTATACTGTGTATATATATATATATATATATATATATATATATATATATATATATATATATATATATATATCTTATACTGCAGATTTAGGTGAGCAGTGTGACGTCATACGGCTTCTCAATGTTTTTTCAAAATATTGAGAAGCCGTTTGCGTCTGATACTTACAAAATTTTGATCCATAATTGATAAATACTGCTCACTTGTATTAAAAGAAATCCATGTACATGAAAAGAGTACTCTTAAAATGAAAGCGGCAATGATATATTAGGGTTAAAATAAGATCAAATATATAATTCTTAATAATAATTAATATAGACTGGTTAAAATAGTATAAAAATATATAATTCTTAATAATCAAAGTTTAATTTGCCGTGTCATTGTGAAGCCAATTTAATTTCGTGTTGATTTCATATTCATCTTAGATAAATGTTACAGTAGAGAGAGAGAGAGAGAGAGAGAGAGAGAGAGAGAGAGAGATGCAAAAAAAACGTGTTTTTTGCTATCGTGTTTTTTTCACCCAAAAAACGTATTTTTTTGGAGTTTTTTGGCTTTTACAGATCCTTTTAGTCGTTTTTTTTAATTTACTTTCAACTTTTTTTAAATATTTCCAACTTATATAAAATGTTTCTATTTAGTTTTGTTTGAGTATTTTAGATTCTATATTAGATTATATTAAAATAAATCTATTTTTATTAAAGCGTGAACAGAGTTCACAATAGAGTTAAATTAATGATTTTTCTATTGCTAAAATGGTTAACAAACTATTTGTTCTTTTCAAAATTTGAATTCAAAAATTGATAAGAAACAATTCTATTTTAAGTTTTTTATCTAAAACTACAAAAGAATCTTGACCAGAAAAAACTGATTTTTGGTCAAGTGACTCAAATCCTTGTTCAGGTGACTCTTTATCCGAAACATTTATTGATTCATGAGATTTATCTGAAATATTTATTGGTTCTTTAGGCTGAACTGGTTAGTGTGTTGCACAATTATCCATTGCTTCAAGTTTTAAATTTTGCGATACAAACACTAATTTTTCTGCTCTTTCTTTTGTTAATCTGTTTCTTTTGGCAATGTGAATATTTGTATAATTGCTTATAATTGCTAAAACTTATTTCGCAAGCAGCGCTTGTAGCAGAAAGCTGTAGAAGTGAGATTGAGACATGACTGTGTCATCATTTAAAAATTTGTATTTGACTTCAACTGGACATTTTCTACATTTCTTAATATGCATGGCCATTCGTGTTCCACTTTTTGACATAACATCATTACAAAAAGAACATTGAACTCTCTCCATTTTGCTCACCTGGCTTGCTGGCTTAAATAAAATGCTCACAGATGTTTTCTTTCTACCCCCAGTGTGGCCACAGACTACTCTATTATTACTACTCATTACTATATTCTAATCAAACAACTAAATGATGTGACTATTTTGATTAGAAATCTGCTTAATTAATGCTTACAATACCTTATTATGGCTATATTCTAAAATAATTTCATTATTCAGTTATATTATTAAAAAAACTAATAATAATAATTGTATTACTAAAAATTTACTTTACTAAAAATTATGATAAACTGGTATATTAAGATTTCCAAAACAACAATATATCATCATTAATAATCTTATGCTATTAACATAAAGGTATAAAATTAAAAAATAAAAATACTACAACACACTTATGCAATATTATTTATAATATGATTGAAAATACTATTTCCACTTTCTGAAATTAAATGTTGACAAATTTAATTTATTTGCAATTGCTTATACATTAAAAACTTATACATTGCATATAAATTTTGCATTGAAGGTTTATTTCATTTATAAATTAAAAACTTCATTTATAAATTATAAAGTTCTCATTCATTCTACAAATTATAATAATTAGTTTTCATTCATTCTGTTGAAAAAATTTTTTTAATGTTAAGGAAAAATAGTTTTGAACTCAAAAAACATATCTACATAAAAAAACAAACAAAAAAGACCCTTTACTTATGATGTCTATGTATTTTATAAGAAAAATGTTTCTTTAAATAATTTTTTTAATTTTATTTTAGCTTATTATAAGTAAGTCATTAAAGAACAATTATTAAAGTTATTTGATGAATATTTAAAGAACTTGTAAAACAAGACAGATAAATGGTTTGTTAAATAGTAGAATGACAAAGTCTTTTAATAAATATTACCTAAAAACACACTGTTGAGGTGATATTTGTTTAAATGTTAAACATGTTAAAGTAGTTAGTTTAAAAAATAAAAAAAAATAAATAAAAAATGGGTGGGGATCTGCTACTTGAAGAACTTTAGGCAATACTAATAAAATCATATGTTAAATAAAAGAATGAAAACTCTCCTTTAATTAATAACACTTGAAAATAAATTTTTAAAATTATTTCAGTGTAAGAAAGAGAAAGAAAAAGAGTAGTTTAAAAAAAAAACGAAGCAGTTGGTTTTTTTGGCAAAATCTCTCTCTCTCTTTCTCTCTCTCTCTCTCTCTCTCTCTCTCTCCTCCTCTCTCTCTCTCTCTCTCTCCTCTCTCTCTCTCTCTCTCTCTCTCTCTCTCTATATATATATATATATATATATATATATATATATATATATATAAATATATATATATATATAGTGGGTTGCATAAATATAGAGTCAGTTAATTTTTGATATGGTTTTTTTTATGTTTTTTGAAAATTTAAAGAAAACAAAAAAATTAATAATTTAAATTGTTTTAAATTTTATTAACAGTGGTTTTATTAACAAAATAAGTAAAAAAGTTTTTTCAAAAAAAAAATATTTAAGATTTTTTTTTGAAAAAACTTTCACAAATGCACGAACACGTCTTGGCATAGATTCAACTAGTCGGATGCAAAATTCGTAGCCGTAGCGCCATCGTGCTGAAAAATCCATTGTTGTCGTCTTCCGTAAAAAGCTCTGGCTGTTGGCAAAAGTTTACTTTCGAGGGTCTCTTTGTAGTTGTACTGGTTAATTCTGCCGTTACAAATATTGTATGAGCCTGTTCCTTTATGAAAGAAACATCACCATATTCCAACTGATCCTCCTCCACCTTGTATCCTTGGTACACAAAAACACTCTTTGAACTTTTTACCAGCCAGCTTCTTGATGAATAATCTTGACTTGCAATTTTACCTCAAAATTGGATTCGTCGCTAAAAATAACTTTGGCCCAGTCTTCGACAGACCAGTGAAGTCTTTCTCTACACCACTTTAATCTTTCTAGGCGATCTGAGACTCGCAAAAGTGGTTTTCGAGCAGGGCTTAGCAATCTAAGCCTTTCTTATGTAGGCATCTTTGTACAGTCCATCTACTAACACAAACGTTACCAGGCAAGAATTTTTAGGGTCTTGTCTAATCTTTCGATAGAGATAACTTTAGTTTCTTGAAGATAACTTTAAAGGCCTACCAAGTCTTGGGAAATCTTTGACATCATTATGTAGCTCGTGGTTTTTCAACGTTGTTTGTACACATTTAAGCGAAACATTCCACATTTGAACTATTTTTCGTTGGCTTTTTGTTTTATCTTTTAACAGACCTACAATTTGCCATTGTACTCAGGGCCGTCTTAAGACCATCGGGGGCCCTAGGCTAGACTAGGGCCCCCGATCATCAAAATCAATGGTTAAAAGAACATCTGATTCAATTGACATTAACGACAAACAGTTCAATCTTTCTTGCAGCATGGTTGAGCGGAGTTCATTTTTTATAAGTTTTAGTTTTGAAAATGATCGCTCGCCAGTGCAATTTATGACCATCATTGACAGAAAAATTCTAAGGGAAATTTCAATATTTGGAAAAGTTGATTCCAAGTGGTCTCTTTTTAATGTTGAGTAAAATTCTGTAAATGAATGTTCATCTTTTGAAATGTAATATTTAAATTGCTGGCACTCAAAAAAAAGTTCATTTTCATTTATGTCCTTCTTATAAATTTGTGCTAGGTTTGAACAATGGTCTTTTAGTTCAACATTGGCAATTGTTTGAATGTTTACTAGAAATCCGAAATTGTCATTGATCTTCTCATATGCTGATGTTCTTTTTTCTAAATTTGATGTTAGTGAATCAATAACAGGAAGGTATGTTTCAATTTTGAATTTATAACTTCCCTGAAATTCCAATTCTTCAGCCTCACCATCAAAGAAGGCCATACGTCGGCTTCTTTTTTTTGTTCTTTTTGAAGAATCTCTGTAGTCAGTGTTTGGAAGCAAGATTTTGGCTTTTTCCTGGTAATTCTCAAATTGACTCCTCAAATCTTTAATGAAATGCAACAATGACTTTAGAATCCGAACTGCAACATCCAGGTTTAAATTTTCTTTCTGTAAAATCTTCGATGTTTCATTAAAATGACAAAGAATATCATTCCAGAAAATTGTCAGAAAAACAATCTCAAAAGTGTTCATTTTCGTGATGAGATTTTGAGCATCATTTTGAGTTTCTTTTGACTGACTTATGTCCTTGATCAAAAATTCAAGTGCTTTTTTAATCTCATCATAACTGTCATGCAGACAAGTCACAGCATCTGCACGTGCTGACCATCGAGTTCCAGAAAGCTGTTTGACAATTTTTTTGCCTTTGCCAACAAAAGACAGAAGCACTTGCCAACGATGAGTTGATGCAGAAAAAAAGTTTTAGAGGCATTGAACAAAGTCAAAAAAAATAATTGCTTCTAAACAACATCCAGCTGCACTGTTGCCAACCAGATTTAAAGAATGTCCAGCACAAGGAATAAACAATGCTGATTCACTTTTGTCTTTAATCCTCTTTTGTAGGCCTGAGTACTGTCCTGCCATATTTGATGCATTATCGTATGACTGCCCACGACAGTCAGATATTGAAATTTCATTTTCTTGTAAAAAATTCAAAACCACTGTTTCTAAATGTTCAGCTCCATGCCCGTGAATGGGAACAAATTGCAAAAAACGCTCAACTGGTGCCAAGTCTTTAACATATCGAACTGTAAAAGTTAATTGATCTACATGTGACAAGTCTGGAGTTGAGTCAACGCTGATTGAGTAGTATTTTGCTTTTTTAAATTCAGAAATTATTTCGCTCAAAACTTTATTTCCCATTAGGCATATAAACTCCTCACAGATATTGGCGGAGAGGTATGAAGTATTACCTTTTCCAGAATTTCCATGTTTTTTCATGTGTTCATGTAGGAATGGGTCAAACTGGCTAAGTAACTCAAGAGTTCCTAAATAATTACCATTTTGCTCTGAACCAATGGTTTCATTGTTTCCACGAAATGGCAATCCTCTTGATGACAAGAACTTTACAACTGCAACAATTCTTTTCAGCACATTTTGCCAGTACAATTGTTCATTATGTAACTGTTTTAATAATACAGAGTCAAGCTGGCCACTTTCTCTCTGCCGACTGGAGTAAGTAAGCATATTTTTGTGATGTTCAGAACCATTCTCGTGTCCAGATATACATTTTAAGGCATTTTTCCAGTCATCAAATCTAGTTGTGGAAAAATTAGAGTGTTTGCTGGAGAATAAGGTACAAGCAAAGCAAAAAACAGAACCTGTTGAAGGTGAGTATAATAGCCATTCACGATTGACAAATTCGCCATTGTGTAGTTCACGTCTAAAGCAAGATTTTGATAAGTACCTTTTTTGTCCGCAACTCAACCTTTCCGAATTTTTGAAGCTCCCATCATTGTTCTGGCACATGGACGGGCCATTAGAAATCCAAAATGATTGAGCTTCTTGGGATAACTGATGCCACAATGCTGGGTCAGTTTCTTGAGTAGTTTTTGTTGTTGCGTTTGGATAAGTTTTAATTTGATTTGATTCTGGCTCCTGTGCTGGTTCTGGCTCCTGTACTGGTTCTGGCACCTGTGCTGGTTCTGACTCTTGCTCTGGTTCTGGCTCCTGCTCTGGTTCTGGCTCCTGTTCTGGTTCCAGTTCCTGTTGAATTTCTAGAGTTTCATTTGGCAACAAAGCACTATCAATGCTTACGAAATTTGAAGTTGGACAAAGAAATACATCTTCGGACACAACAGGCTTTGACTTTTGTACCAAAAGAAATGATGTCAAAGGAAGATATTTTGAAATGTCTTCTTTTGCTTTAGCGGCTTTTTTCCTCTTTGCAGCACCACTTTGATAAGTCCGATTAGACATGTTAAATGACTTTTTTTCAAAACAGATGTTTTAAGTTGATCACAGCAATTTCAAATTCAATCTAATGGGATATTTTAAGTGCTTGTATTTAACACTTCTTATCGGAAAATTTATGTTTATTTTCGGACGCATGCATGCATTTTTGCTTATCAAGAAAAAAAAAGTTCCCTAGGGGGCCCCCAAACTGAAAAACTGATACTTTTCTAAAAATAATTAAAAAAAATCTTATCAAGAAAAAAATTATTCTTGAGGGGCCCCCAAACTATGATTTCTTCAGAAAATTTAGAAATATAATTTTTTATTTATATAAATTTGAAAAAAAATCCAGACACATTTTGGGGGCCCCTAAAAATCGGGGGCCCTAGGCTGCAGCCTACCTAGCATATGCGTTAAGACGGCACTGATTGTACTTTGTCTGAAACAGCTTTTCTGCCCATTTTTGTCTTTTTATTTTACCAAACAATTACCAATGCGAAGAACTCAAGATATAAAAATGATAATTTTACTTTATTTTCGCAAGAAAGTTTATATAGTTGGAAAGAAATCAACCACCAAATTTTAGATCGCTCGGATAACATATCGTTAAGATATTTCAACGAAAGTCGTTAAATTTTAGTTACAAGTATGTTCTAATTAAATTAATAATTACTCAAGACTGATTAACCTAACGAGTTCCAATTATATATTATATACCATTCGATAGAGAATCAATTAATTAAGACATTTAATACGCTTTTAATCGTATTAATTAGTTGGTTTCAAAGATAATTGTGAAAAAAAAAAATTTCACACAAACAAAGTAGTGACTATATTTATGCAACCCACTGTATATATATATATATATATATATATATATATATATATATATATATATATATATATATATATATATATATATATATATATATATATATATATATATATAATATTATTATACATATTGTAAACATAAGTTAAGTATTATAAGTATTTACAAGTATAAGTATAACTTATTATTAACAATAATAGCTTATATATAAATTAATATATATTTATATATATTATATTATATATAAAAATTATATTATATATAATGTATTACATATAATATATTAGTTATATTATTTATAATAATATTATTAATATTTATAAAAAACTTATATATAAATAATATATGACTTGTACATAATAATATTATGTATATTATGGTATTATTAGTAATGTTACAAGCATACGATTTTAGATCAAACTCAAAAAATATCAATGAATAAAAAATGAGGTAGATGCATAACAATAAAGTTATTTTTTGCATTTATATGTAAACACTTAATATTTATATCTCACGGTGGGTAAACTTCGTTAACATCAGTCATTTTGCTAGTATAAAATATAGAAAAATCAATTGAAAAGAGTGGATCTGTAAAAACGATTTAAAAGTTTTAAAATCCCTAATATAACCTATTCATCACAACATTCGGCTGCTTTCTCTTTTTAAACGTTTCTGACAAAATCAAAGTTTTGATTAAACTCAAAGCAATTATTACCATCACTAGCAGAAACAAAACTTTAAACTTTGATCATTTTAAAAATGCAGTGTCTCAAAGGAATAGTTACTACATGTTTAAAAGTTACTGGAACGTATTTTAAACATATATGTTAAACTTGTAAATTTATTAAGAAAAAAATAAATAAGTTTTTTCATAATAGTAATGAAAAAATACACCGAAAAAACAACTTCTCTTGAATTACAATGTAAATATAATATACAAAAAATATAATGCATAAAAGTTAAATTTTTAAATTTATTTCACGTTTAATACAAATTATAAATGGCAACCATCGAGTAAGTTTTGTTATGATTTTTTTAATTAAGTTAAACCTTTTGGGAACTTGATGGGAAACCCATCAAACCCCCAGATCCTTCGACCCTGATAAATACCAGATAAAACCCACTCAAGCAAATTTGCTTGATTTTTTTACCATATGGCGCCCGTCCGAAAACCAAAACACTTACCCGTTAAAATCCCATTCCCGTAAGCCCAGACAAAAACCAAACGGTACCCGTCTGTCAATGTTGGCTGGGTCTAAGCCAAGCCCAACATAAAAGATGCGACGTTTTATTTGTGGCATGATACTCTAACCAAAATATTTTAAAGCAGAATTTTTTAACAAACTTTTATAATCAAATGATATAAAAAAAAATTTACTAAACATTTATAATCAAAATATATTAGCAGGATATTATAACAAACTTTTATAATCAAAATATACAAACAGAATATTTTATTATATATTTATAATCAAAATATATATAGCAGAATATTTTACTTAAATTTTAAATAATGTAACATTGTAAAGGTTGATCCGCAAGAGCTTTTTTGAACACAGCTCTAACAACCTAAATATTACAAACAACTAAACATTATTACTAACAACACTAACAACCTAACTATTCAGTTACTTACAACCTAAGATTCAGTTACAAAACAAAGGGTGTTAATTTTTGCTTAGAAAATGCGATCCGTAATATTACTGTTTTACAATAAATTTTATTGTAAAACAAGTTTATTGTAAAACGTTTTAATCTAAAACAATTTTAGTGTAATTAAGCGTTTTAGTGTTAAAAAAATAATATGAAATGATTATCTTCAGCAAATAAAATTTTTTTAAAACTCTTTTTTTACATAAATAAAAACTCTTTGCATAACATATATATAAATAATAACTAATTTCATCTTTTTGAGAGTGTAATTTAAAGTTGATCAAAAGGTAAGTTTTAAAAATAGGTTGCGCATGGGATTTTATTCAAAAACACCAAGTACAAATGCAACCATAAAAATAAATTTTCAAATTTCTTATTCTTATTTCAATAAATTAAAAAATTAAAGATTTGATGACTATTGACTAATATATGCCGTTAAAAGATTAAATATGATTTTTTCATTTTGAACAATATTTGAAAGATAAAATATTGCCATTTTCGTAGAAAAATAATATACTGGGCTTAAAAATCACAGTAGGGAAAAATTATATCAGTTTTAAATTGCTAGGGGTCTCTAGATTACATTTATAAAAGGAAATGACCCCAATATAGAAGTTGGTTTTGAAGGGTTCTCTTCACCTCTGGACCACTGTGCAATTTGCAAATGAAAGAAATAAGTTCTTTAAAGAAAAAAAAGAAACAAAGAAAATTTTTTTTTAAACCTTTCAAAATGAATTCGAATTCGAGTGAAAATGGAAATGAAATTAAAAACATTCCATCTAATGTCTTTGAATTAAATGATTTAAACATACTCGAAGAGAATCACTCTAAAAATTATGTTTCATAACTTTTCATTGATGAATGTGGATGCACTGCATTTGTTTTCGAACAAACCAAAATTTTATTAAATAGTAAACCTTTTTAGAAGTCATTTTCATCTTAACAGCGGTTTAAAATAACAAAACGACTTGTGTATATTTAAATGCAATTGAGAAATTTAATTTGAAATAACTAGTAGACGAAACCTATTTTAGTAGCGCGTTGCTATAAACCGCAAAATATGTCTTGTTAAATATTTTCAAATCATCTTTAGAATATAGTTCAAAAATAGAATATTACCCCACGAATATTAAAAACTTTTAGATCTCTTGCGAATTTTTATATCAGCAAGTACGTCACATAAACATAAGCGAAACCTCAAAGTTACATTAACTAAACAACAAATTTGATTTTTGTATGATAAATAAAATCGGCTTTTAAAATGAATTAGGAACATCCTGGTCTCCTATTATCATCTATATATCTCCTATTATCTCCTATATATCTCCTATATATCTCCAATATACAGTCGTCCCCCGGTTAACGAACTTAATTCGGAGTACGAACTAGTTCGTTATCCGAAAAGTTCGTTAACCGAAACGCGTTTTCCCATAGGCCGCCATTAAAAAATTTTTAATTGGTGGATTTTGCCGAAATAATGGGGGAAAAAATTCAAAAAATTGTCCAACTTGATAAATAAAATAGGCAAAGGCCAAACTCCTTAGCCAGGTCACTTTGCTTTTCACCTTTTTGCACTCTTTGAATGATTGTCTTTTTCTCTTCAAGAGTGAAAACTTTTCTGCTTTTTTTCGCAGGGTTCGACATTTTGAAAAATCGCAAAATCGAAAAAATCGTAAGTGGGAAAAAAACCTAGAAAAAAGCACAAAAATGCATGAAAAATATTAGTGAAACAAGAAAAGAAAAAAATGAAACAACAAAAGCACACCCAGCACAACCATTCACCTCCCAGGCTTCCATGACACTCACAAAACTGAGAGGGAAATGCTGGACGGCACGCCCGACCTTCACGCGCGTGTGCACGCCATTTGGCGGTCCCGGTTCGTTAACCGAGTTCTGGTTCGTTAAACGGGGGAGGATTTTGGGCAAACTTTCGGTTCGTTAACCGAAAGTTCGCTAACAGGGGGGTTCATTAACCGGGGGACGACTGTATCTCCTAATATCTCTTAATGATGTTTATTATACTTATTTATGATTTTTTTATTTAACATTTTAATTGAATTAAAATGTTAAAAAAATTATCAATTATGATCGTTTTCTATAACAATTTTCATGTTTAGCTTCTAACATTTTCTACAACAATTTTCATGTTCATCTTCTAACATTTTCTATAACAGTTTACTTAACTTGTATAAAAAAAACTTCTCAAAGAAAATAAAAACTATTATAAAAAAAAAACATAAACTCGCGATGGTTTAGTAAACGTCTAAAAAAAACTTCAGTGTAAACAGTGACTGTACAAAAGATATTTAGCGTTTTTTTCTAGAAATGAAAAAAACCCCTCAGAAACGGCATCCCATCCCGCTCGGTGTAGTTAAGGCGATTTTCAAATTATTCGAATTCTTTTATTTGGAATTATAATTTAATTTAATTCCAAATAAAAGAATCGATGGTTTTTTTAGTATTTAAAGATTTTTTTAATAATTAAAATTTAACTTTTCTTTTTTATATATATTATTCAAAACCTTTTTATTACCCCTAATAGTGAATTTAAAGAACACCATTTTGGAGTCTTATTTTGCTATAGATCCTAGTTCTAATCGGTTCTAATATATATTAATTATATATAGTTGTCAAAATACAATATATCTATCAATTTACACGAAAAATACTAGAATTCCGACCTAGAAAAAGCTTATAATTAAGAAAAATTGCCAATAAACGATTAGAACAAATCATAAAGTTAAACTATAATGTTCATTTTACCTAAACAACGTATTTATTTAAAATCTTATTTAATTTTTTTTTTTTTTTTGTTGTTGTTTCACCTCCCTAAGGCCCAGAAGGCCACTACAGATAAGGAGGATACTTAATTGTGGTTATAACCCTCTCTCAACTCTATAACTCCGAAACACGAACCTTGACGAACAAGGCCGCTGCGCGGAGAAACAAGTTGAGCGCGGTACTACCAGGGACGTGGTGGGGATCGAACTCGGAACCTCTCGCTTATGAAGCGAGCGCTCTAACACTACACCACTACCGCAAATGAACGAGCGATTATGATTTTAAGAAGATTTAAAAAAAAAAAAAAATAATCTTCGGTCTGGGTTTTTCGTCTTTTCATAATTCACAGACCTGATCGGAAATATGTCGTAGTCAACAAAATATCATACAGACGCTATAATATTTTAAAATTGCCTTAACTACACTGAACGGTATCCTATTTAGTGAAGATTTTTGAAAAGTGCATTTCACTTTTGTCATATAAAGTTTGTAAAAAACTACATAGTTTTTTTTGGCAAATGCCACATGGCATTTCCCAAAAAAAAATCTTACGATTTTACTTTTTAATAATTTTTAACATTACAAACATATATGTTTATATATATGTACTATAATATATAGTTCGTTTATGTACTATATATATAGTTCTTTTGACATACTATGAATAATCTTGATAAATTGAGAAACTATTTTCTGAAGGAAAAAACAACTGTCTAAAACATAAAAGCAAGATAATCAAATCAATGAGAAAATTAAACGTGCAAAATCAAACTATTATAAAAAATAACTTGAAATATCTCGATTAAACTTTAGGAAAAATTAATCGAGATTTTGCAAGTTCTTACTGAAATAATTGGCAAGTTAAAAATCATCAAATCATGTTTTTAAATCCTGAATATTGAAAATAAAACTATTGACGATAAAAATAATAAAGTATATGAATTTAACGATGTGTTAATAGAACCAAGCACGGCGTTAACTTTAGCAAAAAAATCTTTCAACGCGAATTTATAAATTTTTGCGCGACCGTTTTAAAATTCGTTTAGTTTTAAGTATCATTTAGACTGGAATTTTTCTACGTTTAATCAAGTCTATAGTTAAGTTAAATAACTAAGATTTATGGATTTTTTGTTCAAAAATATTTTAATGTGTCAATATGTTAAACATTTGTTTGTGGAAGAACATAGTTTTATTTATGCATTAATCGTATTATTTAAGGCCTAATAAATATGCCTGAAAAAAGGTGCTCGACAAACCATTGTTACCTCTTCCATGCACATTGCTAAATATCTAAAAAGGATATTTGGATTACGATCTTTCTTTTTAGCTAGAGATTTTAAAAGTTAATTTGTATTTCTTGAGATATTTGATTTTTTCTTGCTAAAATTGACATTTTCAACTTTCAAAAAGCTTAAAACCTAAAATGATAAATCATTTTAAAAATCTCTAACTAAATATTGGTGCCCCAAGAAGTCCTAACGGTCTTGTCACAGAGCACCGCGGAAGTGCATTTAACTAGGAAATTCACGCCTCCTTCCTTACCGTGACGCGAATATATGTCCAGAATATATATCCATCCCAACACACCAAAGATCATTTGTGAAATTTTTTTATAAATGTAGTGGAAGTGAAGTATCAGTTTATCTTTAACGTATCCATGTGATTTTCCAGAAAAATTATTGGCAGCCATTTTTTTTTCGTATTTTGAAAAAATTTTGAAATTTTTAATATTTCAAAATAATATTACAAAATTTTTGAAATATTCTTTTTTTTCATGCTCAAAAATTTATGGTCATTCATCAAAATGTGATAGTAAACATTTAATGAGTCATTCTTATTTAACAAGACTAAACTAATAAGTAATTTTAATCGTGAAAAAAAAGGAATATCTATATTGCAAGAATTTTTGAAAAGTAAAGGTTTAAAGTTTATTTCAATATAATTTATTTATTACTCACTAAATTTATTTTCGCTTTTAAACTTTATATATAAATAATAAGGGATAGTAAAAGCATAGGTTGTTAGCTTGATATAATCGAAATAAGAAAAAAAAAAGGTATCAAAATTAAAAAAAATTCATGGCAATAGTAGTAGAATTAACAAAAATAAAAATAAACTATCGACAAAATAGTATTAATAATTTAAAGTTGTAACTACAGTAATAATACCTAAACTAGCAGTAAGCAACCCGGGATATACGGGAGTAATTAAATCATTTATAACAACACATTAATAACTTGATACATTATCTAAAAAACTAAATACAAATTTATCTATATATAACATTTTAAGTTTGACTCCCTATCAGTAATGTCATTGCTTATAGTTAACGACATAAAAACTGCCTTAACATCAGTTAATGCAGTTTTTATGTCGTTAACTATAGTTCTTTTTACAGTCTGTCACAACACAGCAGGTACCAGTAAAGGAAAGTCAAGGGACAATTATGTCAATTAATTTAAACAATTATATCAGAAAATACCAAGCAACTTGTAAGATATTTCTTATAAATGGTCATTATCAACTGTGGTATTAAGAAATATGTAATAAGTTTTATTAATTCTTCCTCTCATCTAAGAAAAAGAGGGAGAGAAAGTGTTTTCAAAGTAGAATGTTAAAAAAGTAAAAAAAAACACACAATAGATAATAGTAACTGGTTTTATTATGTTACCAGTAAACAAAATTATTTTTACCTTGATTAAAAGATAAACTCCCAGCAGTTCCTAATTTCCGGCTTAAGTTCCGGCTTTTCTCTGACTGTTAACTAATGATTAATAGAGTAAACTTAACATCATATCAAATTTTCAAAATTAAAAGCATGTTTCAACAGTAAGCAAACTAATCAAGTGATGACAAAGGCAACTAAAAAAAAAAAAGAACAATCAGGTTTGAAATTATAAAAAAATATAAAATCATTTATGTTTTTAACTGTTTGTTTATAAATTGTTATTATAAACTGTTTTATTATTATATATTACTATATTACTATAAATATATATACTATAAATCACTCAATATATTACTATAAATATATAAATAATATTACTATAAATAGAAAATTCATACTTTGCTTTGTTCTCTAGTGTCTAAAGTAAAATCGAATTAACAGACATTAACACTGAATGCTTGACACTGAATTCTTGCAAGTAAGTTATCTACTCGCTGAGCAGCATTTCTTACATTTCAACAATGTTTAATTTTATCCTACCTATATCTATCTCTATATTTGACAACAACTTTTTATGTCGCCTATTACCATTTACACTAATAACTTTGAGCCTAATATTATCTATTTCAATTTCACTATTATCATTTCAATAAATTATCAATTATTTTTAAGTTGATAGTATTTCTTCTAATAACTTATTTATGCCTAATATCGACCATCAAAAAAAAAGAGAAAAGAAATTAAATAAAAATATCAAAATATTAATAGTCTAAAGTGGTAAACATATCTAAAATAAGATAAATAATAATGTTCAAGTAAAAATCAACAAAAACCTGCTATCCTAATAACAAAGATATTATTTGGTAATAAAAACAAAAACACAATGTTGATTCTTACTTGGTTTTTCATCTATAAAACAATTTTATTTAACTCTTTAAAAGAAAAAAAAACAAAAAAAATCAAAATACCTTATGTTAAGCAATGTATTTTAAAAAAAGAATCAAATACAATTACTTTAGAATATATATGATATATAAACCTCTACAATTTAACTCATTAGCTTAACCACTGGTTTACCATTGAGGTCAAAAATTAATAAACAAAAATTAAAACAATTAATTACAATTATTATTTAAAATAAAAACCTCTGACAATTTAATTTAGGATTTATTAATATCCATATTTTTTTGGCCGTTAGTATATTTTTATCTAAAGTAATAAAAAAGATGAAACCATTTAAGAACAAATTTAAAAATCTAAATATATATTCAGACACCTTAAAAAGAAGCATAACACAACATTCTTTTGACAACTTCCAACATAATTTTTTTTACTTTCTACTACTTTTTTCTATTTTCCATTTTACTATTTTCTATACCTTTTTTTTTTTTAATCTAAAAGAAAATATACATATAGATACAGAGAAATATAAAATATACTATAATATATGCAAATTTATGTAAATACACTTACATGTCAACATCAGTTCCTCTTGAAACTAAAAAGTTATCAGCTCTAATCCGCTTGCAGACCTTGCTTGAAAGACCATGTGGAATACTGATCCGCGTGTATAAAAGCCCAAGAAACTACTTTAAAAATGACATTAAAACTACTATTAAAAACAACTTTAAAACTACTATTAAATTAGCGTTTAAATATTTAGATATTTTTAAATATTTAGATCAAAAAAGTTACAGTAGTAGTGAAAATTATTATTATTTTTGTATAAATATGTATTATTATATGCATAATAATAAAAGAGGGAAATGTTTTTTTTTAGAGACAGAGCATTTGATATTGTTAGAAAAAATTCAACAAAAAGAAATAGAGTATCAAAGCAGTTGCGAAAAATCAATTTTACAGAGTCAAAAAAACAATGAGTTACAATGAGTTAGTTTTACAGAGCCAAAAAAACAACGAGTTACATAATGTTTATTAGAAATTGCAACTGTAATTAAACGAAACAGGTGAGTTTTAATTTTGAAAGTTTTAGATAGTTCCTAGTTAATAATTTCTTATATGCAAATTGCTACTTTGAGTAAAATAAGCAACAACTTGTATTTTAGTTTAAAAATGATTGGTTCTTTTAACCCTTTGAAGCCCATATTAAACTAAGCACATTTTAAAAATATGACCTGGATGATCTATGTAAATACACCATATTGAAAATGTGGGACACCAGTGTCCCATAGTTGTTAAAGGGTTAAATAACACTATGTATCAAAATATTATTTTATTTTTTCTAAACAATAATTCCTGTCTTTTTTATTTTTTTTCTAATATCATTTTTTTTTTTAATATCGATCATATCAATCTACCAACCTATGCTTTTAACTATCCCTCATTATTTATTGATAGATAAAAGTGAAAACAAAATTTAGTGAGTAATTTTATGGAAATTTATTTTTTAACTTAATTTAGCAATTTACAAAACCAAGAGATTTCTAAAAGTAAACTTGATTCCACTTGCTTAGCGTGTGTTCTACTTGCTTAGTGTAAGTTAATGTTTTACTTATACTGATTATTTATTTATAGACTCAGAATATTTGATGTTGGTAGACAAAGTTAAACAGAAAAAAAGTAGAACTACAAAATACCTTTGTACAGAGTCAAGCAAATGATGAACTACTTACAAGTTATAAGCAAGTTTCTATTCTATTTGAGAAGAAAGGTTATGCACAAACAAGAAAAGGAAATGTGCCAACTGATGCCTCGATAATATACAGTAATACGAGATCTGCAATATACAGACAACGCCATGATTCATATAATGTTATGAAATATATCCATGGTCACCAAGGCCCGATTTATGGAATATTGGGATTTATTAGTTACTTTTGCCTCCTCAAAAGATATGGAAAAATTTATTTTATCCTACAAATGTGGTCAGTTTCTTCAAAAGCTTTATTGGAAAATGAATGCTAAAGGAGTACAGACAGAGCATGCAATCAAAGAAGGTGTTGCCACAGAGTACACCGCACATCTTTCTAGCCGTGAGTACTCACTAATGCGTCGTATCCAAGCACATAGCTTTCAAAAATACTACTAAAAATGATATTAACATTGACTACAGTGAATACAATATTGATATTAAAACAAAGGCTATATCAAACAAAGCTGTTACTCAATTTGTAAATTCTTTAAACATTGGTGATGTAAGTGTAATTGCCGGATGTTGTGGTGCCTCTCGAACTATAACAGGTTTAATTACAATAATTTCAGATCTACATTCCAAAATTGATTCATTAAAATCTAAGCTGAAATGGTTTAATGACAAAAGAAATTGCCAATTTCACTATCTTCTGCATGCAGTAACAGCTGGGGAAAAGGATGACGTATGCAAGATGCTTTGGAGACAACACACTGATGAAATGTTGCTTATTGAAGGAAACACATTTAATATCAACAATGAAAAATCAACATTTGAATTCATACCATCAGTTGATTACATGGGTAGCATTTGCTAGTAATTGCAGTGCAACTTACCCATCACCATTTGCAAATGTGCATAAAAATCAACTTAATAAACGTGGCGCAACAATTAGTCACAGTAGTGATACAACATATGCAGTGCCCGCTACAAAATCACGGAAAATTGAAATAAAAAAGTTAGAGAAAAAAACGTTTTCTCCTACTTCAAAAGAAAAATTGCAGCACAAAGTGATATTAGAATTTACAGCTAGCAATGGGATAAGGCAGCTAGGCAATCCTGTGATTGACGAGTTTGCTGATCGATTTCAGCCAGAACCTCTACATTTAGAAATCAACAGTTGGCAACATTTGCTAGGTAATATTTTAATCTTCATTTTTAGCATAGTCATAAGAATAAACAGTCTGGAAAAAAAGGCAGTTTTTATTGTTATACTGTTTTATGTTGAAACTTGTAACAATGGCCCACTGAAGGTGCACAAAAAGGTAAACAAAACTTTATTTAACATTACTCTCCTTAAGAGTTTGAACTGAAGATTGGTTTTGAGATTTAATGTGAATAATTTAAAAAAATTTTTAATATGAATTATTTTTTTTATCTGTTAGAAAAGATTACTTTAAAAATCTATTTTACATAGCTGAAGTAGTTATAAAGAATTTTATAATAATATATAAATACATTTATATATATATATATATATATATATATATATATATATATATATATATATATATATATATATATATATATATATATATATATATGTATACATATATATATATATATACCTATATATATATATATATATATATATATATATATATATATATATATATATATATATATATATATATATATATAGGTGCACACCAGTTTCCAAAATAAATTAAAAAAAGATATAACCAGTATTCGAATATCTAACCTAACTTATACGTATGCTGATAAAACGACCAATCTTTACAATCTAAAAATGATTACAACCACTTGTTAAGAAATGCCATCACTTCAAACTACAAATTATCCAACTCAAACATAATAAATAAAGTAAACTTAGAAGGTAAACGTCTTTTGAAAAATCATGAAGTTTTCAATAAAATTGACATTAACACATCTTCCGATTGTTTTATCACTTTAAAAGACCATAAAGATAATTTTGAAAACAATCCGACTGTCCGTTTATTGAATCCTGCTAAAAACGAGGTTGGTAGAATTAGTAAAGATATTCTTTCTAAAATTAATACAGACCTAAGAAATATATTACAATTAAATCAATGGAAAAACACTCGAAATGTTATCGATTGGTTTAAGGCCATAAAAGATAAACACCTTTATAAATTTTTAGTTTTTGTTATTATTGACTTCTACCCTTCTATCAGTGAAACACTTCTTAAAAACTCTATCAATTTTGCGAAGCAACACCTAACATTAAATAAAGAAAACATACCACTAATTTTTCATGCAAGAAAGTCTTTGCTTTTTAATAATGATCAAGTTTGGATAAAGCAATCAAGCGGTTTATTTGATGTTTCCATGGGAGCGTTCGACGGTGCAGAGGTTTGTGAGCTGGTAGGAATATTTCTTCTTTTTCAAATTTCAAAATTTTATAACAAGCTTGAGGTTGGTTTATACCGTGACGATGGCTTGGCAGTTTTTAGTAATAAAAGCGGCCCTCAACTGGAAAAAATAAAAAAGCATATTGTCGAAATATTTAAATGCAATGGCTTACGGATTTCTATACAATGCAACATGAAAATTGTAAACTACCTTGACGTGACTCTAAATCTTAGTGACTGCACTTTTAAACCTTATTTCAAACCTGATAATACATTAAATTACATCCATGCTGATTCAAATCACCCGCCGAGTATATTAAAACAAATACCACGTTCGATTGAACTTAGATTGTCTACAAATTCATCTAACAAAGAAATATTTCAAAATACTATTCCTCTATATAATGAAGCTTTATTAAAGTCTGGTTATAAATGTAGTCTAACATATAATCCTATAACAATATCAACTCCAAAACGGAAAAGAGCCCGCAACATCATTTGGTTTAACCCTCCATTTAGTAAAAACGTTAGCACCAACCTGGGAAAATGTTTTTTGAAACTTATTGACAAACATTTTCCTAATAATAATAAACTGCATAAAATCTTTAACAGGAACACAGTCAAAGTTAGTTACAGTTGTATGCCAAGTGTTAAATCTATTATAAATTCGCACAACAAATACATTTTATGCAACAATACAAACCTTAATCAACAGGACTGTAACTGCTATAATAAAAATCTCTGTCCGTTGTTTAATAAATGTTTAACAAGCAACATTGTATATCAAGCAACTGTTACAACTGATAATCTTGATTCATCTTCTAATGAAAAGTCCTACATTGGGATAAGTGAGACTCCTTTTAAATTAAGATACGCTAATCACGTTAAATCATTTAACATCGCTAAATACAAAAATGATACTGAACTCTCAAAACATGTATGGAAGTTAAAAGAAGCTAATTTAGTCCCTATAGTCAAGTGGAAAATTCTCAGGCGATGTAAAGCATATAATCCAACATCTAAATCTTGCAAATTATGTCTCACCGAAAAATATGAAATTCTATATAATAAAAGTACTAATTTATTGAATAAAAGGAGTGAGATTGTTTCTAAGTGTAGACATAGAAACAGATTCCTTCTGTCCCAATATGACACTGGCGATTAAAAAAGATGTTTTTCCATATTATTATTTTTATTTTTTATTTTTATTATTATTATTGTCATTATTATTACTATTATTATTATTTGACGTCAGAACTCATTCCATTGTTTTTTTTAATTTTTTAATTTTGTAACGGTTTTTTAATTGTATTTTTGAACGGTTTTTTCTTGATTTAAATATATGGCTGATGAGTGCCGCAAACGGCATGAAACTTTAAGTACCGTAAAAAAGTTGTTTTTTTTCATCTTACTTTTTTAATTATTTATTGATCTATTTTGTGATTATTTCACTTTATATTGATCACTCTCAAATCGAAAAAATTGATTATTATTACATAATCAAAATAACAATATATATATATATATATATATATATATATATAATATATATATATATATATATATATATATATATATATATATATATATTAGGGTGGTTCAAAAAACAACTTCTTTTAAAATAGTCTGCTGCACTTAACTAAATGTGTTCTATATAATACAAAAACACTAGGTTTAAAATTTTTTTGAATAAAAAATATTTTTAGGGGTGCCTCAAGACCCTTAAAAATTTGACAGGTCTCTAATATTTTGAAAAAAAAGTTTTTCCAAAGTATGTCAACCTTTTTCAGATATAATCGCCTAAAAACTATTGTTTTTAAGATGAAAATAAAAAAAGTCAATAGTTTTAAGTTTTTTTAAAATAATTTTTTTAAACATGTTTTTTATGTAAATTGATTATTTTATTTTTGAAGTTTTAATATAATTTCGCTTCTTTTGAGTACCAGGTTTTAAAAAAACTTTTTTTTTCAAAATATTAGGGACCTGTCAAATCTTTAAGGGTCTTGAGGCACCCCTAAAAATATTTTCTATTCAAAAACATTTTAAACCTAGTGTTTTTGTATTATATAGAACACATTTAGTTAAGTGCAGCAGACTATTTTAAAAAAATTTGTTTTTTGAACCACCATAATATATATGTCTTATATATATGTATATAGTTATATAATATATATCAAAGTATATTACATATTTAAGCACATTGATATATACTATATAGCTACATACATTTATATATTAAATATATCATTTAAAATAAAAGTAAAATGGTTTATTGTATATACATTTTGTTGTGACAAATGATCAAAAATCAATACAAATGTGGATTGTTTTTTGTTCTTTGACACAAAAATTTGAAATTTGGTAGAAATATTTTATTCTTTAATTTTCTAGGAATGAAAGTATTTTTTTTTTATGATTGGATTTTACTACTCATCAAAAGTAAGAAGCAATTTGTATTATCGGTGAATAAGATTTTCAAGTTACCTTTACTTTTTATGTTGTGTAGCAAACTTACATTGTATTAATACAATAGTACATAAATAAATTGTATTAATACAATGTATTTAAGTTTGATTATTTTGAATAACTATTTATTATTGGTATTATCTGTTATTGGTATTGGTATTATCTGTTAATTTTTTTTCATTAGCTTCAAAATTCTGAAATTACTTTACTGTTTATGTCATAACATTTTAGACATAATTGGAAAATTGTAAGTCGACCCTCATCGTCCATGAAGTTTCGAAATTTTTGCCCTGAGAGTCATTTTTGAGGTGAAAAGTTTAAAAACTGTTTTCAAAACTGTTTGTGCTGCTCGTGTAAAGTGACTTTTAGATTGTCTTCTTTTTAGACAGTAAAATGGCATAAAGTTCGTCTGGGAGTTGGTCACAGAAGTTAAGAAAAGATTTTCATGTCTGTCTTGTTGGCTACATTTCAAATCAAATCGTCGGAGCCAAATTGCCTTCGAACCGGCAAATTTTACGCATTTTCTTCTACAATGTAAGAGCTGTAAAACTTACAACAAAAGAAAGTGCAATACTGGTGATTCAAGAAGTTTCCATTTTTTAGCAAAAACCACAAATTCCTACTAAAAGAACTGACCACTGTGTTGAGAAGTTACTGAAACTGTTTGATGAATGGAAAGGCTTACAAAAGAATTTGACGAGAGGTGCAGGCAAAGACAAAGAAAAAAGAGGTATCTTTGTAGATATCTCTTTTGATATATATGGATGATCTGTTTGACATAGCTCATTCAGAAGCTTTGAAACAGATGAAAAATGAAGAGGATAAGAATTTCTTAATCCTTCAGCGCCAAAAAGGACAACCAGGGTCTATGCTTGGTGTGGATCACAAAAACACAAGGAAGAAAGTGCACTGAAGCGCACTGCAATGGAAACTGCTAGGAGAAAAAGGACTTATTATTGAATGGAACAACATTTTGGTACTCATGAGCTTTCTACATCAAAAACTGATTATTCAGCATCAAGCAGTGAAGACATTGATAGTGGTGATGACAGTGAAAGTTCACCTGCCATCGTTCAGCAAATATCAACAGCAGGAGCAGCAGCAAAAGTTCCAACAACACAAGGTGCATTGCCATTTTTCACTCCCCGTCTTGCAGAAATTTTTGATAAGTGCAAAATTACTGACAGAAATGGGGTTTACATATTAATGGCTGCTGCAGAAGCTTTTGGATGTGATACTGAAAACCTGGTGTAAATTGCACTTCTTTTCAACGCCTTGGAAAAAAATTTAGAGAAGCAAGACACTAAGAAATTCAGCAAAACTTTAACCTAAATGATTACCAAGAATTAGTGCTACACTGGGATGGAAAGCTGTTCACAGCACTCACTGGTGTTGAAAAGGTAGACTGGCAATAATAGTAACTTTTCAAAGCAAGGAGCAATTGTTGGGAGTCCCTGAAATCAATACATCTTCAGGTGAAGAGCAAGCTATGACTGCTTATCAAGCAATGGAGAAGTGAGGTTTAACTGACAAAATTCAGGCAATTTGCTGTGATACAACAGCAAGCAACACAGGTGGAGTAAATGGTGTCTGTACAAACCTAGAAAAATTGTTCAATCATGACCTATTGTACCTCCCTGCTGTCACCAGGGAGGTACAATAGGTCATTTTTGAGTTAGTTTTGAGGAGCTGTTTGGAGTCACTGATGGGTGCAATTTCTTCTCCGGACATGGCACTTTTCAAAAGATTTAGAGAAGCCTGGACAAAACTTGACAAGATGTTTATATAACTGGTAGTAATGAAGTGCCTGATGATGTCTGCTCTACCATTCTTGGATTTGTTGAACACTATCTTTCTACACAAAAACAGCAGAGAGATGATTACCAAGAACTGTTGGAGTTAACATTGGTGGCATTCCAAGAACTGTTGGAGTTAACATTGGTGGCATTCCGAAGAACGGAATATCTTTTCGTATACCAGGAGCTGTAAGTCATGCTAGATGGATGGCAAAGGGAATTTATGCATTCAAGATATACCTGTTTCAAAATCAATTTTAGTTATCACATACGGAGAAGAACTCGAGTGTACATTCAAGCTTGATTTCCTATTCATGTGCCAACTGATTAATTATCGAGACATAAATCCACCAGTCTGTAAGTCTGCTGCAAAGAAATTTTCCAACCACCTCTGGTACTTAGTTCCCAAAACTGTTGCTCTCGCCTTATTTAATGACAATGTATCACCAGTAGTTAAGGCAAATATGGCTCAAGTTTTGCTCGACAAAGATGAAGAAGTGGAGGAAGAAAAAAATCAAGTCAAGAGATACATTCTTCTCGAACAAGACTTTTCTTCCTTTCCAAACATCGAGTTTCCATCTCTGTTAACTTCTGGTACAAAAACATTCTTCAACAGATTTTCTCTCAGCACCGATTTTCTGAACAAAGACCCTTCAGTATGGAAGGATGATTCTGGTTACAAAAGTGGAATTAAAAAACTTAAGAAAATAGTGGTTGTGAATGATGTTGGGGAAAGAGGAGTCAAACTCATTCAGGATTATAATAACATTCTCACCAAAGACGAAACTGAGAAACAATTTGTTTTACAGATGGTTGCCGGAGACCGTAAAAAGTACCCAACTGCTACTAAATCCTGTCTTATGAAACAGTAATGTTCAAGGTTCATTGGTTCACCTTATATTTTGATTCTATGGACATTATTGTTGTATATGAAAATGCTTTTGCCTTATAGCTTTTTGGTGTAGTAAATAAGAACAGGGTCACCTTGCAGTTGTCCGATTGAGCTGAAATTTTGCACCGTTCCTTATTTGGTTGATTGGAACAGGATCGGGGTTGGGAGGTGCAACATTTTAACTTCTGAAAATTTCAATACAGCTAAAGGCCACCCTAATATATATATATATATATATATATATATATATATATATATATATATATATATATATATATATATATATATATATATATATATATATATATATATCTGTATTTTTTTTTTTTTCGTCTTTAATTTTTATAGTTATTTTAAAAGTATTTGTTAGGCTGAAGAAAAGTTATTTCATAGGCTTTTGAACATTTTATAGTAATATAAGACAATGTCTAATATTACTAAAAAATAATTAACTTATCATTCAGATTCAGTTAATTTTATCAGTTATAAATATTTATTCTTGCAAGCTTAATGATTAATAAATCTTTTTTTTTTCAACAATGCAAAGCTTGCGAGAGTAAATAATAACAAAACAAATTGTATTCTAACTACAGTAGTTTAATTTAATGTATAAGTAGAAGTAAAAGTAACTAGAAAAAATGAGATCAATACTTTCGTTATGAGATATTTTTGTTTATTTACAGTGCACCTTCGGAAGATTAAAAACGAGTTTCTTGAACAAAAACATAAACAAAGCGCTATTGTTTGCTTCCAGACTATATATTTCTTGTGACTATGTTTTAAGTTATTTTTATTCTTATTTACGTTGCCTCGTAAAATTTAAATTTTAAAATCTAGATCTTTTATACAAAGAAGCAGCGCGTCAGAATAAGTTTAGTGAATTTATTTCTGCTTTAAAAAACCCAGTTAACAACAAGGGCGGAGAGGTTGGGTATGGCCTCAAATTTATTGCTAAAGGCATGGAAGAACATTATAATGTAGTAAATAGTCGGTTCAAAAAGTTAAAAACTCAGTTATTTGGTGCTCAGGCTATATTACTTGCACGGTATAGCAATCGAATTGTAGATATTTTAACTATGGAAAATGAAACTGGTCCATTAAAAGTAAGACTTGTAGCACTCTCAAAACTTTGTGAAATGTTGCGAGATATTGGTGTGTTAATAAATACAGTTGATGTAAAGAGTACCAGCTATCCTGCTGATGTTTTTACAGTGTATCAACAATATTTTGATTTGTTTTCCTTGTTTTTTGCACAAAACTGCAACGTTACCGTTTGGACAGTAGGTTATGCTATTCCATTTTTGTTGCAAAATTCTATAAAAAATTTGGCGTTGGTTACTGAATGATCTAAATGCAAGGTAAAGAGTCAAAGCACTCTGAAATCAAAATGCAGTAACGATTTGAAAGTAATAAATCTGATTCGCATGACAATAAATGTAAATGGTTCCAGTTAATGCGAACTAACTAATTTTTATATTCCTTACCATTTTCCGTTCATTTCTACATACCACTCTTGCTACGTATCTCGAAAGCTACTTCAAAGTAATAGTATGCAATGTTCCTGTTCTCGTACCGTCAATTCTGATGAGCTCTGTCAAAATTGCATTGACTGTTTTTCTTTAATAGAATGTGTTTTAAAAAAAGAAACACTTTGATTAATCCTTGATATGGTAAAGCCTGTTAGGTGCTCATTATGTACACAAGTGTTTCATAGTAGTTCTTAGAAACAAAAAACCTTAAAAATGGCTATTTTCATAGCCACAAATTTATTTAAAAGCATTTTAATGGTGTATGTAACAAAATGCAATGCTAAGTAAGTAATAATAAATAATACCTACAAATTTTGTTTCATGACTCATAAAATCTTTATTCATCACTGCATCACTTAGTTTATGATTTAAAAGATAAACATCCAACAGATGTTAAACTTTTGAAATCATTTTTAAAAGTGGAGTTTAGCTTGTACATGCGGTAGTGGTGTCGTTGTAGAGTACTCGCTTCATAAGAGAAAGGTTCCGAGTTCAATCCCCACCACATCCCTGGTAGTACCGCGCTCAACTTGTTTCTCTGCGCAGCGACCTTGTTTGTCAAGGTTCGTGTTTCAGAATTATAGAGTTGAGAGAGGGTTATAACCACAAGTAGCCTCCTCATCTGTAGTGGCCTTTAGGAGGTGAAGTAACAAAAGAAAAACAATATTAATACTTTACATGAACTTTCTCTCAAGAAAAGGAAAGATTCCAGAAATGGAGGGCTAACCTATAGCAACAATACTAATACTTTACACACACACACACACACACACAAACACACACACACACACACACACACACATATATATATTTAATAATAAATGCGTTATACTATAATTATATTATTATATATTATCATAATTATTGTTATAGTTATTAGGATTAATTAACAATAGTATTATGAAATAATATTACAATTTAAAGCTATAAATACTCAATTCAAATATAAATAGAAAATAAAACTAAATGAAACAGCACCTTATTACTTTTATCAATAACATCGGCAAGCCAACGTCTTTCAAAAGTTGACACTTCCAGCTTGACTTTATTCCAGAACCCTTTGTTTCTTTTGACAGACATAGTGTTAAATCTAAATATACAAGTTTAATGCAAAGCTTTGATATGTTAATTTGTCAGATCATTGGGAAAAGATAACCGATTTACAATAAACATTAGTTGTTAAATTAAAATTGAAGAAAAATTAAACTTTACAATTGTTTCAATATGGTTTCTGTTGTAATAAAGTTTAATTTTAAAAAAGCTTATTTTTCTTGCAAATGTTAAAACTGGTAATAGGGAGATTTTTTTGCTATTGTTAAAGCCATGAAATCTCATGGCAAAAATTTTTAATGTAAATAAATCATTCAGAGAAGACTTCCAATGTAAAAACAATAGAATAAAAAAGGAGTTAGCATTTAAAGAAAACAGTATTTATATTAAAGATACTTTAACATCGAATGAGATAAGCATTAATGAAGGAGACAATGCACCTGAGCAAGTATGGATAAATGTTAAAGTTGATCGAAACGACATAGTCTTTGGTTGTATTTATAGACCTTCAGACCCACTAAATAAAAATGAGAAAATAAACAACGAAATTATTAAATAAATAAATATAGAAACTTTATTGGTTCGGCAAAAACAGTTCTCAAATTTAATAATAGTTGGAGATTTTAATCACAATTCAATATCGTGGTCTAATGAGAGAGTATCAAACTCGAACAAACAAGCAGAAAAATTTATTAGTTGTTTGGAGGAAAACTTTTTGTTCCAGATAATTAAAGAACTAACTTTTCAAAAATTTAATGAAAAATTGACTGTTTTAGATCTATTGATTGTTGACGATAATTTTTGAGTTAAATTGCCGTCCAATTACCACCATCAGGCAATGAAATCCAAGGTCATCACGTAATTAAATGAAACTTTTTAATAAAAGAAAGTTATAACTTAAATGTCGGATTGAAATGTTTTCTATTTAAAGCTGGAAATTATGACAAAATAAATAATTATTTCAATAAATTAGATTAGGAATTTATATTTGCAAATATGAATATCCATGAAGCTTATGATTTTTTAAATTGAACATTACAATATAGCTTGTCGAGAAAATTACCATATAAAAATTCAAAAGAAATAAAAAGAAAAAGTTGGATGCTTAAAGAATTAAAACTTTGTATTATATCAAAAAACAAAAATGATTACAATCTAGAAGTTCGAACAATAAAGATATTAAAATGAAGTACAATGCTGCTAGGTGTAATGCTACAAAAAAAAATCGAGGTTGCAGTACAAAATTTTGAACACAATATAGCAAAAAATGCCAAAACAAACCCAAAACTTTTGTACAGATATATTAAATCCAAGCAACAAATAAAAAACTTCATTAAAGCCATCAAATTCAAGGGAAATAAAAGAACCAAAAAATACTATAGAACACATAAATCAATATTTTCAATCAGTTTTTGTTCAAAATATAAAAAATGACCAGTTACCGATATTCGAAGATCTAGCAGATAAAATCATTGACAATATATATTTTGATAAGTGTGATGTTTTAAACAAATTACTAAACTTAAATACAACAAAGTTAATGGGTCCGGATTGTGTGCATCCGTTTGTGTTAAAGTCGTGTCCTGATGAACTTGTGTTACCAATATTTTTATTATTTAGAAAATCAATAGATGAAGCAGAGGTACCTAAGGCATGTAAACTTGCAAATATTTTCCCGTTGTTTAAAAAGGGCAGTCATTTAAAAGCATATAATTATCGTCCAGTTTCTTTAACATCGGTTCTTTGTAAAACTCTAGAAAGAATAATCAGTGAGTAAATAGTGAATCATATAATTAAAAATGATTTATTATCTCATAAACAGCATGGTTTTGTTAAAAGCAAAAGCCGCACCACAAACTTGTTGGAATATATGGATATTGTTACGTCTTCAATTGCAAATGGAAAACAAGTTAATGTCTTATACATCGATTATGCTAAAGCTTTTGATACTGTTGAATTTGAATTTATTAAATTGGATCTCAGATCTTTCTATTTTATTTCTCAGATATTTCAATTTTTTAAATGCTATAAAAATATAGAAAAATTGAGTGGTTGGTTCCTCCTAAAAAAAATTATTGAGTGGTTGGTTGCTCCTAAAAAAAAATTGAGTGGTTGGTTCCTCCTAAAAAAATTGAGTGGTTGGTTGCTCCTAAAAAAAATTGAGTGGTTGGTTCCTCCTAAAAAAAACTGAGTTGTTGGTTGCTCCTAAAAAAAATTGTGTGGTTGGTTCATCCTAAAAAAAATTGAGTGGTTGGTTCCTCCTAAAAAAAATTGAGTGGTTGGTTCCTCCTAAAAAAAATTGAGTGGTTGGTTCTTCCTAAAAAAAATTATAAACTAGCTAGTTTAAGAAAACCAGATCATCATACGATTACTGATATTTATTTCAACATACGATTACTGATACCTATTTTAACATACGATTACTGATACCTATTTCAAAAACGATCTTTGTGAAATTTTTTTTTCAAATCTAGTGTTAAAGTTATGGAACAAACTGCCTAGTTCAGTTGTTGAATCGCAGTCCGTTAATGAGTTAAATATAAAATACACAAGCAATGTTTTGCAAGCTAATTGTTGGTTCTATTCAAGTTGTTTCGTAAAATCTTGTAAAACAAATGGGACATTTTTGTCCCCCCTCCCCCAATAAAAAATTTCGGTGTTTATATACTAACATATAAACTAAAGCCTAAAAAGTGTTTTACATGCTAATACTCACAATTTACGGATAGATTTATAGAGTATTTAAATAACAAATACGTATAATATAATACACTAAACATAATATACAAGACATAATTTAGTTTAAGAGTTTTAAACATTTTGTGATGAGCAAATTCGAAACATTGATCAGCACTGTTAATTGTATCATAATTTTGTTTAAGAAAATAACAAAGTGGTGTTTAATATTATGGCCTTTGCATCCCATTGAAAGATTGGTGTTGAAATCTTTACATAAATTTCAGTTTCATAAATAAAAGTATAAAATCAGAGTAAAAATCAAACTAAAAACTAAATGGATAGTATGTCTATTACAAATAAATAGATAGTATGTCTATTACATATAATGCTTATAAAAAAGCTTTCATGTTTAATTAAACTTTAAATTTAATAACTCTTTTCCTAAAAATTCATCTAATTCAAATTTACCTTAATGTAAATTTGAATTAGACGATGTTTATTTTATTTATTATTATCATTATTGATTATTATTTAAATTATTACATAATGTAAACTTGATGTTTACATTAACTAATAATTTCATATTATATAAAGTTATAGTTTAAAATTGGAAAGCAAAAACTTACGTATTTGTTAGGATTTCTACCATCCAACCCATCTCCATTATATCCATGCCAAATTATCTTATGATTACTTAGCCGGACACCAATAACAGATTCCTTACACAACGTATTTGAAATTATTGTCACAATCTTCGTCAGCAAATGAAGTGGAGGAATTACATCAATTACATTCTTATCTCCAGCTACACCAAGTAGACATAGATGCATAACTTTTTTGTAGATTTGAAAAAAACATTTGTTCAATCCATTTTTTAAAATGCATCCATACTGCGATTCTAACGTATTGAAAGTTATTATTTCTTCGGATTTGAATTTTCATCACAATATAATTAAGAGTATTTTTCTCCATATCCTGACTAAACTGCTAAACATATTTGTCTGCAATTATGTGTAGCAGCATAGAATCTGCTGCTAAGTAAAGCTTTAAATTGTTAAGCATTATTTTCTCTATAAAAATCTAAAGTTTTACATGATTTTCTGTAACATTTTTGACAAAAACCAATGCAAGAACTTTTTTAACACCTGTATTCTCTGACTCTTGACACTCAATATTTGTTTTCATACTCAAAACACTTATTTCAACTCTTAAGGATCCTTGACCACAATTTATACCCATAGGAATAATAACTTTATCCACATCTAATCATTTTGTTTAAATATATAAAAAAATTTGATTTCATGAATTATAATATATTATTGCTAAAAAAATCCATTTAATGAATTTCTTCATATTTATGAAAGTAAAAAGAAAAATTCAAACAGTTGTAGGCCTTAATTTTAATAGGGAGGGAGACGAATTCTCCTCAATTCCTTAAAAAGCTAATTTTTTCATCAGGATGTACACCGAACAATTCGTTCTCTCCATAGATCAATTTGCTTATTTGTCCTTAATACCGCGCAATAAATTTTTTTAAAGTAACCAAGAATTCAACCTAAATGTACTACATCTAACTAGTGTTAGGAAGAGGGTAATTTTTCTGAAAACCTTATAGCAGCAAAAGTTAAACCTATGCTTAAATCAGGTGATAAAATTGATATTGGAAATTATAGACCAATATAAATTGAGCTCATTATCATAATGATTATGTTTCATAGATTATATGCTTTTTTTGAAAGATATTTTAACTTATTTTAATTAAAATAGACTTTACAAAAAAGACTTTAATTACATGTTATACTTAAATTAGTTTAGTTACCTAATTTATGATTTTTGTTACGCCAATGGTGAATTTACTTTAGGTGTATTAACTAAGCAATATATATTAAAATAGCGTGCGATTCGATCTAATTTTTTAACGCTTTTTATTGCATAATCAATAAAAAGTGATAAAGAAGTGCTTACCGCCAATGCGATAACGCCAGTATTAACTTACTTCTTAAGACGTTTTAACCATTTGACCATTGAACTCTCCAAAGAGTTTGATACGGTAGATAACAAAATACTGGTAAAAAAGCACAAGGTTTAGGGCATAAAAGGTGTATTAAACCAGTGGATAATGAATTACCTAAGTAGATGAGAATAAGGAGAAGTGGGAAATTAAAAAAAATGCTTTAAAAAAAAAAAAATTTTTAAAATTTTAATATTTTTTTAATATAATGTATGCACTGAACCAAACAATTTTTAACATAAAAACATCATTTGAGCACCTATTCCATGCCCTAAGGTTGACAGCAGATTATAAGAAAGTATATAACTTTTTGATTTTAGAAGAACCGTGTCATTGGAGTAAAGTGGGAAAATTGTGGAGTAAAGTGAGAAAAGCAAGTGGGAGATGTAGGATGTTAAGTGGAACTTTATAAAAATGACTCTTTGAGCAAACTCTTGATTTTAAAAATATGTTTAGATTAAATAAAACAAAAATAGTCAATGCATTTTCCCATCAAATTTATAGGGTAGATTAGGGTAATATGAGCACTTTGGTAATAAGAGCATACTTAAAGATTTCTTAGATGTTAGCAGTGAAGTTAAAGTTGCTATGTATTTTTTTAATCGACTTTATGTGGTGATTACATGAATCAGTCCAATTAGCGAAAATCTATATGCAGTAATTAGCGGCTATCATCTAATTAAAACGCTGTTAAATTTTTTGCGTTGTTAAAATAATATCATCACGCATGAATAAATCTGTGGCGCGAAATTTTTGTGCTAAAATGAGGAAATTAATTTTTTTTTAAAAAGAATAATATGTTTGCTAAAAATCCAATCCATTTTTGTTCGAAAAAAAATGCATAGAACTATTTAGTTTTGACTTCATCTAAGGATGCCATTTTTGTGTAATATGAGAATGCTCAAATTACCCAGTGATTTTCATTGAATTTACCTAGTTTAAAGTCCTAAAAAAGCAGTGGTTTTAATTGGTTTTTTGAATAAAAACAAAATATAGAAAAAGTTTTTAATATTTTAACGATACTAAATACTTTTCTGTAATTTAAATTCAAAAGAATTGAATTTTTATCGTCCAAAGGATTGAGTAAATAAAATTGAAAAAATAACGAACCAATTTTTTTTTTCTTGCGGAAAACATAGATACTATATATGTTTTCTTGTTTCAACAAAAAGTGGCTTAAATTTTGATCTTTTAATGATAAGTTTTGTTAATAACGAATCATTATATTCCAAAAATTACTTCTAATTGTCAGGTTGGTATTTTTTTTTACAAAATTAATGTGTTTTTTTTTAGCTAATTTAAAGTGCTCGTACTACCAAGTGGTCTGGATAATATGAGCATTTTTGTTACTTTTTTAAAACCGTTGCGTTTTTAAGAAAAATTTCGGGTGCCCAAATATCTAAGTGAATCATGAGTAAGGGATCCCTAAATATTGTTTATTCGCAAAAATTTTTATCCAGCTTAATTATTTTTGAAATTATTCCCATTTTTGCTTGAAGTGCTCTTATCACCCTATTCTACCCTATATCTAGTATAAATGACTTTCTTTATTCATAAAAAATTATTTCACATTTGAAGTGCTAAAGTTAACATGAAAAATGGTTACAGCTTATGTTATCAATGTTCTTCTAGAAAGTGGTTGAGAAAGAACTGCTTTTATATCATTAATATTTACACTACGAATGTCATTATTTCTAGGTTTGACAAATTTAGAAATTTCTTTATTCTGACATAGTAGGAAACTTCTACATAAAATGTTTCGTTGATTTATTTCTGTACAATTGTTGGAGCAAAAATAATTTTTTTTTTTTTAGTTTACATTTGTTGTCGTAGTAAATAAATTACTTACACAAACACAAACAAGGTTTCTGAAAGAAGATCGTACTGATCTTATCATCAGAACCTTTTACAAACGTATGTATATAAACTACATCAAAACATAATCAACAAAATAAAACGTAATTAGCAATAAAAGTTCTAAAGAAAATATAAAATTACAATTAAAAAAACCTGACTACATCATCCATTAAAATAATTAAATTTTCAGTTTATATTTGAAAATGGGAAAAGTAAAAAGCATGTCGAAATTGGACAAAACAATTTTATTCCAAAGATACGGTGCACGATATGCAATACAAAACTGATTAAACTTGGTTCGACAAAAGGGCTCATGTATAAAATTATTGTTTCTAAGTATATATTTATTTATTGGTTTCAAACAAAAGGGATCTTTAAAAACAGGTAAAGATATGTCATTTTTCCACATATATATAAAGCACAAAACATTATAAACATTAAGCTCATAGATATTGAGAACTTTTTTTTCAATAAAAAGTGGTTTGGAGTGAGTGTATCGATCCACAAAATTTATTAAACGGATTGCATGTTTCTGACGGCGATAAAGGCATTTTAACTTACTTTTTTCAGCGCTTCCCCATGCAACATTAGCATAATTTAAATAACTATGAATTAAAGAGTAGTAAAGCTGAGTGAGACTTTTTTTTACATAAATATGTTCTGGTTTTATATAAAGTTCCAATATTTTTAGAAATTTTTGTACCAATATAGTCGATATCGTTTTCCATGTGATGTTTTTATCAAGAAAAACACCTAAGAACTTTGTTACATTATGTCTTTTTATTTCAACATCATCAATAAAAACTTTAGGCAAACTTCGAGTTTAATGAGTATTATGTCTGCTGATGACACTAACTTATTCTTTTCCGATAATAACATTTACAAACTCTTCTATACTACGAATGATGAATTTAAAAGTATATCCAAATGGTTTAAATACAACAAACTAACTCTTAAACATTAAAAAAACAAATTATGTTCTTTTCCACCCAGTCTCTAAAAAAGCTTATTTACCCCGAGGTTTTATTTAGATCGTTTATATAAATCAAGAACAATAGTGGAAATTTATTTGGATGATCATTATTGCTGAAAACAAATTGCTTACGGTTGGATAGATAACTTTTGAACCATTTTATAACTTTGCAATTTATTTTATAATATTTTAGCTTTTGTAATAAAATTTCATGATCGACAGTATCGAATTCAAAATGTTGTTTTCTTGCTTCAAACAAGAACGATAAATTACAATCCTTTTTCCTTTTCAATAAATCAAGTTCTTTTCAATAAATAAACCTTTTAAAATTTTGTTTTAAACCAACTGCTTAAAAATCCACTAAAACTAATATCAAAAACCGCTTAAAAATATGAACAAATTTTAGTACTAAAGTCTTATCAATAAACGTATTTCCTTATAAAATAGACAAAATGTGCAACGAACGTCAAAAATACTTAGATAAGTTACTTGGGTGTGAGCAAAAAGTTTTTGAGGTACTTCCAAAAAATGTAGTTTCTGGCACACGCGGGGAGACAAAACAATGTCAGCTAAAAAGAGGGCAAAAAATCTATTTGTATACATTAAAATAACAGAAATTGGAGATAAATCCTAACTAGAACTATTGTGCTGTCCCATTTCTTCTCACTCTCCCCTAAACATACGCAATTCATACACTATGGTAATAAGTAATTTAAAAAATCATTTTTGATTTCTTACGAAGTTCTCTGAGGATTCTTGGTTCTCTACTTTTCTTTATATATGCGAATGATCTCTGAAGTGCGTCAAATATATCAACTATAACTGTTGGCAGCAAAATATTAAAAAAGTATTTTATATCAGTTGCGGGATTTACTAAATAAACAGCATCTAAAACAAATCAACTTTAGTTTTATAAAACATTATTACGCGAATTTAAGTTAATTACGCGAATATGGCTCTACTAGAGTAACACAAAATTAAACAACGCTGATTAATAATATTCTTATAACAGATATTTATAATAACAAATTAATAAAAAGCATAATGAAAACTATATTTCTAAATTAACAATATTTCAAAACTTTTACATTAAGCTGCATAATATACATAGTGATAGGAAAAGTATTGTAAGGAGATTGGTGAGGAGAAGTTAAGTCTGAGTGATCTTGACCATGCCCGTGAAATTACTATTTATTAATAAATTTATCTTTCTTTATGCTTTGTTGACACTAACGACTATCAAAGATGCAAATTATATACTAGAAATTGAACTTTTTTAAATTTTTAAAGTTAAACGTTTGTAAAAAAAACTTTTCAGGATAACGACTTGCAAGTAACCACTAACTACAATGCTTACACAAAGGAAAGAGGAAAAATTTGTCACGTAAGATTTATTATCTTCTTGTAAATTCAGATGAAGACTTGTTTTATATTTATGCACGTTAATAAAATCATACATGCGATCTAAGTTTATTGAAATGAGCACTGCTTTCTCCTAAATATAAATAATAAATATAAATACGTTTAAATAAAAGAAAAAAGTAATTAGAAAAATTTTGTTTTTAAATAAAACATGTAAAAATCAGGAAAAAACAAAAACAAAAAGAAAAAAAACAACGCAAAACCTGTAAAAATGTTTCTGTTGAATTATCTTTGACAGGTTCATAACTTCGTAATTTGTTTATATCGGGAGCGTTCATGATGTAAGAATCTTGTTCTTCTCTTTTTACAACACGTGGAATAATCATTATTGACGGTCTATTCTGCTTCATAATACTTTCAGCTAAACGGCGTTTTTCTAGCATTATCCTTTTTTGCAATTGACCTTAAAAAAACAACAACAACAAAAAAATCGTTTATCTGGAAAAAATAAAAGCAAATAAAAATCATAATATGCAGTTTACTCTTGTATCTTTTTTCATATTTTGCTATATTTTTTGTTTGTTTTAAGTATATTAGTTTATATAAACATATGGCATATAATATAAGCAATTCTGCATATAACAAACAATAAAAAAATTAAAATAAGTAAACATCAACCTAATATTTAAAATATGATAATCCTTTATCTCATACACGATGTCAAAAAAACGCGTATAAGACGTCCGAACGATTAAAAGACGTTGTTTAGACGTCTTAAAGCGTCGTGTGTTTTACTGGGATTTAATACATGACTCTAAATCTTTTTCTGGTCGTAGGAAGAATTATAACACCTTAACACAATTAAAACAATAACTTAAGATACATAGTAGATTCCAAAATGAAGAATTTACCTTCAAGTGAAGTGTCCAAGTGTGCATCGTAATTTATTCCAACAATCGCATTTCTACTATAACCATACGTATTGTTAAAACATAGCGCGTATGCACCAGGTATGTGAACATTCTCGTCAAGAATTAATGAAGACATTTCCTCGTTTATCAAAATAATTTCATTATGTGGAGAAAACAGAGTAAACAAAACTTTTGGAGCCCCATATAACAACTAAAAATATAACAACTAAAAATGTAACAACTAAAAAATAATCAAAGGTTAAACTTATTTCTCTACCTGTATAACAATATTCATCCTATCTCCAATAAATTTGTCCATGTACAAACAATCATGCTTTCCATCTTGAATTTCCAAATTAAGGTGAGAGCCGATACAGATGTTGCAAATTGTTGCAAATATTAAACAAAAAACAGAATGCATTGAATATCGAAACAAAAAACAACCAAGCTGTCAAGTAAACGATAATAAAAATAAATAGCTGTCAAATTTTTGGATTTAAAATAATAAATGCAAAAACACACAAAATGTAATATTAACACCATCATATAAAAATTAATAATGATAATAGTGTATATATGTATGTATTTGCCAATAAAAAAAATTATAATTGTAATTAAAAAAAACAACAATTTACATGACCAGGGCTAGAAGGCAAACTTAGTCTTATCACCAAGCCCAAGTTTAACAATGACAATAGAATACCAACAGCATTAACAAAATTTATCTTAAAATATGTAAAAAGTAAATATAAGGTATAAAATATTTCTTTCAAAGCTCAAGCTTTAGAAAAAAAAAGTTAAAATAAGTACTCTTTTTTAAATTATTATGCAACAAATCCACAGTCCGTGACAAATCTTTTTAAATATAATTGCCTTCATTAAAATTTTGAAACTAAAATGATCTCAAAAGTAAATCAATACAACAGAAAAAATATTTTTCTAACTTGACTCATTCATTTATGTTTTTTATTAATTGATGCTCCAATTTCGACTCCGATAGTTTTAAATCAGAACACGTGATTTCGGTTCTGATAGTTTTAAACCAGAATTTCGGCTCTGAAAGTCTGAAATCAGAACACGTGATTTAAATTTTGAAAAAGCAGTGTTTAAAAAGCTTGTTTTATTAAAAAGGTTGTTTATTGAAAAAGGTTGTGTTATTAAAAAGTTGTTTACAACTTGTGAATTGAAAATTTTAGTTGTGAATTTTTGATCACTAAATTATTTTTTTAATAATTTCATTAGGCAATAATTGTGCAAATTTTTTTTTTTTTCAGATGCCCTAAAAAGTTCTTACGGTTTTATCACAAAGCACCACGGATGATCATTTAATTGGAAGTTCACGCCTCCTTCCTAACGGATATCGCAACACTTTCCCAGAGGTGAGATTTGAACCATGGATCTTTTATTTCTGAGGCAAGTGCGCTACCACTGCGCCACGGCCGCTTAAAATATACGCTCCACCTTTGCTTTAGACTTAGGCATCCTCTTTCGACTACATAAAATTAAATTTAAAACATCCGGTTCTGATTCCGGCTCCGATAATATCCCTAATATATAAATTTATAAAACTAAAATTCGAGTTTAATATTCTTAATTTAAGAATTCGAATCTTAAAAAATTTAATCAATTGTTTCTATCAAAAGCATAATTTGTAACAAAATAATTCGTTAACATAATTTGTTAACATGTAAAATACGATATTTTCTTATTTAGTTATGTTATTGTTATTAAATTGTGCTAATATGTTTCATATACTACACTAAACATTTGTTACATTATTTAACATTATAGTTATACATTATATTATACATAATATTATAGTAATACATTATTTAACGTTGTAGACTGTTACTACTATTAGCATATATTTTCTTTTTTACTGTTATGATTTAATTTATTTTAAACACTTTTATAGCTTTTTTAAATTTTGTGTGTGTGTTATATATATATATATATATATATATATATATATATATATATATATATATATATATATATATATATATACATATAATCTATATATACATATATATATATATATATATATATATATATATATATATATATATATATATATATATATATATATATATATTATATAATATAATATAATCTTATAATCTATAATATAATTGCTACAGAAATGTTTAACGTTTAAGGTCGTTTCATTAGTTACTAGGCTTTGAAAGAGCGCGTTCTCAAAATGAACGCGGTCATTGAAGCAAGATTTCTTAAGCGATTTAAAACTTTTTTTCTTTTGGAATTTAATTATTATTTATTAGTTTAGAAATATTACATAAAGAATCATATTAAGATATATAATTATCGTTAAGATCATTTTATAATTGAAGTAAGTAAAGAAAATAGTTTAGTAATTTATATATAACATTTTTATTAGATATAAAGTAGAAAGGATCACTCCTTTTAATTTTTTAAATCGTTTACATTTTGTTTGTTTTAGTTTTTCTTTTAGTTTTAGTTTTTTTTAGCAGTTTTGTTTTTATTGAAGTGTGCTAAATAAAAGCACATAAAAGAATAGTCAATGGATTCAAATCTAGTTTCCCAAAAAATGTGAATTCGACATGGGTGAATTCTTACGAATGTAGAATGCCCAGGCCAAGTAAGTGACTATTGAAGTATTTTATTTTTTAGAAGGAAAATAGGGGTATGGATGAGGCCTAATTATCTTTTATGCATCAAAAAAGTTATACTAATGCTATTTCTATAAAATTGGTTATTACTACTATGAAATTTCTGTGATGCTATTAACTATTTTTGTTCTTTTTTAGAAAATTTAGAAAAATAAATTGAAATTTGTCACATGGGATTTTATGTAAAAATTAAATTTTGTTATGAGGATTACAGTTCCTATAAAAAAAAAAATGAAGGTAAAGAGTATTGTTTGTACATATATATTTTGTTTACTTTGAATCTTTTAAAATTTTCTCGCGTCATTTAAAAAGTTTTTGTTTGCACATTTTTATTGTTTGCATATATGCTTTTTTGATAAGTATGTATATGTGGTAATATGTGCTTTGTAGTAGTTTTATCAATGTGTTTTTATAATAAATGTAAAGTGTTTTTTTATTGTTTGTATATGTGTTAATATTTGTTATATGACTGTTTTATAAACGTGTTTAAATATATGTATATAAGGTTTAATATATATTTTGTTTATAGTTGGTACATATGTTTATATTATGTTGTTTCCATGTTTTCAAAGTGGTGTGACTTGGTAAACGTGTAGAGCAAGATTTGTCAACCTTGCCAGCCAAGTAACGTACTTATAACAGAGGGTTACACGATAGTGTTTAGTGTCAAACTGTTACTGCTTTAGGTCTAGGTGTTTTCAAGCCTTTATTATTAATTATTCTGAAAATACATAATAATGTATTTTAATAACATTTTGCGTAATGTTGTTACTAATGTTCTGTTATATACGAATGTTATATTACTTAAGTTATGTTATATGCATATTATATTAACTTATTGTGTGTGCTATTGTTGTGCGTTGTTGCTGTGATGTTTTTTTGTTATCTTTTAAGTTGATAGACATTTGGCTTACCTTCACGTTGGTGTCTATTTTAAAAAATGATAAATAGGTAATTTTATTATTAAAAATCACTGTTTTTAAGCATTTACTAAAAGCCAAGACAATTATTTTGCTATATATACAATTTGTTTTATCTCAATTTGATTTTTTGTCTTTAGTGCTGTTTACTACATGACTTTGCTATAAATATTTTGGAATCATGATATTCCAGCATAAATTATTTTGTAATAGCTAACATGAAATAATAATATTTTACAACTACTACTCTGGTAAATCACAACAACTTTTCTCTATAAGGTACATTGATTTTCATTTTTTGTATGATATGTTTTTCTTATTTATTTACTTATTCGTTACATTTTTTATTTTAGATTTATCAGATGTATTTATGTGGTATAGAAGAACAAAATATTGTAAAGTTTTGTGAATTTTTTAAAAACGTTTACTAATAATTTTTTTGAAGAAGTAATATTTAAGTTTGCAAAAAAAAGTTTACAACGTTTTTTTTTAAACTTTTTTGTGTTAGCAGTATGTTTATTATTAGAATTGCAGGTTTTTAATAGTTTTTTTATTATTATTTGCTAAGATATTTTTTTTCAAACATCTCCTAGCTGATATATATATATTTTTAAAGTCATAAGATTATTGTATAATTTATTTTAAATGATTATTAGTGTGTGCTATTTAGAGTAGGAGAGCTTGGTTAGGTGAGTTGAAAATAATTGTCGCAAATGAAAGAGATAGGCTTAGGCGAGATGAAATTAATAATCGACAAAATTCTAGAATTGCTGCTAGATACAAAAGAATGCATTGTATAGCAAGAAGTAATACTATTTCAGGTTAGAATTATTTAGGAGAAATGAATTATATTTGTCAGCATTGTTGTGCTAAGAAATTTCACATTTTTTATATTGCCATAATGGAAAGGTAGTTGTGTCGCAACCTTTATCATTTCCGCAAGATTTAGAAGGTTTATTTAAAGGAAACTATGCAGATGGAAATGCCAATCTGCATTAAATAAAATCTGCATAAATTTTTTAAAATATATTAGAAATTATAATGCCTGTCTTTCTTTTGCTTCATTTAAAGCTAATGTAGTTCAATGAATCATGGACCGCCATGTTTTAGAATATGTGGTCAAGTTTTTCATCATATAGGTAATCTTAGGCGAAATCAAGATGTTCCACTGACATATTGTTAATTGTACATCTATGATCCACTTGCAGCGGTAAATTTTAGAATGTGACGATGTGGTAATTATCTTTGCTTAAATGATTTAATGTTTCGATTGCAAAATATTATTAGTGAAGAAAACCCAATTGTTCCTGTATTTAAAAACATAACTGAAGTAGAAGATGAAGAAATTCGCCAAGCAGCTATAGAAGGTCGCTCAGTTGTAAAAATATCTTTACTTGAAGGGCAAGATAGATGTTGCTATAATCTCCCTTCAAATGGTGATGTTGCAGTTGTATTTGTTGAAGATGGTGCTCCACCTGCTACCAGGGAATTTGTTATTTACCCAAGAGGTCATCCTCTTAAAACTATATCAAGTATGTCTGCTAACTTAGATCCTATGGTTTATTCTCTATTTTTTCCAAGGGATGATGCTGGTTGGCATAATCAATTGGTTCACAACCCTGAACGTGCTACATTGGTTAGAAATTATGTTACCTTATCTCAGTATTACAATTATAGACTTTCAGTTAGACAATTAACCTAAACAAAGAAGCGAGCAGTATGATGCCTTACACAAATATGTAAATGACCTTGGAAATGATCATAATATTAGACCAGGGCGTGTTGTAGTTTTGCCATCAACAATGTAAGAAATCCTAGAGCTTTATTTAATTAAATTTGTTTAAATATATTAGTTTTAATAAAAAATGTTTGTTACAGGTTTTTTGCTTTTCTGTTTTTAGATTTTTAAGAACTAAGCAACCTAGCTTAGCAAGTTTTGTTTTATATTTTAATTGGAAAGAGCTGAAAACTATTTTTTAGAGCAATTAGAAATAGGTGAAGTGATTTTTAGTCGCTTCAGATCACTTTATTGTTATTTTTCATTATTTTTAGAAGGGTTAATAATAATAAAAATTATTACACAATAGAACTGGCACTGAATTAATAAGTTTGCTATATTTTTTTTTGTATTGGGTATATTCTTTATATTTTTATATATTTCATGTATTTAACATGGAAAACTGACTGTAATTTGTTGACAAATAAGTTATATACATATATATGTGCCTATATCTCAGTATATTTTATATTGTATATAAATATTTTCTCTTAGAAAATATTAATATATTCATACTCTTGAATTCCTTTATTTTCTTTATTACTTAAGAGTAAAATATAATGACTGATAATGCTTCATTTTTTACACTTTTAAATTGTGTATTGTAGTCTAGATTCTTTGTTAAATTACAGTTTATTGATGTAAATAAATATTGTTTTACTTTTGATAAACAACTTATATATATGTATATATATATATATATATATATATATATATATATATATATATATATATATATATATATATATATATATATATATATATATATATAATATATAAAATATATTATTTTTTATATGAAAAAACACCACCATCTGTATTTGATCTCAATTTTGCTCTGACGCCTTTCATATGCGACAGTAAAAAGTTTAAATCAATTTCTTGTAGTTTTAGTTTAATGCGATCAATCAAAACTGTTAAAGCTTGCCAATCTCCCTCGTAAACCTTCTGTGCCAAATGTCCCCAAAAATTTTCAATTGGTCGTGCTTGAGGCACATTTGGGGGATTGGATTCTTTATCAACGTAATAGACATATTGGTCCAACCAATTTAGAGAATCTTTAGAATAATGAGAACTTGCTAAATCTGGCCAAAATAAATAGTTAAAGTCTCCATGATACTTGTGAATAAATAGAAGAAGTCGTTTTTCTAAACATTCATTAATATAGATTGATGAATTGATCGCTACAGCCTTGGAAGTGCGAAACAATGACTCGGACAAACCACGGTCAGATATGGCTATCCACATTAATAATTTTTTTGGAAATTTCTCTTTTCCTATAAAACGAACACTTTCTGGGCATGTCTCTTTGTTGCTTGTGTAGTACCCAGAATTTCCAGGCATGTTGTCCCCTGCTAAACAAAAGTATTTTTCGTCATCGATGACTAGAAGCGATTTTGTGTTATAGAGTTGGTTAACTAGTTTCCTGCTTCTTTTCTTTGCCATTATTTGTTGTTCTATAGTGTATTTGGAGTCTTTTCACGTTTTCTATATTTAATATTCATTATTTTTAACTGACGACCAATTGTCGATTGATTTACACCGAATTTAATACCTATTTTTCTCTGACTGACCCCTTTTCGATTTTTGACAAGTCTCGTTAATTCGGTTTTCTTTTCTCTAGTCCAGGATGTCGGACGACCAGGGTGCTTTCTATCAGAAAACGATTAAACAGTTTCAAGTCTTTTTAGGTTATCATATATTGTACTTCGAGCAAATCCTTCCTTTTCAAAATGATTTACGATTTTTTATATTTTTATATTAGGTTTATTTACAAAAAACATTTTTAGTCGCTTTCGAAAAGATTCTCGTTCAGCTGCATTTAACCTCATTTTAAATAATTGTGTTTCAAATAATAATGTTTATATTTTATAGAACGTTTATGCATATGCATAAAACCACAAAAACTAATTTTTGTGGTTTTATGCGTAGTTTTAGTTTTGTAAATTTAATGATATGAAATTAATTCTATTATTCATTAGTCAACAGTTAGAGAGAAGCTGGAACTTCAAATAGTAAAGGTAAAAATAATTTTGTTTACTGGTAACTTAATAAAACCAGTTAATATTATTTATTGCGTGTCTTTTATACTTTTTTTAATAGGCTGCTTTGGAAACACTTTCTCTCTCTTAGATGAGAGTCAAATGAGAATTAGTACAGGGAGCATCAATAGAACATGTAATTACTGAGCTCTTACGTTTTTCTTAATACCACAATTGATAATGACCAAGTATATAAAATATTTTACGAGTTGCTTGTTATTTCATGATTTAATTGTTCAAATTGTTCAACCATAATTGTTCAACATTGTATTAAATAAAATCTTTTTAGTTCAAGTATTTTAGTTGATAAAATATCTTATTAGTTTATGGTGTTATTTTTTATAATCTTTTATTTTGTTTTTATTTTGGAGAGACAGTAATGTCTGTAATGTGTGCTTACAAATATCTTATGCTATGCTCTATTGTTTCTGTGTTTTGTGTTGATGGAGCTGGGCTGTTATAGCTATTTTTTTAATTCTTTATATTTTTTGTTATAGTATTATCTTAATTCTACTAACAATAAAATGCAAATGATACTATTGTAATTAAAAATTGTAATTTTTTATTTATTTCTTATTTTAGCTGTTGGCAGGCTTTACTTGACTTTCTTTTTATGGTACCTGTGTGTGTAACAGATTTAAAAAAAAACTTAACTGACGACAATGGTAATTAGGTGGTTGAATTAACTTGTGAATCAATTTTATCAGGTTTAAAGAAAAGTTCTAATGCCAACCTAATGTAAGTTGGCATTAGAGCTTTTGTCATTATTAAGCTTAATGTCTGGAATTATATCTCGACACAAAAGATAAATTCCAGATGAACAAAAGCCAGAATAGGCAACTCCTACAGAGGCAGCTTCATGATATGCTTTGGAGAATATATCTCTAAGTTGATTACTTGTTATTTTTGTACAGGATCTCATGTAACCGTGATCCCCATTCTATATTATAAAAAGTTTTAAGCGGTTCAAAACAACAGTTGTCACTACACCTCATTCACCACTAGTTACAAAAGAAAAACAATGTTTTCCTTTTATTGTTATAACAAACATATAATTTATGAACAGCTGTAATGCCTGATTCATTAGTTAAAAATTTGATAAGGTTCAAGCTTGTACTCTTTCATTACAACTTCTATGTTATTGAAATAAATGTTCACAGAATTGCTTTTTAAACCATAAACACAATTTAAAGACAACCCTTAAGGCTTTCTGATTAAAAGGTCTGGATGTCTCTTTAAAAATCCACTTACAAAACCTTTTCCTGCAACACCATTATATTTATTAAATGGATGAACTAATTTGTACTTTTCAACATACTGGAAGATAACTTAATGAATGTCACTTATAACATGTGATAACTAAAAATCTGGACAAAATTAGAAATGGTATAACTTTTTAACTGATTCATCTTTTTTAACAATTTAAAAAGTATAATAACAAAAAACATCTAAATAATAACAATAAATAGATTTATAAGTTTTCCATGCCATGACGACGAACGGTGTCTACTCTTGTAAATGTGGTGGCAGCAAGTCGATGTACACGCTCTATATCGATTCTTTTAATTGAAAACTCTATCCGCTTTTTAAGTTTGCTTAGGTTTTCAGCTTGCCAGTTTTTGTTGTACACTAATCTCTTAAGTTCAGACCAAAAATTGGATTCAATTGGACATAATTCTGGCCCATTAGCAGGATTATGCTCATTTGGTACAAATTCAATATTTTTTGCTTTAAGATAACTTTGTACTTTACGTGAATAATGCAACGAAGCTAGATCAGGCCAAAAAACAATCTAACAAGACATTTTGAAATATACACATCTTCATTGACTGCTTGGCCTGACGGAGCAATGTACTGCTGAGAGATTCCATTTGTAGAGAATGCAATCCAAATAAGTAATTTTGGCCCAAATTTGTCTTTTTTTTTAAACCTTACATCATTTGATGCTGCATTTATGTCAGAAGAGTAAAATCGAGCATTTCCAGAAATATTAGTGTTGCTCAAATAAAAATACGATTCATCGTCAATAATAATTTTTTTCCGAAAAATCGAAACCAACCAACTTTGAACGAACAGCTGCTTTTTGAACCGGTGTTCTTTTTGGTGTTTTAGTTTTTTTACGATAAAAAATGCTAGTTTTTTGATGAATAATTTTGCATATGTACAGCTGTGATACATGAAATCGTTTTGCAAGACCAAGCTGTGAAATACCATCCTTTTGATCAATCGATTTTTTAAGGCGCTTTATCTCTTTTGCAGGCATTTTTATTGCTTTGCGACTAACGCCAACTTTTCTTTCTGGTCCTATATCGTTCCCCTTTCTTTTAATAAGTATATTATAAATAGTAGATTTTGGTATGTTCTCCATTTGAAAATAATTTACAGTATAGTTTTTATTGTCATCCGGATGCAAATCCAAAAATGCGTACACTCGTTTTCTGAGGGAGTCTTCGTTATAAACTTTTTTTTTCATTTTTAATTATTCTTAAATAAATTTTTTAATAACACATTTAAAGAACTAAATTTGCAACAAAATAGAAGTGATTGCAATTATATAATTAATTTTTCCTTTGTAATTTTATATTTAGACAAACTTTGTCTAGAACTATTGGAAGCTTAAAAAACTGTGTAGAGTAATAAATGCGCTTTTTTTTAAAAAAAAAAAAAAATCAAAGCTAATGTGTAACAAAGAATAGATATTTTTAAAAATTAGGTTATACAAATATATCAGGCCAAAATAAAGCCTATTTACAACCATAACACCAAAAGAGATTATTGTGTATTACTGTTTTGGGTGATTTAACGCATCCAATATGGAACCATTCCTTGCATAATCCACATTGTATTATTGGTTTTTGGTTGCTTGGCATTCTGCGAGTGCAATATATATCTAAAAACTCCAATTCTAACTTTTCAAAGGACATTAACAAATGTTTTCTCAAATCTTTCTGAGTATACTTTACAATTGATGGGTTCTCTGCCAAAAGTAAAGTTCACAAGCGTTAGCAAGTGCAAAAAGTGAACCCAAATGATACTGAACAATTACATATTAAATTTTAATTCTATCAGTATTGCAGTGCAAAAGATTAGCAACTTGGTTTTTTAAAGAAAATGTTAACTTATAATGCAAGCTATCATAAACACTGACAATGCCTCTTAGTGCAGTCTATTGTTGCTATAGTTATCAAATGCTATAACGAATCATAATTCAAAGATTGGGTAAACTCTTTATCTTTTTGGACCTCTAAACTATTTGTGAGTTGTAAAATGAGATCTTGAAACCAAATATATTACGAAAAACATTTTTAAGAATTTGCAATCCAGCATAAATGATTGTCATTTAGCCATCCACCATTTATTAAAACACTTTTGTCATTTTCTGAAAGTCTTATATTTCTAATTTGAGCAAGACCATATCCACCATTAGTACCTCTTCTTCTACACCAGGACAAATAAGGTTTATTTACGCATGTTCTATTTGGATGGCAAAAACTTTGACATACATAATTCTGTATGTATTCTGGTTCTAGAACCAAACTGTTTGCAAGAGCATCGTCTTGTAGCACACCTATTTTTGCATTGACAATCCAAATTCATTAAACCAAATTTATCTTTAGTCTTAACATTTTCGCGTCACGGTAAGAAAGGACGCGTGAACTTTCTGGTTAAATGCACTTCCGCGGTGCTCTGTGACAAGACCGTTAGGACTTCTTGGGGCACCTAAAAAAAAAACAAAAAAAAAAACATCTAAATGAGCGTTAATTATGGGACATTGTATAATATCTTTTAAACTCTCGCTTAATGTACCTAGTATAGGCGACTCATTAACAGAACTGCATGATCTTGGAAGATCTTTAATTAAATCCTCATAAATATCATTAATTAGTTCATTTTCTGTATATTTGTTATGGTTATTCCTATTTTCTGAAGACGAATCAATAAAGATTGCGGGATTTGGAGGAATCAGTTTGTCCTCAAAACTCAGATCGAGAACTTTCTGTATGAGAGGAGCTATAATCAACCAAACGTGTTTCGCGATTTTGTAAAATTGTTGAGATGACACAAGCGGTCAAGAAATGACAAAAATCAACATTATACAGAATTTTTTATATCACTCTACATTCATCCATACACATAAATAACGGGACCTAATATTTTCTACTTTTTGGTTATGTTTAAATACGATTAGAAGATGCCAATATCAGACGTAAAGCAATGCAATAAAACTGTGACAAAATAAATCATAAAAAAATAACGTTAAAAATGCAATTATTTTATAGTTTTAATAAATATCTTAATAAATGCCCAGCCAACATTGACATACGGGTACCGTACGGAGCCCTTACGGGTTGTCCACTGGGTTCCGTATTAACTGTCTTTAGATAAAAAATGTAATTTTTAGTATCAAAAGAAAGAAAGGTTTTTGGGATAAACACGTGAAAAGGGTGCAAGAGGGTATTATTCGAAAGCTCTACATCTCTCACACCTTGATAGGTGGGTTAAAACTTAAATATTATTTTTTTGTAATAATAAAAAGTATTTATATAAAATACAAATTTTTCATAAAAAAATCAAACTATATACAAAAATCAATATACAAAAAGATTATATACAAGTATCAACTTAATAAATATATACATACACACTATACATACACCTATCAATAAGTGTATATGGATTCAGCTAAGTGAATCTATATAAACTTATTAATAAGTATATTTATAGTTCTTAATAACTACATTCCTGAATCCTCTGCCATCCCTTCTGCCACCAGGAGGTTTGTATTTAAAATGAGGCAGGTCTTTACCTCCATTCTGGGCCCATATGCGGAAGGCCCTTTTTGATTTAGGCCCGGGGTGGCTTTGGCGCCAAACCAAGCAATCACTCCAAGACAAGTCTATATTTAAAACAAAAAATTAAATGAGTGTTAGAAAAATTAAAATGAAAAACAAAAATTAAAACACAGTAAAAAACTTACCAAGAAGGTCTTGATTTTCACTTTGGATGCCAGATGGCAGTGATGACTGGATGAAGCTGGTAAATCAAATTTTTTAAATTTTTAATATAAAATAAGTTTAATAAAAATTATAAAAAATAGTGTTCATTAAAAAACAAATTTCTAACATCATTAAGATATATCTACCAAGATCCTCCCTTTTGCTTCTCTTACCTCCTTTAGTGTCTCTGTAATAGAAAGTGAGAAATACCTTTTATATTGTCGGTTCAAGACAACTTGCACAGCATCAAGACAATCAGATGTCATTTTTTTAAGCTGGTTATCAATGAAGCTTATATGAGTGTTAGGGTTAGCAATGGAGCATATATTGATTTTAAAATGTTAGGGGCAAGAGTATTCCCAAAAAAGTCTGTTCTTCTGCAAACTGAACAGCTGGATTAGATTTGCAATTTGTAATTATTAGCAAAATTTTTTTCACTAACTGACAACCAGACACACGATCAAAAGTTGCATCCTCAGCTAAAACATAAAACTTTTTTATTCAAGGCTCAGTAGAGAATTTTCCGAACAATGCAAGCACGCACATTTTTTATGGCAGTTTTATTACAATGCCCCTCTTAGAATTGCTTGCAAACTTTTACATTTTACTGTTCCAACAGTGAGGAAATGTTTAAACTCACTGTAATGCTTCTTAAAAATGAACAAGTATGAAAAAGAATATGAAGCCGATTTCCGATTTTACAAATCCTTTTGGATCATCTTTGACGTCTATAAACCTCATTTTGTTTATGACTAAAGCAATTTTAACTGCCATCATTTCCAAATAATTAACAACTCTCATACTCAAGAGACTGTAATACTGAGCGACTTGAAACTGCAATTGTGTCAAGAAGGTGCAAATGGCAGTTCAGCTCATTCAAATTCTTGCCCTAGGTTGCACAAACTTTGCTTATAGTAAGATGATTGACTGCAACTCTGTCTGAAATTGTGTTAGATATATTTTCAATAATCGAGTTACAGCATTCATCAAAGCTACTTTGGTAAAAATCTAAATAAACAAATCCTATATAATCAATTGAAGTACATATATAACTTTCATATTCAAATGCTGTTCCTCCTGGTAACTGATCTAGAGCAAACACAAGACATTTATATTTAGTTGTTAAGTTAATGCTATTAATGTGGACACTTTCTTGTGTTGTAGCATCAAACCCACGACTAGGATTATTATTATACATAGCCCAAGCTGCTGCTTGCAAATCTCATTTAATTTCAAAGTTTTTTTTTCAGCTTTAAAGTGACGAATCTGCTCACTGTAATTTTATTTTTTTGTGTGTTTTTTCAGATCTGGTACTTCTGTTGTATTCAAAGTGTATTAGAGCCAATGCGTACTTGCAGCAATTCAAAATTAGCAGTTAAATATTTTTTGCATTCACCATAAAATAGAAACTTTGTTTTTAACCCCATGATAGTTGAAAAAAAAAGTTTAATTTTTATAAATAAGGAATAATATATTTAAATAATGGTAAATATAATGATTACAATTGCTAACTACATTAAAACTATTTAGTACAATTAAATAATCTATATCCAACATCATTATTGTTATTACTCGTACATTCTACCCCTCCTCACTGCAAGTGTATCGCATTATTGAAGCTTAAAACAGTTAGCAATCTAATTGAAGTATAGTATTAAGGTGTCTGAGCTTTTTTTTCCTAATGAAATCACCCATGTAGTAAGAAAAAAGGTTATTAAGGGTGAGAGAATATATTAGAAAAATGAACCAGCATTCCTTTGATATATACTTGATGTCCAAACAACAACAAATCTTTACCTAATTGGAGTATAGTATTAAGGTGTCTGAGTATGTTTTTTTTATATTTTATGTATGTTTTGTATGTATTGTTTTAAATTTTATTAACATTGATTTTATAACCAAAATAAGAAAAAAAGTTTTTTTAAAAAAAAAAATTGAATTTAAAAAAAAAAAAAAGCTTTCACACATGCACAAACACGTCTTTGCATAGGTTCACACAGTCGGATGCATAATTCTCTTGGAAATTCTTTCCAAAGCTTTTTTAATGCCTGCTGTAATTGTGCAACACAGGCTATGCTATCTTTGACCAATCTCTTATTTATCTAAGCCTGGTATGTTCTTGATGCGATTGAGATCTGGAGAACGAGCTGGCCAAAGGATAACCGTAATGTTTTTTGGTTCAAGCCACTCTTTAACTAAGATTGCAGTGTGAGCCGTAGCGCCTTCGTGCTGAAAAATCCATTGTTGTCGTCTTCCGTAAAAAGCTCTGGCTGTTGGCAAAAGTTTACTTTCAAGGGTCTCTTTGTAGTTGTACTGGTTAATTCTGCCGTTATAAATATTGTATGAGCCTGTTCCTTTATTGGAGAAGCATCCCTATATTCTAACTGATCCTCCTCCGCCTCGTATCTTTGGTACACAAAAACACTCTTTGAACTTTTCACCAACCAGCCTCTTGTTGATTAATCTTGACTTACAATTAATCACCTCAAAATTGGATTTGTCGCTGAAAATAACTTTGGCCCAGTTTTCTACAGACCAATGAAAACTTTCTTTACACCACTTTAATCTTTTTAGGCGATCTGAGACATGCAAAAGTGGTTTTCGAGCACCGACGTAGCAATCTAAGCCTTTCTTATTTAGGGATCTCCGTACAGTCCATCTGCTAACACTAACGTTACCAGGCGTATTTGTGAACCCTTCAGCAAGTTTGCGGTAAGAAATTTTAGGGTCTTGTCTAACCTTTCGATAGAGATAACTTTGGTCTCTTGAAGTTAGCTTTAAAGGCCTGCCAAGCCTTGGTAAGTCTTTGACATCATTATGTAGCTCGCGGTTTTTCAATGTTGTTTGTACACATTTAAGCGAAACATTGCACATTTGAACTATATCTCGTTGGCTTTTTGTTTTATCTTTTAGCAGACCTACAATTTGTCATCGTACGTTGTCTGAAACAGCTTTTCGGCCCATTTTTGTCTTTTTACTTAATTAAATAATTACCAATATAAATAATTCAAGATATAAAAATGAGAATTTTATTTTCGCAAGAACGCTTATAGAGTTGGAAAGAAATCAACCACCAAATTTTAGATCGCTCGAATAACATTTCCTTGAGATATTTCAACTTAAGTCGTTAAATTTTAGTTGACTCTATTTTTTTGCTACATTAGAAGTACAAGTATGTTCTAATTAAAGTATTAATTAGTCAAGACTGGTTAACCTAATGAGTTCCAATTATAAACCATTCGATAGAGAATCAATTAATTAAGACAGCTAATACGCTTTTAATTGTATTAATTAGTTGGTTTCAAAGATAATTGTGAAAAAAACAAAAATTTCACACAAACAGAGTAGCGAATCTATATTTATGCAACCCACTGTATGTATATGTATATATATACAGTATAGGACAAAACGAGTGCAACCAAATAATGCTAATTTAGTTTCTTTATATAAAAGTGCTGCATTTTTTCAATTTAGAGAAATAACTATGTAAATATATAAATAACTGTTTAGAGACAAAGTTCTTCAAGTTTTATTCATCACAAAGTTCATTATTTGTACACGAAAATTAATAAATTAATCAAAAGTATTAAAAAAAGTTGATTTCCTTCTGGACAAAACAAGTGCAACTCGACAAAATGTTGACCAAGCTGTATTTCGCTACCAATATTTCGTGGCGAATCCTTTGTTGTCGATCACAGCCTTGCATCTTCGAGGCATAAATTCGATCAGGTGATCAATGAAACTTTGTGGAATCGCTGCCCAGGACTTTTAGATTTGTTTAAACAGTTGATCCGCATTACTAACACCTTCACGATTAATTCTGCGGTTGACAATCTCCCACAGGTTCTCGATAGGGTTGAGATCTGGAGATTAAGGCGGCCAATCCATCACCGATAGGTGGTTGTCTTGAAACCACTGCTTGACTACTTTTGCAGTGTGTTTCGGATCGTTGTCTTGCTGAAAAACCCATTTTATTGGCATATACCATTCAGCATGAGGTAACATAACATCTTTCAGGATATTTTTATACATGAAACGGTCCATTATTTCATTGTTTCGATGTATTGGACCTAGACCGTTAGCAGAAAAACACCCCCAAACCATTACATTGGCTCCACCATACTTCACGGTCTTATGGCAGTAACATAAATCGAGGCGTTTTCCGGCCGGTCGACGTACACGGCAAATGCCATCGCTCCCAATGATGTTGAACTTCGATTCATCACTGAACAGGACAGTTCGCCATTTCTGCACATTCCAGTCAATATGAGATGTAGCAAATAGGAGTCTTTTCTTATGGTTTTTTAGTGAAATCAGCGGTTTCTTTGCAGGGCGTCGAGAAAACAATCCGGCTTCAACAGCACGTCGTCTGATTGTTCGGTCCGATACAGGCAGCTCTAATTGCTTTTGTATCTTTACTGATGATATCCAGAGATCCTTCTTGACGGATCTGACGATCATAGTTGGATTTTTTATAGAATTCATTTCTTCGATCATAATTTTATCAGCTAAATTTCTTTTTGCAGTATCATTGAAGTATTTATATGCAAGATCGTGCTGGTAAGCTGCATTATCAACTCTATCTATAGGTTTACTCCATTCTTTATATGCGTCAGTAGAAGTTAATCGTTCATCTAAATTAGTACCAGGACCTGCAAAGTTCATTCCAGGTAAATGCATTTCACCTGGAAACTTTGACCATGGTAGTTTTATTTTACGTGTTGATGAATTAATCGAACTCACTAAATCTTCTCCTTTTTTTGAGGATACAAATTGAGTTTTTAACCTTCCACAAATAGCGCAATTTCCACGTTGCATATTTCTATTGTTTTTACTCACAACATTTTGCAAGTTTAGTGTATTTTTTTTTTCTACATTTAACGCAGTACATTTTATATATATAAAAAAATTTTTTATAAAAAATCTTTATATATAAAAAATGGATATTATAGATTTGTCATGGAATGCGAATAGCAATAAGAGAAATAATAATAAGTTGTTTCCTAAGAGTATAAGAGGAATTATTGTTGGAAAGTCAGGTTGTGGAAAAACTACTTTATTATTGAATTTACTTTTGAGACCTGGTTGGTTAGATTATATTAATTTACAAGTTTTTGGAAAATCTCTTTTTCAACCAGAGTACAAAATATTAAAGCAATCTTTTGAACAAAAATTACCAAAATAAGTTATTCTTAATCTATTTAGGTTTAAAGACGAAATAAAAAAATCAAATGAAAATCCAGATTTTGTAATTGATGAAGTTTCAAAAAAATTAAATGAGAAAACAGATATGGAGTGTAAGTTTTTTGAAACGGAAGAAGATGTGCCAGATCCTCAAGATCTTGATATTCATACGAATAATTTGATGATATTTGATGATTTACAATTAACAAAGCAAAATAAGTGTGAAAAATATTATATAAGAGGAAGACATAGTAATGTAGATTGTTTCTATCTTGCACAAAATTATTTTATGTTACCTAGGCAAACTATACGAGAAAATACAAATTTTATTTGCTTATTTCCTCAAGATTCAAAGAATTTAAATCACATATATAATGATCATGTTTCCAGTGATATGGGAAAAGATGAGATTAAAATTTTTTGTAAAAAAGCATGGTCAGAGCCTCATGGATTTGTTATTATAGATCTATCTTCTAAAAGATATGGAAAATATAGAAGTGGATTAAATTGTTTTTATATACCAAATTGTTGAAAATAATATTATCTTATATATAAAAATGACATGTTTGTTAGTGAACGGAAATAGCAGTATATTAAGAACTATTTATAACCCTGTTATTCAATTTAGAGAAGACAGAGAATATGAAATGACTCTAATTCGTATAGATACATCTTACAGTTTTCCTAATATTAATTCTTCAAACAATAATTTTAGATATAGCGCAAATAATGGATCAACTTGGAAGGATATAAACATTCCAATTGGATCTTATGAAATTAAAGATCTAAATGAATATATCCAATCGATTATGATAGCAAACGGTGATGCAACTTCAGCAGTTGAAAATATTACAATTGTAGCAAGTAGGAATACATTAAAATCAACTTTAACTATTGCAACTGGTTATAAAGTTGATTTTACAATTTCAAATTCAATTAGAACTATTTTTGGTTTTGACAGTGGAATATATTCAGCAGGCTCTAATATAGGAATTAATATAGCAAAAATACTAAGTGTTAATAGTATATTAGTAACAAGTGATATAATAGAATCATCGTATGTAAAGGAAGCAACTAGTAATATATTCATTTTTCCCAAATGGATTTTGGATTTACGAGGAGAAGAAGTAACTATTAGATTTCATATAAGAGAAGTAGATAAGTCGTAAAATGATTTTAAAAAAAATTTTTTTACTTACATATAAAAATGAGTAAATATACTAATATTAAAGTAAATATTTCAGAGGGACAATTGAAAAAAATTAAAAAAGCAATTGATAAAAATGGTTATGGAGCTAGTATTAAATTAGCTCATTCAGATCTTAGTGGCAATCATGTATTAGCTGTAACAAAATAGCAATTGAATAAAATTACGAAAGCATATGAGAAAGGTACTGGTGTGATAATTAATTTAAGTAAAGCGCAACTCATTCACAATTCTAAAATAGAGGGTGGATTTCTAGGAGCACTATTACCTTTTCTTGGTACAGCTGGAAGATTATTATCAAGCGTTGCTCCAGCTCTTACAACAGGTTTATTAACAAGAGTAGGTTCAGCAGCTGGATCAGCTATGGTTGATAAAATTGCTGGAAGGGGTGTTGTGTACATGAAAAAGAATGGAAAAGAAATGACTGCTGCAGGAAATGATTTATATATGAGACCATGAAGTAAAGGTGGTTCTATAGGTGATGGATTGTACTTACGTAGTGGAAATGGATATACATCAAAAGGATCAGGTTTATTGTTAGGGCCAAATTCACCATTTGCTAATGTTCCATTTTTGAATATACTTTTATGATTTATTAAAAAAATTTTAATCTTTATAAAAAGAAATGCCATTACATATTTTAGGAAATTTACTACGTGAACTTCCAAAACAACTTATTTATTCGAAAGTACACTCAAAGATATTCAAAGATTAAGATCATCCTTCAGTATTAATAAATAATAATAAATATGAAATATTTGCACAAAAAAATATTAAAATAAAATCTCATCAATATATTCTTTTAAAGTTTGGTGTAGTAGTTAATGAAGGTGTTGCAGTAGTTTCATTGAAAGAAAAACATAAATTAAAAATATTAGGTTTACAAAACTCTGTAATATCAGAGACTGTTGGAGATATTATAATAAATGTTGTTAAAAATTCTGATTCTCATATATTGATTAAAAAAAGGAATAGTTTATGTTTTGTGAATTTATTGTAAATATATTAAAAATTATTTTTTGAAAAAAGTAATTTTTACTTATTAAAATGGAGTTTAATTGCAAAAAGCTATGTAATATTATTTATTTAGATATACAAAATGATGAAATAATTAATCAATTATATCCAAATCTTCCAAGTGCACCTGATGAAGAAAATAAGATTATTAGTGCAGATCTATATCGACTAAACACAATTAGTGAGATTCAAAAGGAAATAGAGAGTGAGAGAGAAAAGAGAAATATGTTAAGTAAAAAATATCATAGAGCTGTAAAAATAATTTCAGCTATTGATAATTCATTACTAGCAAGCACTATGGCACTTGGAACCATTGGAATTGGTTTTTTAGCAACAATAGTTGCAGTACCAGTAGCTTTCGCATGTGAAGGTGCAGCATTAGGAGCAGTTGTTTTATCATTAATAGGAGGACAAGTTAATAAAAAATTAAATTTAAAAGCAGAAAAGCATGAAAAGATTAAAGTACTTGCTGATTCAAAACTAAATACAATAATTGACTATATTTCTAAAGCTTTAGTAGATGGAAATAAAGATGACAATGAATTTAAACTAATACTTAGTGAACTTGAAAAATTTAAAGCTATGCTTGAGCAAATTAGAACAAATTCAAAAGAGTTAATGAATGAACAAACTAAAGAATCATTAATTAAACAAGGAAGAGATGAAGCAATTAATATACTCCAAAGCAAATTTAGCAAAAATGTAAACGCCAAAACGTAAAGCGTTGTGTTTTTTATCTTTATTTATAAAAAAGCAAAATGTCATTTCTAAAAATTGAAGATCCTGAATTAAGGGATAAAATTGTTAAAGATTACTTAGATACTAAAAAAAGAGTAAAGCAGAATGATTTAAATGAAAGGATGGGTGAAACTAAAGAACTTTTACCATCTCATGAAGAATATAAAGGTATGAGTCTAGGAAAAATTGCAACAGATTATCTAAGAATGTATGCTAATAGTAAAAAATCTGCAGATACTTCATTTGGGATACGTGATGAAGATGGTATATTTTATATTGGAAAAAAACCAATACATATTAATGATAATGATATAATTATTGATGATGAAAAATATTATGGTACTCCTAGTCTTTGGGAATTGATAGTAAAGTTTAATCCTAGTAAAGGAGTATATAATGAAGATGATCTTAAAAAATATCGAGATATATTAATACATACAGATGCAATTACTTCTGAAAACCCATACAAACCAAAGTCGTCTCATAGTGGAAAATACAGAGAAATAATAGCTCCTATTTGGAAAGACATAAAAGAAAATAGGAAGCATGAATCAAAAGGAAATGGAATTGGAGGTAGAGTATAAACTATAATTCTTCCTAGTGACTATGATGCATTAGTTGATCGGCTTTATTTGTGTATAGCTGCATGGAAAGCAGGTAACACTGGAGCAAGAAATAAAGGTGTTGCAATTTGTGATGAATTATTACGGCGAGGTGAAATGGATAGTTCACAGTATAAAGTAATACAAAATCTTTTATAATTATTTCTCAGTGCATATAAAAAAAATATATAGTACATAAAAAAATGCTAATTGTTAATAATAAGAGATATATAAAAAAACATGTTGTTGGAGGAAGTAAAATTTTTAAATATTTTCCGAATAAAAACGTCAAATGTAACAAGAGTGTCATCAGCTATGTTGAAGAAGATGGCTGCTACTGATTTAGGAAAAACTGAAATAACTGCTGCTAAATCAGCAGGAAAAGAACTTTCAACATCATCGATAGAAGCTGCTAGAAATGCTGCAGTTGAAAAAGGAAAACAAATAATTGATAAAGCATCTTCAAAAATAGCTTCACAACCTGTTAATAATAGAATTAATGAATTAATTTCAAGTTTTGAAGCACCTACTTTGCATGGAAAAAATAATGCAGATGAAGTAACAACAAATATAAATAAATTGATGATGGGGTCTGCAATAAGATCAGTAAAAAAAGGCCAATGTAAAGTATCAAAGAAAAATGCTATAAGAATAAAAGATCTTGTTAAAATGGGACGTGGACTTCGACTTGCGTAAATTTAGCTTTTGTAAATTTTTTTATATCGTTTTTTAAGAATTGTCAATCAAAAAAAAATTTTTTATATATTGTATATAAAAAAATAAAATGACAACTTCCGAAGTATTAAATTTTACAGAACCGATAGAGATAGATAATAGAATTGAAAAATATAACGAACTTGAATTTGAGCCAGTTAATGGCACAAATTTAAATAGTCCTGGAGAAATAAGAATTAACGTTTATGAAAAAGATATGTTCATACTTCTAAAGCGTATCTCTTATTGAAGGACAACTTGTTAAAGCTGATGGAACAGCTTATGCTAATGCAGATGCAGTGACCCTTACAAATAATGGCCTTTTGCATTTATTTGGTCGAATAACATACCAATTATCAAATAAAGAGATAGAAGCTGTTTATAATCCAGGTCAAGCATCTAGAATGTTAGGATTGCTTAATTATGCAAATGACTTTTAATTAGCGCAAGAATTAAATCAATTATGGTATAAAGATACTACATCAACAGCAGTACTCGCTGATAACACAGGGTTTGCAACAAGACAAGCATGCATAATTCAGAAACCAACTACAAAAGGAACATTTTCATTTTGCGTACCTTTAAGACACATTTTTGGATTCTGTGATGATTACGACAAAGTTATGTATGGTGTTAAACATGCAATAACTCTTGTAAGACAAAGTGATGATAATGCAATTTTTAGACTTGCTGCTGCAGCTGCAGGAAAGTTAATCTTAGTAAAATAGCATTGTTTATACCAAGTTTGATGCCATCAGATAAAGAAAAGTATAAACTTGTTAAGAAAATTGAAAATAAAGTGACCATTCCAGTAAGTTTTAGAATGCGTCAGTGTGATAGTACAACTGTTCAACAAACTAGTTTATTTAATTGGCATTTGTCAATAAAGACATCTCCTGAAAATCCAAGATACATTATTGCGGATTTCAAACAAATAGATCTAACGGTGACCAAACTGTCAATGCTTCAATATTTGATCATTGTGACTTGAAAAGTTTTTGCGTTATGCTTGGTAGTGATTATATGTGTCCTTATATTGATTATAATTTGTCATTTCCAAATCAGCAAATTTCAAGAGCTTATAGAGAAGCATCTGTGTTTAAAGAAAAATTTTATGGAATGAATGAATTGATTGCAAACAGCAATATAAGCCCTTCTGACTATAGAGATTTATACCCACTTTTTGTTTTTGATATTAGCAAACAATCAGAAAATTTAAAATCATCAACAGTACAAGCACAAATTAAAGCAACATTTAATACAAATGTACCAGCAAATATGCTCTTGTATTATCTGATAGAATCAGATAATACAGAAAATTATTTAAAATTTTTTTCTTTATATAATAAAAATGTATTATACAAAAAAAAGTTTAAAAAGTTTATTAGAAGAAAATAACATTTCAAAAACATCTGACAATATCGCTACATTGATAATGATTGCAATGGAAAATGGGCTATTAGATAAAGAATCTATTGTGGGTGAAGTGAAAGAAGTAACTGAGAAAAGATCAGTTGGAAGACCTAGAATACATCCAGTAAAAGATGTTGATGAGAAAAGATCAGTTGGAAGACCTAGAATACATCCAGTAAAAGAAGAGAAAAAAGAAATAGATCTAAAATATGAAAGATTAAGAACAATTAAGAAAAAACCAGTCACTATTAAATTAACAAACATGGAAACATGAGAAGAAACAGTATATAAATCCTTATATAGTGCAATGCGTGGAACTGGTCATGGATATATTCAATTCAATTCATATATATTCTGAAATAGTTGTTACATTCACGGAAGTTTACAAATAGTACATGTACTAATCTTAAGTAAAAACCTTGTAAATAAAAGCTACTAAATATATTGTTAATGCTAATAGTAATAATCGTCCACAGCTGTAACAAAGCAAACATTAAAAGTTAAAGGAGTAAAATGCTAATAATGATAATAATAAGAGTGGTAGTAGTAACAATAATAACAATACAATGATAAAAGTATAATGATAATAATAAAAATAAAATGACAACAATAAAAATAATTACAATAATCATAAAAAGAATAATAGTCATTTAGTATTAGTCACACACATACACCTTTTATTAATGTGATTTATATTATTATCATATTTTGTTAATGTGATTTAAACTATACTGTGATTTATAAACTCAAATAGATAATCAAATATATTAATAAAGTTGGTTATATAAAAACCTTACACGACAGTAATTATGAAAATATTAGAATATAAAATTATGTTCATACACACATATATAGACACATAAATAAACACACATATATACATACACACACATACATACACATATACATATATATACATACACATACACACATATATACACACACACACATATATACATACATATATATATATACATACACACATACATATATACATATATACATACATATATATATATATATACATATATACATATATATACATACATATACATACACATACAAATATATATATAAATATATATACTTACATACACACGCACACATATAAATATATACAAACATACACATACACACATACACATCCATGTATACATATACACATACATACATATACACTCACACTTATTCACATGCGCTTATCACAAACACTTATACATATATACGCATATCTTTGGATTTATAAACTGTATTTGATTAGGAAGGAATGGAATAGGTTACTCTTAAAAACATAAATTGAATGGAGAGCTTTTAGGTCATAAGGAAGGTTATTCCAAGATTTTATACTTTGATTTTTAATGAACTTATATTCATAAGTAACAGAACGATGATATAAGACTGTAAGATTCAGATTATCAGTTGATCGAAGATAGTATCGGTTACTTGCATTTTTTGGGAAGAAATTGTTGAAGGTAAGAGGTAGGTTTTTGTGTTGGTGGTTTCAGACAAACTGGCAATTCAAGAATTGAACAAGGTCACATAGTTTAAGGATCTTAGAAGTAAGATAAAGCACATTAGGATTGGATTTGTAATTCTGAAAATGTATTATTTTTAAAGCTTTGTTTTGAAGATGAGATATCCTTAAAACTTCATGCTGTTGAGATTGTCCCCATATTTGACAAGTATATCGTATATGCGAGCCAAAAATGGCATGATATATGTTTAACAATGCTTTCAGATTGACATAATGGTGAAGTTTAGCCAGCATTCCATTTGATCTGCTCAATTTTAAGGCAAAGTCTTTGAGGTGGGATACAAACGATAGGTTGGAATCAATTATAATTCCAAGATATTTGATTGAGTTTACAGGAATGATTTTCTGGCCACTTAATCTAAAGTTTAAATTTTTATTGATTTTTGTTTTTTTAGATTTGAATATGACCAGTTCAGTGTCGTTACAGTTGAGGGAAAGCTTATTTGAGCGAAGCCACTGAATTAAATTGGCAAGATCATGATTAATGTATTTGTTAATTTTTTTAAAGATTTGTTGATAATGAGCAAGTTAGTATCATCAGCAAAGTGGTAAGGAGTTGCATACTTAATTGAGTTATTGAGGTCATTAATATAGAGAAGAAAAAGTAGTGGTCCTAATACTGAGCCTTGAGGAACACCGTTGGAACATTTTATTTGAGTAGATTTTGAGCCACCGACTGAGACAAACTGAGATCTGTTGTGAAGATAGGAGGTAAACCATTTAAGAGGTATTCCTCTGATTCCATAATATTCTAATTTCTTGAGTAGGATAGAATGATCTACTGTATCAAAAGCTTTTTGTAGATCTACAAAGACACCGCATGCAAAGTTTTTATTATCAAGAGCTTTTCTAATTGACTCAGTAATAAGTGAGTGAGTCGTGGAATGATTAGCATGAAACCCATACTGGTGTTTGTAAAGGCATTTAAATTTATTCAAAAATGCATAGAGCCTCTTATGCATAGATATAGATATCTTGAAATGTGTGATGGGAAAATTGATAATGGATATAAGATTGAAATATTAAATTCTGAAAAATTAAAAAAAAAATCTTGATATATAAAAATGGGATCTGATAATTTATTTGAAAATAAAAATGCGATTGAATTGTTAAAAAATAATTTAGATAAAGTAAATTGGCATATGTTATCTAAAAATCCAAATGCGATTAATTTATTAAAAAATAATTTAGATAAAGTATATTGGGAATGGTTATCTGAAAATCCAAATGCAATTGACATTTAAAAAAATAATTTAGATAAAGTAAATTGGATAAATTTATCTCGAAATCCAAATGCAATTGAAATATTAAAAGATAATTTAGATAAAGTAAATTGGGAAATTTTATCTGCAAATCCAAATGCGATTGACATATTAAAAGATAATTTAGATAAAGTAGATTGGTCTTATTTATCTAAAAATCCAAATGCCATTGAAATATTAAAAAATAATTTAGATAAAGTATGTTGGATATTTTTATTTTTAAATCCAAATACGATTGAGATATTAAAAGATAATTTAAATAAAGTAAATTGGCGATGGTTATCTGAAAATCCAAATGCAGTTGAATTGTTAAAAAATAATCTAAATAAAGTAGATTGGGAAATGTTATCTGCAAATCGGAATGCAATTGAGATATTAAAAAAGAATTTAGATAAAGTAGATTGGAATTGGTTATCATATAACCCAAATATCTTCACATATGATTATGAAAAAGTTCTTAAATTATTCCTTAAAGAACCAAAAAAACCAGAAAGATTTAGATAAAAGCGAGAAAAGTGTGGAATTTTTAATTGAAATTCAATTAAAAATTTATCTTTTAATGCGATTGAAATATTAAATTCCGAAAAATTAAAAAATAAAAATCTTGCCATATAAAAATGTGGATGCATTTAAATTTATTATAAAACTTTGCATTTTTATATGACAAGAAAAAATATTTTAAAAAATTATTTAAAGAAAATGAAAATTAAAAAAAATTATCTTGCTATATAAAAATGGAAAATAAAACGGTGAAAGAATTAAATCGCTAAAGAGAGAAAAACTAAAAATTATTCTAGAATGAGAAGAAGTGAATTAAAAGAAGTGTTATCGCACACACAGATAAGAACAGAGTATCTACTTGATGAGCCTGTTCCAGATATATCATCAACAATTTTAGCTCCGTTACTTTTTCAGTCTATTACACAAATTAGAAAAGAAATAAATAAAAAGATTAATTCTCTTGCAGATTGGATTTTATCATATGTTCCTGATAAAATTAAAAAAACAGCTAATGAAAAGATTGATGAATTAAAATCTATAGTTTCAAATTTGTATCAAAAATATGGAATTAGAAATCTGATAGAATTTAAATTATCACAATCAGCTGTTAAGAATGTAACAAATCAGTTTTCAGTTAAAGGAATAAAAGGATATGATGCTTTATCTTTCATGAATGCTGCTAAAAAAAGTGCAATTAAAGTACTAACTATATAAATCAAAGGTTTATATAGTTCTCACTTGTGAAATGGAGCATACTGATATCAAACCGGAGAAACTATAATCACATCTGCACCATTTAGAACTAATAATCAAGTTGTATTAGAAACAACAGATTTAGATGAGTTTTATGAAACATCAAAGCAGAAAATTTTAGAATCATTATCATCTTTTCAACAGTTAGGATCAGGTTGGAGATTTGTTTCTGTTGAAAAGATGGATATCAATATTATTGATTATAATCCTATTAAAGCTAAATCATATATTCCACTTGATAAAAATTTAGCAAATAAAAATGCGATAACTAATATAAAAAATGAAGATAATCAATGTTTTAAGTGGTGTATTGCAAGAGCATTAAATCCAACATATAATAATCCTCAAAGAGTAGATAAAGAGCTTAAAAATCAAGCTAAAAAAATAAACTGGGATAAAATAGATTTTCCAGTATCTTTAAATCAAATTACACAATTTGAGAAGAATAATCAAGATATATGGTTATGAAAATTCAGAAGTTCATATTTTGCACGTATCAAAGAATAATGATCGTAAACATTTAATAGATTTATTTATTAATCTCAAATGGAGAAGCGAATCATTACTGTTTAATAAAAAATTTAAGCAGATTACTTTCATCACAAACATCAAATAAACATTGCAAAAAACACTATTGTAGAAATTGTTAGTTAGGGTTTAATTCTGAAGAATCGTTATCTAATCATAAATCGTATTGTGAAACACATGATTCAGTACGTATCGAACTTCCACCACCAAATTCCACAATGCAATTTACTAATCACAATAAATCAATGAAAGTTCCATTTGTAGTATATGCAGACTTTGAAAGTTTTATCAAACAAATTGACACTTGTGAACCCAATCCGAATGAATCTTATACTAAACAATATCAAAAACATATTCCAAGTTCATTCTGTTATTATATTAAATGTTTTGATGAAAGTTTTTATCAAAGCAGTCCAGTCACATTTACTGCAAGTAGTGAAACAGATGATGTTGCACAAAATTTTGTTGATAGATATTAAGAAAATTTGTGATAGTATTAAATTTCCAAAAAAAGATGATATTTACTCATAAAAACAAGCATGATTTTAATGCAGCAACAGAATGTCACATTTGTGGAGAAAAACTAAATAAAGATAAAGTATGTGACCATTGCCAAATTACTGGAAAATATAGAGGTGCTGCTTATCAAAATTGTAATTTAGATTATAAAATTCCAAAATTCTTTCCAGTACTGTTTCACAATTTATCTGGTTATGATTCTCACTTATTTATAAAGAAATTATCAGGAGGAAAATTGAGTTGCATACCAAACAATGAAAAAAAGTATATTAGCTTTTCTTGAGAAATTAAAGTCGATGAGTATATTAAAGAGGGAAAGAAATTTGAAGTTAAACGTGAACTTCGTTTCTTAGATAGTTATAGATTTATGCCTTCTAGTTCAGATGCTTTATCAAAGAATTTAGCAAGAGACCAGTGTAAAAATATCGGAAAATTATATTTAGGGAAACAATTAGATTTATTACTCAGAAAAGGTGTATATTTATATGATTGGGTTGATTCTATTAATAGATTTAATGGGACACAATTACCACCAAAAGAATTATTCTTTTCAAAATTAAACGATGAAGATATAAGTGATGATGATTACTCACATGCACAAAATGTATGGAATGAGTTTAATTGCAAAACATTTAGAGATTATCATGACTTGTACAATGTTTCAGATGTGCTTTTACTAGCTGACGTCTTTGAAAATTTTAGAGATGTTTGTATGAATTGTTATAAATTAGATCCTGCTTGGATCATATTAGGAAAATGAATGTAATAAGATCATAATCACATGAAATTTACACAGAAGAGATCAATAAAATAGCATTAGGTGCAGAAGACGATAAAAGAGTTATTTTAGAAGACGGAATACACACATTAGCAACTAGGACACTACAAACTAAAAGAAAGAGGTCAAGTATAAGTCAAAGAGGTCAAGTAGCCCAAAGGGTAGGGGGTAGGGGAGTCCAAAAAATATTTCTTTTGAGAAAAAATAATTCATAAATAAAAATCGAAAATAACATTTATAAACTTGTCAATGTTGAAGGAATAATTCTACCTAATGAACCACTAACAAATTTTCAATTGATCAAAGCAGCAAAAGTATTAAAAATAAAACATTTTAGAGGTGTATTTGTAAGAGATCAATTACCTAAAAATACACAAAAAAAAGAATGTGGAATATTAAATACAGGAGACTCAAATACGCAGGGATTTCACTGGATTTGTTGGTACAAAGACAGTGATAAAAAACTAAGATTTGACACTTGTGGACTACCACCGCCTGTTGAAATTGTTAATTATTTAAAAAGTCCTGTTTATTATAACAGTGAAAGAGTTAAATTTGGAAATACCTCATTCTGTGGACACTTGTGTTTATGTTTTGAAAAAACTAGATGAGGGACATGATTTTCAGAATATTATTAATAATCTATGGTAATTTTTTTTCTTTTTATATATAAAATGCCTGTTGATATATTCGGTACTACTACTTCAGATGTATATTCAGATGGTTTAATAATATCTGACGCTAATAATTTGTTCATTCGTAGAGATGGACAAAATAATGCAACTAGTAATATTAATATGAATTCTAATAAATTAATAAATGTAGCAGAACCTACTAACCCACAAGATGCTGCTACAAAGAATTATGTTGATAATAAATCACTTAATCTTAATGAATTAAGAATAATACCAAATTCAAGTTTAACGTGCCTTGGATTAAAATCTAAGACTATTCCACCAAATACAGGGGCTGATGCAACAACAGTTTTTACACAACCTTATAGTCCTGGTATACTTAGAAAACTATGGTTAGCACTTGAAGGAACAGATCCTAATATCGATGTTCCAGGTAAGGTATTTATTAGAATATATGCAGATCATACACTTTGCATAAGAAATTATTCTCTTTCTACAGATAGTGTTGGAGATAATACTATTCCTGAAGCTTGTGATTTATTATTTGCACCAGTTGGTGAACCATTTTATGCAAACTCTTTACAAGGTTGTAATGCATATACAGCTAATGAACTAGGAGGGTACTTTACACTTGATATGCCATTTAATACTAGTCTAGTCATTCAATTATACAATAAAACTAAAAAAAACGTTACATTTTGGATACAACCTCATATTACAAGAACTACATCAATACCTCAATCATTGTCATCTATTAAATTATACTCAGAAACATTTAGATTTAAAAACACAACTTATGGTAATGAATATATATTCATGGATGCTGCAAACGTTGCTAGTCCAGGTGTTTATTGTATCAATCAAGTAGTGAAATTGATTCTACAACTACTATCTCATTTTACAGAAATTTTACTGATTCCATGCCTAGTGCTGCTGCTGGAAGAAGATTAGTAGTAGCATTAAACTCTGGTGATGCACAAGTGGGGCAATCTGGAAGTTTTACTGTAATAGGAAATGTTTTCTTTTATGCTTAGATTTCACCTTATAATTATATAATTATAATTATAATAAATACCATGTCATTCTAGCTGAATAGGTCTTATAATATACATGTTGAAATAAGGTAGAGATGATCACAAAAAAAAAAGTGCTGGAACGCCCTTTTTATACTACTGACTTAAGAAAATGAAACAAACCAAAAAAGTTGCACTTGTTTTGTCCGCTGCAAAATGGCACTTGTCAACGAAATTCTGCCTATGTGCTGTCACCTGTCAGCTGATTGCTCATGTCATGGCATGCTATGACTCCAGACTCCTGAACTGTTTGCTCTGGTAGCATAGTTCGTTTCGTTTTTAAGACATGTAAAATTAGGAACACTTTTTAGCATTGTTCGATGTTGGTTGCAAATGTTTTGTCCAATACTATATATATATATATATATATATATATATATATATATATATATATATATATATATATATATATATATATATATATATATATATATACATATATATATATATATACATATATATATATATATATATATATATACATATATATATATATATATACATATATATATATATATATATATATACATATATATATATATATACATATATATATATATATATATATATATATACATATATATATATATATACATATATATATATATATATATATATATATATATAATATATATATATATATATATATATATATATATATATATATATATATATATATATATATATATACATTTTATATATATATATATATATATATATATATATATATATATATATATATATATATATATATAAAATGACTAAAAAGCTGCAAATTCCTCAAACATAACAAATAAAATATTCATCGCAGGTTTCATCTGCTTTTTAAAACCTTTTTAACTAAACCTTTTTTTTTGTAATTTTAAAATAATTATTACCTTCATTAGCTGAAACAAAACATTATAAACCTTGATAATTTTAAATTGTAAGCAGTGTCTCAATGCAATGGCTACTGATCCATCAAAATTAGGAATACTAAACTTCTTTTTTTATCCTTGTACGTATTTATTTGAGCAACCCTTTGTTCTTTTAAGAAGCTTTTTTAATTGATATGAAAAAGTTTTAAGTTTACCAAATAACTGCACAAAATAAGTTAGTAACTGACAAGCAAAATCAACATATTTTTTCAACAAAATAAAACATAAAATTAGAGCTGTAACTGATAAAACAAAAAAAGTTTGAATAGACTTTTGGCTAAATCATCCCCTTTAAACAACTGGCCTAGTGTATACTAAAAAAATCTAAGTTCATTGCTTTTCATTTTTTAATATCTAATTAAAATTTTGGTTTTCTCGAAAATTTTCTTGGAATGCAACCACATCTGGAACAATCCGCTAGATAAAAATTTACAACATTTGGGCCATTTAACCATAAGTTGATGAGTCTTGCATACAAATGCTCTAGCTGGTGCATCACATATGATAACAGCAAGATTAATTTCATACTCAATATTTTAATAGATAAAACCATCTTTTGGAAGAATTTTGAACTCTACCAAAAAATTATGTAGATAATCAAAAATGGAATTAGGTTTTTGGGCACCAATTTTTAAACAAATCTCTAAAAATCCAATTTGGGTCGCCCAAAATTGCAAAACCTAGATCTAGGCTCTGACAGCAACATTTATAAACAGCAAAAACTTTTTGCAAATTTTATTTAAATTTTTAACCTGTATTTTTAAATTGTGTCACTATTTTAGACTTTCATTGAATAAGTTCCTACATGTTATAGTCCGTTTTTTACATAATATATTTATAGAGTATTATTCTCTTTTACTATCAGCTATCAAGCTGATTATATCAACTCAATCACCTTCAGCTTTAAACTGAAGCTGATGAGTTTAAAACTGAAGCTAAAATATCAGCTGCAACCCCTACTTTTTATACAACATAGTTGTTTTGATGTATATACTTTATCATAATACATGTGTTTTTTTTATACTTAAATACTTATTTTTTTATTTTATAATACATGTTTATTTTACGTGTTTTTTTATATTTAATACTTAAGAAAATATTGACTTTTGCGGAATATGCTTTAAATAAAAATAATATTTTCTTACATTACTCTAATCATATTGCAATTCTATCATACATAAGTCTTTCACTAAATTTAATAAACAAAAGTTATTCCCATTATTATTATAACTATAATTACTAACCTGTCATTATTAATATTTATCAAAAATACATTCTGGTTGTTGAAGTCACTTTTACTCAAATTAGTACGCAAACATTGTTAACAGTCAGAGTGCACCAAGCAGAAATATTCTTAAACATGCTGCAAAATAAAAGATATACATAAGATACATATCATATAAGAACTATGATCTGGAACTTAATACTTTTCCAACATTTTAAAATTAAGTTATGGAAAACAAAAATAGTGTTCAACTTACTATAACTCAGTTATAATAAATAAGCATATGGTCATGATCTATATAATAACTTTTTTTAGTTATCGTTATTTATGTTAAAGTTATCAAGTTAAATAAAATTTTATAATTAAAGTTTGAATGCAAAAGTTCATATCAATAAAAGTTTTTATCATAATAATAATAACTTATATATAAATTAATATATAACTATATATATTATATTATATATAATAATTATATTATATATGTTACATATTATATATTAATTACATTATTTATAATAATATATAACTATATATAAATAACTTGTATATAAATGATATTTAACTTATACATAATAATATTATGTATATTATGATATTATTGTCAATATTACAAGTGTACAATTTTATATCAACGATTAAAAAATGAGGTAGATGCATAACAATAAAGCCACTTTTTGCATTTATATGCAAGCACTTAATATTTATATCTCATGGTGGGTAAACTTCGTTAACATCAGTCATTTTGCTTGCATAAATTATATAAAAATATATGGAAAAGAGTGGATCTGTAAAAACGATTTAAAAGCTTTAAATTTCCTAAATATAACCTATCCATCACAACATTCGCCTGTTTGCTCTTTTTAAATGTTTCTGACTAAACCAAAGTTTTGATTAAAATTAAAGCAGTTAGTACCATAATATAATGCATAAAAGTTAAATTTTTAAATTTATTCCACGCACAATAGGAATTATAAATGGCAACCATCTAGTAAGTTTTGTTATGATTTTTTTAATTATCAGTTTAAACCTTTTGGGAACCTTATTGGAAACCCCCATCCTAAATCCCCAGATCCTTCGGCCCTGATAAAAACCAAACAAGCAAATTTGCTTGATTTTTTTACCATACGGAACCCGTCCGGAAACCAAAACACTTACCCGTTAAAATCCTGTTCCCGTAAGCCCAGACAAAAACCATACAGTACCCATCTGTCAATGTTGGCTGGGAGATCGCTATCTAAAAGTCGCAATTTTATTACCAAATTTTAATATAGTCATTGCGTCGCTAAAGTTTTTTATATGTTAGTGTTTGAGTGCAAAGCATTAATACAATACGCAAGTTTCTTCACTAAAACTTTTTCCACACTTTTATTAGTATATATTTAATGTTTAAACTTTAGCATTGAATAAAGAAAAATTGCCGAACTAATATCTCATATCAGCTAAAGTTCCACTAAACAGGAACTCACTTTAGTCAAACATTTGTTAAGTCAAGCCATTTTTCTTGGTCCCTCGGAGGCTTGAGTTATAGGGAATTAACTGAACACACACACACACTTGTTTTTATATTTATTAAATCAAAACCTTTTTCAAAAATTACTTTAATTTAATTTATCGATGTTTATATAAATTCACTTTCAGGGGTGGAAGCAGAATTTTTTTATGGGTAAGGCCTATTTTTTAAGGAAACCACTTCTAGCTGGTAGAGAAGTGGAAAAAGGGGGAGGGGAAGAGTAGACGAGGAATTTAACACAATTTTATCATAATCTACTTACTACTTATTGATTTCGGTTGTTTTTCTAAATTAAACTAATTTAAATTGTTGCCCTGGCTTTTTTGTTCATAAATTAGACATTTAACACTTGTTTAACTCACTTAACGAAGTGCACCAACGAGAAAGTAAGCCATAGGACTTAGCACTTCATAAGTTATTAGTCATGTTGCCTAAGAATAGCTATCCTTTTCTGAATTGCACATTTCTTTATGGAACACACAGTAAAAAGAGCCTTTTAAATTTATAAATCTCGATCAAGATAATGCAATCTTTAATTTTCCAGACATTACGCCTGCACCACATTTATAATCTTTACAATCTTAGATATTAAGACAAATGTTATCAAATCACGAGCTTAGAATTATTTTGTTCTCTTATTTGAAAAATTTGAGTAATTGACTTTGTGATGTACTTCAAAATAATATTTTTTTACTATATTGAAACCTAAGTTATACTCAAAAGAAAACACAAGTTAAAAAGTTTTACACTGCATTTTTTTTTTTTTTTTTTTTTTAACATCTTCGCTCCAACAAGGCTGCAAGTAACCACTAATTAAAGTTGGAAGTTACTGGAAGAGAAAAGATGAAGATTGTAGAGCAAGATAACAATTGACAGACAACTTAATGGATTGCAAATTATATGAATCAGGAAAGCAAGATGAAGGAAGAGAATTCCAAAAAACTGATGTTTGAGGAAAAAAACTAGACAAATAAGAGTTTTTGGAGTACTTAGGAACAGTCACAGAAAAAGGATGAGATTTAATTGAATGACGAGTAACATGAGAATGAATTTTAGTAGGTGGCACAAGAGACGCTAGCTCTTTAGATCAGTGCCCATTATAGTATTTGAAGAAAAGAGTAGCAACATTACGACGAAGTGATAATGGTTGGAGGTTGGCTGCAAGAGCAAGTCTAACTATGTTTACAATGCCTTTTTGCACCTTGTCTAAAAGAGAAAGTGCATCATTAGAAGATCCGCCCCAGATATGGCAACAGTATTCCATAACAGGCCAAACTTAAGATTTATAGAGATAGAGAATAGAATCCAAAGTAAGAAAGTGTCGAACTCGATAAAAAGATGCAACTTTAGCAGATGCTAATTTTGCAACTGATTGGACATATGGTCTCCAAGAAAGATCGGAAGTAAGAGTTAATCCTAGATGACGAAAAGTAGATGACTCATCGAGTACATCACCGTTCATAAATATAGAAAGATCTAACTTAATGCGATAACAACTGGCTGAAAAAAACTGAGTTTTATCTGTATTTAAGTTCACCAGCCACTGGTAGCCATGATGTAGCAGAAGTGAGATCCTTTTCAAGTTCAAATGCCCCCTCCAAACAATCAGAGTGTTATTTTCTTATCACAACAAGAATAAATGGTAGCATTATCAGCAAAAAATGCCACCTTAGATGTGAGAATATCTGGAAGATCATTAATGTAAATTAAAAAGAGTATAAGGCCAAGAATTAAACCTTGTGGAACCCCTGAAGTTAAAGAATAAGAAAAAGAGTGCTGTCCATCGAGAACAACTTTTATACTACGATTGGAAAGGAAGGGATCAATAATCTTAAAGATGTTGCCAGATACACCATAGGAAGAAAGCTTATGGAGAAGACTAGCATGCCGAACTTTATCAAAAGCTTTTGAAATGTCAAAAGCGATGGCCTTAACCTCTCCACCTTTATCTAATGCATGATAAAACCTCTCGGTTATTACTGTTAGCAAATCAGCTGTAGAACGAGAAGAACGAAATCTATATTGATGGTCAGAAAGTAAGTTATTAGATTCAAGATAAGAAATTAAGTATTTTTTAATTAAAGATTCAAAAACCTTGCTTATGATAGGAAGAAGACTAATGGGATGGTAGTTAGACGAATCAGATTGCTCTCCAGAATTTTTGAAGATAGGGATAACAGATGCCGCTATCCAGCAGGGTTGAAAACAAGACTCTGATAAGCACTTGTTTTTGAATAGTTTTTAAAGCATAGAGGACAGCTCCGGAGTACATTTCTGCAAGACAATAATAGGTATGTTGTCTGGGCCACAAGCTGTTCAAGAGTCTAGGTAGGAAATCACTTTAGATACAGAAGTTGGAGCGATACAAATGTCAAGCAATGGATCAACCTGTTTGTTGGCAATATCAGATAGAACGCAACTAGTGGAATCAAGAGATGATACTGATTAAAGGTTCTTAACAAACAATTCAGCTTTGTCTTTAGGTGAAGTGATTAAGTATGAACCATACAAGAGAGGTAGAATTAAAGATTTGCCCTTATTATTAATACTTTTAAACATTCTCCAGAAGTCACGAGAGCTTAATTTTTGAGATAAGATACGAGGTTTTATGACCTGAGAATAGCGGGCTTTGGCGTTAGACAAAACCTTTTTACAATGGTTTCTAGCAGTAATAAACAGATGTCTGTTTTCTGGAGAACTGCTTTGCTGATAGATATGGAAGTAACAGTTTCGATTGGCAATCGCAGCAGCGCAATGTCAGGAAAACCATGGAGGAGAGTGAGGCTTGACCTGGAATAGCCGAGAGGGAACAAAAGATTCCATGCCAGCCTGAATCCACAAAGTTATGTAAGAAGCACATTTGTCAACAGGAAAACAAAATATTTCTACCAAGAGCCATCACAAAGAAAATCACGGAAAGAATCCCAGTCAGCTTTAAGGTAGTTGTTAGAGGCACGATGATAGGGGAATGCAGATGATGAAGAAAAATGAGATTTGGAAAATTGGTAAGCTAGCTGGATAGTTGACTATTTGAGTTAGGGATTGAAAAAGACAAAAGTTGTGGGCTTCAATGCCTGCAGAGTCACTGACACTAAATCCAAGCCATTCAGTGTGATGAGCATTAAAGTCACCGACAGCAACTATATTAGCTGATGGATAAAGAGAGAGGGCTTGGTCAACATTATTAGAAATAACATCGAAAAGAGTGCAGTCTTGAGACAAAGGAGAGTGATATAGAACAAAGAGAAAGGCGATAGAGTGAAGTGGTGCTAAACGAAAGCACATGAAAGAATAGTCTGTGGATTCAAACCTAGTTTCATGACAAATGGGTGAATTCTTACAAATGTAAATGCCCAGGCCAAGCATGTGACTATTGGAGTCTTTACGAATTAAAGGAAGATAACTATCAACACTAAGATGAGACAGCTGAACTCAAATTAGTCTCACAAAGAGCAAGTAGATCTGGTGAACTTTGCAAGAGATAAGACTCAACAGAAGAAAAGTTACTTCGAAGACCACGAATATTAGTGAATGATAGGTTTAGAGAACATGGTGAAGATGATGGTTTTTTGTGTTTTATAGTTTTTGGTACTCTAGTCATTTTTAAATTTGTTGAAGAACTTGATCAAAGCATAGATAGTGCTCAGAACACTGTTTAATTGCCTAAGCAACTGCCTCATTACTATTAATAAATCCTAAGCTGTAACAAAGGGCTCCAAATGTGGCCTCCGCAATCCACACCAAAAGTACAAACAGGAATACTTAGATATTTTTCAGCTGTTGATGGAATCAGCCTCTCTGAGAGCTACCACAGAGTTCGGGAAACCTGACTACCAGCCGACCTCAGAACCATAAAACTGAGACACAAGCAAAACCCATGCATTGAGTCAAGAAGATCCAGCATTCAACATCCTAAATTGGAAACAATGTATTAAAAATACATCTGCGCTAGCCTAATAGATGAACAAGGGGTGCTCAGCTGGTCAACAGATAGAATCTGTTTACCCCTTTTATTTATTACCCCTTATCTCCTAAAGTTTTTATTTTTTAAATTGCTTTAACTTAAAATTCTAAAATAGGGAGATACAACAAGATAATTCTAACCTCAGGAATTGCAAAAATCATGTTTTACACATGACTAAGGCCAATTATACCTATTTATATTTAATAAATTGCAAAATGCCTTCACAATCTCTTGTTATAAGATACATTGATAAATAGGTAATGTTTCTTATAACAAGAGATTGCTGTTTAAAATTAGTACGATTGGATATATATATATTTATATATACAGGCCTTGTTACGAGATTTCGCTGCGTAGCGAAAACGCATAGCGCATTTTTAAGCAACTCAACTCAGCAAATATATTTTGCATCGTTAGAAGTTATACTGCGTCACTAGCGTCTTTTCAAGTACCGCATTGTAATTAAAGTTTTTTATTAACGCGTTAAAAATCATACAAACAGTTTTTTTTTCTCACTATAACAAAAGTTACAAATAAAATCTAAGTTCTTATTTAAAAAATCATTTTTATTATTTTTTTCAAATATGAACTAAATTTTATTTTCAAAAAAATATTTTTTTCATAAAACGTAAAATGTTTGTTTATTTTCTTATAATTTTACAGTTGGTTTTTGGTTATTTTATTAAATGTTAATAAATTTTTTCTTATTTAATTTGTGAACTCTTTTTGATAATGTTTTTAAACGATAAAGAGTTTTTTTTTAATCTATTTATCAGTTGCCGATAACATAATTTATCATCATGATCATAATTTATTTTTGTAAATTAAACGAACGTCATTAAAACTTTACGTTATTGAATTTACAATAAACAAAATACCTTATTAAATATATTTACATCAAAATAAATCGTGCATTTTTTAAACTATTATGACTAAAAATAATTTTATATTTAAAAGGAATTTATATATTTAATTCCTTAAGATAAAACTTAAAAGACTTTACTTTTTTAAACTAATTTTCAACAACAACAAAAAAAATAATGAAACAAACTGTTTCTTTAACAAAAAATCTATTAGTTTACAATTGCGGTTAAATGTTTACTTACGACTTTATTTCTTCTGAATAAACGTCACGTCAAAAGATAATTTAAATATTCTAAAAGTTTTTGCATAGCACAAAACTGCTGAACGCGTAGGCAAATTGTCTTTTCGCAGACAAAATGCGAGCTGCGTAACGCTTCTTAACAAGGCCTGTATATATATATATATATATATATATATATATATATATATATATATATATATATATATATATATATATATATATATATATATATATATATATATATATAAACACACCCATATTGTTATATATGCACAACATGCACTCACAAATATATGTATAATATTAGTTTAATAATTTAATTTTTTTCAAGTTATTAAGGCAGTTTATTTATATATTGTTAAAATACTTTGGGTGAATCCTGGGCATTGCAGGATACTACCAAAATCTGCGCCTTATTTTACTTCTTTTTCCTTTATTGCGTTTAAAAATTGCATTAAAAATATAATACCTTAAATAGATATCTTGCCACTGTAGATGCCATTTTATCTTTTGTTGGTATTACCTCTTTCCATTTTGAAAAATATTCACTAATGGTTAAAATATATTTGCAACCATCTTCATTAACTGGACTGAGTGGGCCAATAAACTCTATGCCAACCATATACCAAGAGGCCTTAACCTATCTTGGGTGCATCACAGTTTAATTTTCAATTCATTTTCTGGCATACATCACAAGATGTAAGCTAAAACATAATTTTAGAAAGGTATATCTTATTTGCAATTATTAGTAAAAAACTAAACTTCATACATTTATTTTATGCTCTATAGCACATAATTTATCTAAATTACCAATTCTTGTACATTTTCCTGTATAAAACGTTCTTTAATCCTACACAATGTCCTTGGTCTCCCCATATGACCAGAAGTAGGATAAACATGGCAAGCTTCTAATATTTTTTTTTCTTTCATTAGTTTTATGATGTATCGCAGAAAATGTTCCTAATGAAAAAATATCACATGTTTATACCACCAGAGTATAGTCGAATATTGTTATTAATATATATTATTGTCAAATATATATTATAGAGTATTAGTTAAACTATTTAAATTTGTTTTTTTGTAAACAACTTTTTTTGTAATCATAATTAAGTTATTAAAAATATGTAATCAATATATAACTTAATGTTTGAAAAAATATTTTGTCATTAAATGAGCATTGGCATATAATATATGCCAATACTCATTTAATGACAACAAAAATACCAAATATTTATTAGCTAAGTAGCATAGCAGATGCAAAAACATCAAGTTTCAAACATTAAGTTATATATTGATTACATATTTTTAATAACTTAATTATGATTACAAAAAAAGTTAAAGAACTTAATTTAAATTTAACTTAAGTTAAAGAAAATAAATTATTATTACAATTCTTATATCAATCATATATAGTTTTTTCATTTTTTTAAAGCTTTTTAATTTAAGCAGCTTGAAAATTTTTATATCTATTTAAAATTTAAACTTTTATCATTAAATTTTTGGTATATATCATATATATCATATATACCAAAAATTTAATAATAAAAGTTTAAATTTTAAATAGATATTAAAATTTTCAAGCTGCTTAAATTAAAAAGCTTTAAAAAAATGAAAAAACTATATCTGATTGATATAATGATTGTAATAATAATTTATTCATTTAATAAATAATGATTATGTCTTTAATTTCTTCTTGAATAAATTAAGCCTTTATAAAATCGCAGGTAATTGCCGGCAATTAATTCTGGGGTTAATTACCGGCAGGAAGTATTGAAGTATCAATTAATCGGGATACAAAAAGAACGATAAAGAACATGTTTTATTTATACTAAGTAAACACTTAGTATAAATAAAACATCATGTTTTGATCATGTTTAACATGATCTTTTATCTAAGGTGGAATTAAATTGGAAATAAATAAAGTGGAATAAGTAAAATTAATTTAAATAGATTAAAAACTATTCGCTTATAATCTTAATTGCTTAATGATTTTCTTTCTGTCAACAAATTCATGAGATTTTAATTAGTAAGTAGGTTTTTAACTACAACTTGGTCAATTCACATCAAATTTCTATAACTTGGTATCAAAAGAAAGGTGTAAAGGTGCTACAGTTAGTTTGGGGGCTAAAAATATTTTTTTGTGTTAAAAACTATTTTTTTTTAATTGATTATTATATATCATTAAAAAGAGGCTAAAATCAGCATTACAATAGTGAAAATTTCATAACAAAATAACAATTCCACAAAAAGTTATGCTCATTCAAGTAACTAAATTTGATTACAAGGATTGCTTAATAACACTGTGAACACACTGAAACACTAAGCATGCTTTGATAAAATGGTTGAAGATTTTTATTACATAATTGGTGCCAAAACTCATTAAATACACACATGCCTACATCAGTGAGACTTTTTAAGATTGCCGCATGCAAAACCCTCAGTTGATGTAGTATCGCTTCCTTGTAGCTGTGGGCTATAAGATAGTCAATGTACTAAAGCCAATTAATGTTCTACAATTCACTATATCGAATGAGGGTTTGGCATGGGGCAGCAAGTCTCCACTGATGAGAGCGCAATAAACAAAAAAAAAATTGTTTTAAGCTGTAGCTTTACCATAAGAATATTCTACAAATTTATGCTGGTCTTTACCATCTACGAAAACATATTTTATAAAACAGTGTTTTTGATAAAATTAATCATTTTTAAATACAAAAAGTTAACATAGTTTTATTCCACTAAATATGAGAGGTTTTTCAAGTTGGTGATTGGCGTATGGGTAATACTTTAACTCACTCTAGTAGCTAAAAGAATAACATGCAAAACTTCAACTTTTAGTTTTTGTGACATTAACAATTTGAAATCAGAACACCAACATATTTTACAAAGTAATTAAAATTAATAAGAACATATGGGTCAAATCATTATATTTCAATCAATGGTCTGTGGCACACCATCTCTGATTTTCCTGATTTTTACATATTGTTATGTGCATCATGTAGATAGGTTAAATTTGAAATTTCAGACTTCTAAGTACAACGGTTTGGAAATTATAGACTTACAAACATGACATAGTGGCCCCCCTCAATTTACAAATGGTCAAAACAGACTACTTTAGACCTGTATAACTTTTTTCTCACTTTCAACAAGTGTCTCATTTTTTCTAGAACTATTTTCTGGATAGTTCTCTCTTTAAAAAAGTGGTTTTTATTAACTTGTGTTAAATTAGAAAAAAATTATGACCTCCTCAACTTTGGAAAAAATCATAAAATTGCTAAAATATGCCAAAATGAAACTAATTGTAGCATTACTCTGTTCATCCACAAGTCTTTACAAATAGCTTTTCTGATTAGCTACTACTGTCTGCAATAAACGGGCAAAATATAGGCAGCTTGTTGCAGTTTAGAACTTAAATATATCTAAAAGCATAATGTCCACTTGCCTAAAAAGTCCAATTTTCAGCCATTTTGAGACACTTGTAAATTTTTCTAACACTTTGTTTTGATCTAAGATTAACAGCATTAAGACCATTAGACCTAACTATCTGAAAATGCAAACATTATAAACTTGTCAAATCTACACCAAAAATGCTAGCATTTTTAAATTACCCTATTTTTCAATCATCAACGGTTGTATGTGTTACTAGAAACCAGTGCCCCTCTAATCTGCCAACTGGCCTATGTAAAGGGTGCAACTAATTATAAGTCATTTCCTAATAAAAGGAAAGATATGGTTGGTTGTCCTCTCCTTGATCTGGTCTTTATAGTAGATAGGGACACAAATAAAGGGAGCAGTAACTTTTTAGAGACCTTCATTATGGTTCAAATAAAGGTCTCTGAATTAATTTAGATATTTAGGTATTTAATACCTAAATATCTAAATTAATTTCAAAATGAAACCATTATTTCTTTAAATTCTATTTTAGTATAGGTAATCAGTGTTGTTTATGTGGTCTGGACCCCTCCCCCCCCCCCCCCCCACTCACTAAGGTGAGGTTGAGGGGGGATGGGGTTTGGGGTGGCACCAATCAAAGGGGGAAGAAGTGCAACCAACTTAAAAAGATATAAGCATTCATTTTCTCGCATGAAACATGCATAATTCATTTTCTAATGAAAATACAGTTAATACCATTAAATCTTTATTGCATTTTTTCATGCTTTTACCATAAGATTCAAATTTTCATAGTAAAATTTTCATAGTAAAAATGTGTGCGATATTTTCCAGAAAATATACAATTTAATGGTCTTAAACGGGAATTAACAAAAGTTAATTAAATTACTAAAAGTTAGTTGAATTTGATTTTCCAACGTTGAGGTGGTCATAACTTTTTTCTAATTAAACGCAAGTCAATAAAAACCACTTTTTTATAGAGAGAACTATTCAGAAAATAGTTCTAGAAAAAATGAGACTCTTGTTGAAAGTGAGAAAAAAGTTATACAGCTCTAAAGTAGTCTGTTTTGATCATTTGTAAATCGAGGGGGGCCACTGTGTCATGTTTCAAAGGCTATAATTTCTGAACCGTTGTACTTATATATATATATATATATATATATATATATATATATATATATATATATATATATATATATATATATATATATATATATATATTATATATATATTTGTGATTTCCATTTGCATCGTTAATTAGTTTTGCCAATTATTGAAAAGAAAAAGCACTTTGTATTTTTTATTGTTACATTTTAAATAATGATCATTAGTTGGTAACAAGAGTTACAAGTTGTATTTTTAAATGATATAATTAGCAAACATGCAGTAATGGTGTAGTGGTAGAGCACTTGTTTTATAAGCAAGAGGTTCTGAGTTCAATCCTCACCACGCCCCTGGTAGTACCGTGCTCAACTCATTTCTATTTGTTATTTATTTATGTTTTGTTTAGGTTGCTAATTTTAATAAATTAGTAAAGCAAAAAATTGTTGATGCTCCTGAATCCACCATTCAGTATTGTAGGTATGTTTGCAAGCATTATGGTGTGGATAAAAATAATTTAGCTACTCAAAGAAAGTTTAAAAGAGTGAGCTCTACACTTAAAAAAAGTAGGTATCGATAACATATTTTTGATATGCTTCGGGTTGATTAATTTGATAAATCTAATGAAACCATTAGTTGACACTAGATAGAATGGAGTGTTTGTTGTGCACAACATGGCAGTAAGATTGTATTCAAACTTTATTTATTTAGGGTCTGTGGTTTCATAGGGTTTAGCTTGAAATGCTCTGGTTATTAAGGATTGTTGAGCATTGACCAACAGCATTTTTTGCTTTTTTTGCTGAACTAGATAATTTTTTTTCTGCAGCTCTCCTTTGTTTTCCTCAAACTGCGTGTTAATAACTCTATGTTTTGCTTTAAGATGTGTATGAAGAGTCGAAGTTGAGTACTCTTGTGTACATTCTTACAATGTGAGTACATTTTTACAATGTGAGTACATTCTTACAATGCTTGCAAGAAGCTTTACCCTCTTTAGTCATATTTTTGTCAAAATGGTGCAAAATTGGACTTATTTTAGGCATTTTGTCAAAAAAGGTAATGTTTAAATTCTGCAAATTTCTCAACACAATATTTATTTTTCTAAGTAATGTTCGCATTATAAATATGCATATAATAAGTTAAGCTAAAAAATCATCATCAGTAATAATATTAACAAAATTAGTTATCATTATATGATAATAATAATTACAATTATACGCAATGATGATAAGAAAGAATAAACAATGATAATAATAATTAAATAAATATAAAATGACTGTAATTGATAGTGTGTCTCTCAAACAGTAATCTGATAAATACAATGACACCAAATATTAAAAGTTATAATAATTACATTAACAGTAATAATAAATGGAAATATAAAAATGTTTATGTGTATATTATAATATGTATAATTATGTATAACAAAATAATAACAACAGATCATAAAAAATGTATAATAGAAACAACAGTGTAAAAAAAACAAACAATAGTAACAATAATAACAAATGACAAATAGTAAAAATAAAAACCATTTATGGAGCAAATATTTAGTTTACAATAAAATAACACAAAAACAATAAATATCACTTTATTAAATAAATTAAATAGTTATAAACTGTTTGTTGTTTTCTCAGTAACATCTGATTCATAACACTGATAAACAAATAAAATTTTAATGTGCATATCTTGTTAACTAGGTGGTTTTTTAAAACAAATTAAATATGCTGATTTCAAATATGCAAACCATTTTTCACCATCATGTCAAGTTGTAAAGATATTTGGGTTCAAATCTTTAGTATTTAAGGTAAAGTCCCTAATATTGTCGAAAAAAAAGTTATTCAAAAGTATGTCAACCTGGGTCTCAAAAGAAGCGTATTTTCATAGAGATTTTAGAAAAGATAAATATTTTTACTTACAAAAAAAATTACGTGAAAAAATGCTAAAGACTTTTATAAAAATTTTAACAAAATGTTTCTCAGCAATAATACAAAAAAAATTTATTTTTATTACAAACAAATACCATTTTTAAAATCTCTATGAAAATACGCTTCTTTTGAGACCCAGGTTGACATACTTTTGAATTACTTTTTTTTCGACAATATTAGGGACTTTACCTTAAATACTAAAGATTTGAACCCAAATATCTTTACAACTTGACGTGATGGTGAAAAATGGTTTGCATATTTGAAATCAGCATATTTAACTTATTTTAAAAAACCACCTAGTTAACAAGATATGCACAATAAAATTTTATTTGTTTATCAGTGTAACTTTAGTGCTATGACTTTTTATGTTCTCACATGAATTCCATGTGAAATATTGCTAATACCAATCATTATGTATCTATTGTGGCAGTCATTAGGTAATCAAATGTACCAATCATTATGTAATTAATTTTGGTACGCAAATAGCGCAAATACTAATTTTTGACATTATTAACAATTTGTTAATAATGTTCAAAATAGAAATATTGGTGTAGCAATTGTTACAAAAACAATTTAGCAAAAACCAGATACTTAATCTTTAAACTTTAAAGCGTATCACTCTAATAAAGTTTATTATATGTTAGTAAAAGTTTAAAATGAATTAAAGGGAATATTGCACAATTTGTACACAAATATTAGATCTGGTTTAAAGTTTAAACTAGATTTTAACCTTTTTAACAAATAGTGGAATGAATAGCGAAGTGCATATTTAGTGACTAAAGTTTTACGATAAACAAATATTCATAATTTGTAAAACTTCTTAACCAAAATTTTTGGAATACCTTGTATTCGTTAAACTTCGTAACTGAAGTTTAAGGAATATTTGATATTCAGCCTTCATTTGAATGCAATCAGCGAAGTTAAACAAACTTTGCCGGTGCTTCTGTATGAACTCTAGTTGAGCTTGGTTATATATACCAATTAGTAGTAATTATAGTATGCTTGCATAGAAAACAAATTACTTAGCTTTTTGAGTTTTTATTCTATATTCTGAATAAAAATTTGAAAATACTACATAATTTAAAAAATTTCTACCCTTAAAATTGCTTAAATTAGTGTGTATGTATGTATTTACGTATGTATGGGCTATACATGAATTTTTCTTTGCAGACTGCAAATTTTCAATTGTCTTAAAGCTAAACAAAAAAAGAATGTTCTCAGTAGAACACCTGCATCAAAGCCATTCTGGCCATGATATTGCAACACCAAACACATATTCTTTATATTCAAGTGTTCGTAGACCATCCAACAATCTCATCCAATCCTCTGCTATTATGCCGTCAGTTGGAGCAAATCCAACTATTGTTCAAGGAATTTTGCATCAAGAGGGGTTTGAAGTTAAAAGACAAAATGTGCAAAACATTTGGAAAAAATTCCAAACCAGGAGTATTTCTTATCTATTTAGTAAACTAAGAAATTATGTGAATTTTTCAAAAAATTTAATTTCTATTCTTTTGGTTATTTTATTAATTTACTCAAAAATTAAATTCAAAACTAATAATAGTTTTAAATGTAATGATAAATGATTTTGAAATTATTTTTCAAATCACATTTCTTAGGTTGCAATGATTTGCTCCATCTTGAAGAGATATTAGGGCGCCCCAATGTGCATTTCAAAATTTTATTTGATGATGATGGTATTACCCTAAAAGGAGTTATGTGGTCATCATCGGAACAATTAGAATTATTGTCACAATATGGTGATGTTATTCTGATGGACTCAACCTTTAAAGTTAACACTGTTTTATTTTATCATTAATCTTATTTATTCATCATAATTTACAAATTTCCTTTATATTTTTTAGGTTAATTCCCAAGGATTCCCTTTGTTTACGTTACTAGTCACTGATGCTTTTGGAATTGGTCAAGCCGTAGCTCATTGTCTTTTGCAAAGGGAAGATATTCCTAGTATTTCTGAATTTTTAGTTTGGCTTAAAGAAGGTTTAAACAAAGCAATATTTGTTATTGATAAAGACTCTGCTGAAATTGGGGCTATTCAAAACACCTTTCCTAGTAGCTCCATATTTCTTTGTCGCTTTCACATGCTTAAAGCATTTTTAGAAGAGCTAAACAAGCATAAATTTCCGGGAGAAAGACGTTGCAAAATTTATGGGGTACTGTTGCTATTAATCATAGTAAATACTGTGATATAATTTTTGTTAATAATAATTATTTTTATTTCTTCAAAATGGTACCAAGATCACACTTTTAAAATGTTCAAGAATTTCTATTGGTGTTTTTACATTATGCTCAAACAATGCTTAAGTATATTTTAGTGTGCTGATTTTAACGAATTTACTTTATCTTGTTGAAAATAACAGATTTTTATTTTTTTGTTTATTTTTAATTTATAACTTTAAGTTCAAGTTCATAATTTTATTTTACATTTTTTATCAGATTTTCGAAAACATGGTAAAATGAAATTTAAAGGAATTTAAATATGCTGGGTCAGAACTTAGTTATTATTTTAACCGTAATTGGAATACTATTTCAATGATTCCAATGTTTGCAGGCTACACTTAGCTACACGTATTGGTAAGCTTCATCTGGATAACCACACTACAAATTGCTTTGAATGCTTTCATGCAAAAATTAAAACATGGTAAAGTGTAGCTCCCAAAACGAGTATAATGTATTAGTCAAGGAATTTAAATATGCTGGGTCAGAACTTAGTTATTATTTTAACCGTAATTGGAATACTATTTCAATGATTCCAATGTTTGCTGGCTACACTTAGCTACACATATTGGTAAGCTTCATCTGGATAACCACACTACAAATTGCTTTGAATGCTTTCATGCAAAAATTAAAAAAGTCATCAATTCCTCAAAAATCAAAATGTCTTTTCTAGTTGAAAAGGTACTTAGTATTGCAATAGTAAGTAGTTTTTTTTGAATATATCATAATTTCATATAAAACATTTTAATATTGGGTCTGGCAAATATTTATTGCAGTGGTACTTAAAATGTTGTCCTGCTTCATTGTGTAGTCCAGGAGCAATATATCAACAGAAAAGTGCTCTTTAGCAAATATTTATAGTGATTAGTTATAGACATAAACATTAACCATAGTGATGTTTTTTACCTCAGTATAAGTTCTTAAATAATTTATTAATTTAAGGAAAGATACAAACGTATTTTTTCACAACAATACAATTAAAATTACAATAAATTTTAAAATAATGAATGGTGCAGTATAAATTTCATTTTTTCTGTGCAACATCACAGAAAAACTTAGTGAGCTCAATTATGGTTTACAGGGTGATCAAATTTAATGAACAAATGAATTTACACATGGCATTTTTGATAACCAATTTTTATTTGTTTAAATGTAAATACCATTTATGGTATTTACTTTTAAAAAATTATAAATAAATTAATACCAAGAAATACCAAGTAAATAAACTAAATGTTAATTTAAAACCAAAAGGAAAGCTAAATAAAATAGAATAAACGACATTCCAGGAAATTTAGCTTTTTTTAAAACTATATTACTGACTTGATAGGCTTGGCGCTGCTAGGCTCTGATGATAAATCAAGATGATTCAATCATCAAGAATGATTAGGCAAAGTTGTTTAAAAACTTACAAAATAACTACCAGGAAGTATTTCAAGTAAGTGTAGTCCATTAAGTTATTGACATTATTTTGTGAAAAAGAACAAAACTAAAATATGAATGAAGATAAAACTAAATTTTTTTCAGCCAATCGTTATTGCAATAGTTTAGATCTTCCTATATTTATGAACGGTGATGTACTCGATGAGTCATCCACTCTTCATTTTCTAGGATTAACTCTTATTTCCGATCTTGGAAACCATATATCAAATCAGTTGCAAAATTAGCATCTGCTAAGGTTGTATCTCTTTATCGAGCTTGACACTTTCTTACTTCGGATTCTATTCCTTATCTCTATAAATCTCAAATCTGGCCTTGTATGGAATACTGTTGCCATATCTGGGGCGGATCTTCTAATGATGCCCTTTCTCTTTTAGACCAGGTGCAAAAACGCATTGTAAACATAGTTGGACCTGCTCTTGCAGCCAACCTCCAACCATTATCACATCGTCGTAATGTTACTTCTCTTTCTCTTTTCTACAAATACTATAATGGGCACTGCTCTAAAGAGCTAGCATCTCTTATACTATCTACTAAAATTCATTCTCGTGTTACTTGTCATTCAATTAAGTCTTATCTTTTTTTCTGTGACTGTTCCTAAGTGCTTCAAAAACTCTTATTTGTCTAGCTTTTTTCCTTGAACATCAGCTCTTTGGAATTTGCTTCCTTCATCTTGCTTTTCTGGTTCATATAATTTGCAATCCTTTAAGTCGTTTGTCAATCGTTATCTTGTTCTACAATCTACAATATTGTGTTTTTATACTAATAGAGTGTTATTATTTATATTTATGAAGCTTTAAAAGTTTTAAAATGTATCTTTAAAACTTTATAATGAAGTTAAAATAATATTTTAATTCAAAGATATTAAAGATGCACGAGGTGATCATTATTATTATTTTTAGCAGTTTCCTTTGTTATTTTAATCCACGATGACAGAAAGAAAAAATTGTCTGTTGCGCAATATTGTAAACGACGGGCTGCAAATGAAGGGTTTATAACAAAACAGTCTGATTCTTTGTTAAAGTATCTATGTTCACGGCAGAGAAATGAAAATGGTACAGATGAGTTAAAAAATCAAGTTGAAGCAGACAGGGAAGCCAATGAGATGACAGTATCAGGAGAGTTTGAATTACATAATGTAATACACGTAGCACAAAAAGAATCTAAAGTGCATAAAATTGATAACTTCTCTGGTCTATATGCTAACTATAGCAATCCGGCTACTTAGGTTGTATTTGATGATGAAATGCGATAACTTTCGATAGAACATGGACTAAAACAAGTTGATCAGTTTGACTTTCATTTTGACAGTATGCAAAGAAAATTTTTAAAAAACCATTACAACCGCCGGCTTGTCATTGGAGATGAATTTCGCAGTCATTGGCTGCAGTATTCTGTAAGTAATGACTCTGTGCATTGCTTCTGCTGCAAACTGTTTACCAGTAGCACAACAGCTGCGTCATCTCTTTCTTCCAATGCTTCACATGATTGGAAAAACATGTTCGCATTTCTGTCAGGGCATGAGAAAAGCAGTGAACATCGAGCGAATTTTCAGTCATGGAAAGAGTTTGAGCTGCAACTGTGAAACAATAAAACAATTGATGCTGAACATTTGCGTCTTGTTCAAATAGAAGAACAGTATTGGCAGCAAATCTTGAAACGGCTGATAGCTTTAGTTAGAGTTCTTGGTATGCAAAAATTCTCTGTTGAAGAAAGATTTACTCTTATACAGACAATACGTTCGTTGTTTGGTTTTCTCTACACTTCCAGTTTCCCTGGCTAGTGGCGAGCCAAGCTGCTTAAAACTCAAACTGATAAAAACATTTTTGAGAACATTTATGCAGCAAGAAAGACTTGCTGAATTAGCTATTCTGTCAAGTGAACATGGTATTGCTAAAAACAAGTTAAAGTTTATGCTATAAATGAAAAGGTTCAAAGAAAATAAAATCAGTTGTATTAAAAAAAATTTCTGTATTAAGTCAAAGTAACTCTACATACATAAAAAACAATGCAATTAAATTCACTGTCAACAACAAAAAAACGAAAAATCTTTTTAAATTTTTTTTCTGGAGTTAAGCGAGCAAAGCCTTCGCAGTTTTGTAGCGCAACACAAACCTAAAAGTCACGTAAAATTCTGGGAAAAATATGTATATGTTTGTTTACATTTGTGTTATTTAGATTTGTGTTTATTTAAAACAAAAAACATAGTTTTTCATGACAAAATGCCTAATAGGGCAAAGACTCATGAAGAAAACCGAAAATGTATCTGCTTTCTTTGTTTCAAAAAGGCTTCTAGAGCACTGACTGACGATATGAAACACAGATCACAGGTTATTTTACAGAAACAGATTGGATTTTAAGACCCAAGAGTTCCGCTTGGTGTATGTGAGGCCTGTAGATCATCACTTAGAAGATGTGATGAAGGTCAGAAAGTCACTTTGCCAGAACTTCACAACTTTAATTCAATCAGTCAATAAACACTGACCAGAACTTCAACCTGTGATTGCAAGATTTGCTCAACTGCAAGACTATCAGGAAAAATTAAGCCTACTTTTCTTGAAAACTCATCCAACCCAGGATAAGCCAAGGTTACAAAAGCTCAAAATACTGTAGAGAAAAGATGTGGAAAATGCTTTTCAGTCATTGGTCGTGGTTTTGCTCATGTATGTACAAAGAGTACTCTACACAAGAACTTGGTTGAAGTCACCTCAAAGGACAGACTTGCTGCTGAAACAGTTGTAGTGTCAGTCATTTCTTCATCTGAAGCATTTCTACCTCTTGATGAAATATGAATGAACTCTTTACCGTTAAAATTTTTATTTGAACTGATGCGTTTATTCAACATAGATACGTTCTGTGCAAACAAAACACAGCTACTTTAATGCAACTATGAAGATGCCAATAATAATACCTGACAAGCTTTTGGATGCTGTTGCAAAGGTATCTTCATATGCACTTAAAAAAATAGTGAAGCAACTATACTTCATGAAATCTAATGATGCAACCTATGATTAAACTCATTTGAGTACTTTTCTACTTTTTAAACTCATTTGAGTACTTTTCATTTTGAGAACACTTTTCTTATATTTCTCTTTTAACAAATTATTAATTTTTTATCTTATTTTGTTTTTTTATCTTATTTTGATTTTTTTTTTTTACTTCTTTTATTCATTTTTTTATTTAGGAAGTTTGTAACAATAATTTTGTTTTCACTGTGAAAGGAAAGTTAATAAGATCTTTATCTGATTCCTGTACTTGCGATGCTTTTACGGAAAATGGCCTTCCTTGTTGCCATATTTTTTATGTCAGGCAAACCCTTTCTTTGCACATATTTGATATAACATTAGTTAATAAGAGATGGGTTATAAATACAACTGTAGCACCATTAAATGTTTCTTCAAAAGTAACACATGTTATACCCTTGACACTGTATAATACGTGTGAAAAAAGATTTATTTGATTGGTTTGATTGTTTTGATTGTTTATTTTTATTACTTTTTTGAAGATACCCAGCACTTAAAAAAAAATATATTTAACTCTTAATTATTTTGGTTATTTATAAAAAATCTATAATTACTATCATGTTTTAATTGTTTTAATAATTTTAAATTTTTCCAGGTAGCGTACTCTATTGCAATGAAGATTGCTAACATTTTAAGTGACGAGTCAAAGGCAACATTTCTGAAGGCTCTTCAATATCTAAATTCAATTGCACGACAGGTTATACGTGGAGAATGGCAACAGCATAATCAAATGCTAGATGGAGTTAAAGCAGACGTCACTACAGCGATTTTATCATCATTAGGAAATTCAAACATTCAGGGCTTTGAAACTCAATCATGCCTTGTTGAGTCGGAAAATGTTGATGGTGAAAATTTAGATAAAGTAAGTGCTATTGACATTTTTAAAAATAGTTTAGACGAGGAAAATTTAACTGTAGAAACAAAAAATTTAACAAACAAAAGTATAAATAGGCAAATCTCAGACGATCAAAAGCTGAATATGTCAATTCAATATCTAAAATTTCCTGCTACATCAATAAAACAGGGTAGACCTCTTTTACCTTGTTCTCAGCGAGTGTATAAAAGTACTTGTCTGAAAGTATGGGAAAAAATGACAACCTTAGAAAAAAATTCATTTAGATTGAAGCATATTGTTTTTGAATATGCATTGAGAAATTTAAAATTGTGCTTGTAAAGGCCAACGCAAAGATATTCTATGTAACTTCAGTGCTACCGTTTGTGATAGTCGATTTGGTTTAAATGATCTAAAGTCTTACTTTTTAGCTGATGCATGGCACCTAATTCGATCAATACAGCATTACATTAATGCAGATAAAAAGTCGTATCGATGCAACGATTGTAAATCGAATGAATCTCCAGCACAATTTTCTTAGTCAGATTGGGTGCAGTGTGATCACTGTATAAATTAGTATCACATTTGCTGTAGTGGTATTAGAGGAAAACCGTCTAGAAAGTTCTTTTGTCGCTGTTGTCTGAGTAAGGGTGATAGGCCTACCATTTTGAAAAAGCCTTTTACAAACCAAGAACTATAGTTGATATAGTATTTTCATTGATTCCTTGTCTAATTTTCATTAAAATCAATTACTTTCTTATTATATTTTATATAAGCAGATTAAAAAGTTAGTACTTATACAGAGAGTTTTTATATTTTTGTATAATAGTCGTTGAATTTTGTTAAGAAAACCAGTTAGTTTTATCTTATCTGTTTTTTTAAACCAATAACTGAAGATGATATAGTATTTTTATTGAATTTGAACTACATTTTCAGTACAATTAGTGGCTCTCTAATATATTTTAGTTAAGTTGTGTGAAAGTTAGTAATAATACAGAAATTTTTGTATAATATATATATATATATATATATATATATATATATATATATATATATATATATATATATATATATATATATATATATATATAAATATATATATATATATATATATATATATATATATATATATATATGTATATATATATATATGTATATATATATATATATATATATATATATGTATATATATATATATACATATATATATATATATATATATATATATATATATATATATATATATATATATATATATATATATATATATATATATATATGTATATATATATATATATATATATATATATATATATATATATATATATATATGTAGTTATTTTTTTAATCTCCTCAAAAAATCAATTATATAGCTCTTATATCATTCATCGAGCACTCTTGCTGAATATATGCTCACAGCAAAATTAAACTTATTTATGTGTGTGTGTATATATATATATATATATATATATATATATATATATATATATATATATATATATATATATATATATATATATATAATATATTTATATATATTATATATATATATATATATATATATGTATATATATATATATATATGTATATATATATATATATATATATATATATATATATATATATATATATATATATATATATATATATATATATATATATATATACATATATATATACAGGGCCGTTTTTGGAGCATCGTAGGCTCTAGGCACTTTGCATAAAAATGTAGCTGTAGGCCTTTCTTTCAATTTAAATGTCATGTACACGTTATTCAATTTACATTATTTTTTAATTTTTGTACATAGTCATTAATGGGCCTACAGTCGCTGTTTGTTTGATTATTCTGTATCTGTACACATGTTATGCCTCAAAGAAATTAAAGTGTAACCATTTCATTAATTGTATTTCTCTCACTATCATTACTTTAGTTATGATCATGAAAAGCCATTAAAAATTCAGCATTCTATGGTTTGTTATTTGTTTTAAACGTTTGTTTAAATTTATCAATAGTTTACATTTATTTAAAAATGAAATTCTCAGAATTCCACGTATTATTTTAAAAAGTAGGATTTTATTTGGTAGGTATTTTATTTGTTATGATTACGCTTTTGTAAATTATTAATAAGTTTTGTTAAATGTTATGTTGTATGGTTCAATCTATGGTTTGTTATTTGTTTTAAATGTTTGTTTAAATTTATCAATAGTTTACATTATCAATAGTTTACAAGAGCTTTCTATGCAAATTACTTACAAATTCGTCAAGCATTATGTGAAGTCACTAACAGCAAACATCAACCACCAGCAGCTGTTCATGAAGCGAAATCACTGGTTAAACATTTAGACTACTTTGAAACTGCGTTAATGTGTGTGATTTGGAAAGATTTACTTCAAGAGATGAATATTGTCAATGAAGCCTTACAGGATTAATACGGGTATTGAGCTGTGCACCATCATTAACTATACGATGGTCTCATATAGTATTTTCATGATACACGCAGTAAGTTTGAAACATTCGAAGGCCAGGCAAAATATCTCACAGAATCTGATTACAAAGAAGCTACACAACGCAAGCGAATACGGAAGCGATTTGATGACGAAGTTATGGATACAAGTAATCCCAGTTTAAATGTTAGTGCCAGTGATAATTTCCGTATTCAACAGTATTACGTTATCATAGACAGACATAATAATGAGATGGAAAAACGCAGAGCAGCTTATAAAGTATTGTACGAAAGGTTTAACTTTCTTCTTGACAACAGATCTTTGTCGAGTGAGGAAGTAGTGGCTAAAACCACTTTTTGCTGTTTTCTCAAATGTTTAGTGATGGTAAATCGGTGTCTGATAAGATTAAGCTGCAAATAGACAATAAACTAGTTGCAAGTTTTCCAAATGGTAATATCGCTTTTAGGATTTATCTCTCTATATTAGGCACGAATTCAGAAGGTGAACGTTCTTTTTCAAAATTAAAACTGATAAAAAACTATCTGCGTTCAACTATGGGACAAGCCCGACTATCCTCCTTGGCACTGCTATCAATTGAAAATGAAGTAATGCGGGAGATGACATTTGAAGATGTTATAGTTGATTTTGCAAATACCAAAAGTCGAAAAGTTAATGTCATCTAATTATACTGTCTGATTATAAACATTTCTATCAATTATGAATATTATGCTGCATCTGTATGATTGTTTTATTAATGAAATGAAAAACACTTTAAAATTTCTTTTTTTTTCATTTCTTTTGTAGGCCCCTGTAGATTCGTAGGCTCTAGGCACAGTGCATAAAGTGCCTATATATATATATATATATATATATATATATATATATATATATATATATATATATATATATATATATATATATATATATATATATATATATATATATATATATATATATATATATATATATATATATATATATATATATATATATATATATATATATATATATATATAAATATCAGGGGCTATTCTGGCCTGTTTTCGACAGAGCCGAGCGTATTTGAGCGCCGAATTGTGCGCCGCCCAAATTCAGAAATAAAGGACTTTTTTTTATGGCAGATATTGTTTTTTTCGCGACTTTTTCCGCTAAATTTCCTAAAGGCAGGCACCAGCACAGGGGGAGGGGGACCGCCGCCCAAATTATTTTCCTAGCCCCTGTGTATATATATATATATATATATATATATATATATATATATATATATATATATATTCAGATACTAATATTTACATAAATATATACATGGGCATACAGGATTTTTTAATTATTACAATTACCAACAACGTACACATGACTACAGTTGCCGATATGGTCATAATATTAATTTATTTATTTTTGTTGGTTAAGTTAGCTAAGAAGTCTTCGTGGTATGGTTACTGTTGAAATGACATCATTATTTTTAAAAACAAAATGTTTTTTAAAAACAGAAGACTTTTTATTAGTTTGAAAAAATTTCAAACTAATAAAAGTTTACTAACTTTTGAATCGTTTCCATATTTGTTCCATATTTGATCTGATTGTTCCATATTTGATCTGATTGTTGCCAAATGATTCAAAAGGTAAATTTCTGTGTGAAATGACATTTCACACAAAAATTTACCTTTCGTTGAAATGACATTTCACACAGAAATTCACCTTTTGAATCATTAGGCAACAATCAGATCAAATATGGAACAAGAACAAATATGGAACAATCAGATCAAATATGGAACAAATATGGAAACGATTCAAAAGTTAGTAAACTTTTATTAGTTTAAAATTTTTTCAAACTAATAAAAAGTCTTCTGTTTTAAAAAAACATTTTGTTTTTAAAAAAAATTAGAGCCAAATTGTGCACCCTTTGTTCTATTACTTTTAAAGTAAATATTCAAAATGAATGTTTTAATTTTTATGTCGAAAGGTTAACGTGACCAAATTGCGTGCAAATATTTGAATTATTTGTTCTATTGCATTACAATACCGTTATTATATGCCGGTAGATAATTCAATGTCTGTTATTGCATTGCAAGCAACTCACAAATATATTTGCTTTGCGATGTCGGAACATAATTTAAAGTCTTTGGATGTATTGCATACAGGTTTTTTCTGTTTTTTTTTGTTTGTTTTTTTGCACCGCCGTTAGATAATATGCCAGTAGATACAAAGTTTGGGTTCGTGTTAAAAGCAGATCCCATTTATACTTCTTGTAGCTAATCTGCAATCTATGATTGCATTTAAAATAATTCATTATCATATTGTTTTTTGTACTGGCGGCTAGAATTTCAAAGTTTATATAAATCAATTTGTCAGGTACTATGTCATATTTGTCAATTAATTTGTTTTTTTGCTTTTGCTGCCGGCAATTAACCCCAGAAATATTTGCCAGCACTGCCGGCAATTAACCCCAGAATTATTTGCCGGCAATTACCGCTAGCCTTATAAAATATCAATATATCGAGTTACCTTATCTTTCTTTTTATACTAGTATAATAACTCTCCGGTTTCAGAAACAAAAAAATTTGAAGCTTTTTTTATAATTACTCTTTCTTCACTATCTAAATCTTCATCAGGGTATTGCTTTTTTGTTGAATAAATAAAAACGTTTTGAATCAGTTCATCTTCCATGATAATATTAAAAAGCGCATATGCAAACTAGATTATAAACTAAAAGTATTTTCCGGACCAATATTATCTTGCTCAGACCAATTTTTTCAGAAAAAAAAAATATCCGGGTGGATAATTTTTCTTAGAGAAATTTAGTCTGGGATCATATTTATCGACGGACCAATATTACCGTGACAGATATCGGCAAAATACAATAAACCAAAACGTCCCGTTTTGCCCCACAACATGTTGGCATCAAAATTGTATAATTTCCTGGCACTTTTTTCATAGAAATAAAACATCAATATATGGAAATGATAGAGCATGCCTAAAGATGATAATAAAACACTACCTTTGGATATAAAAATTTAGTGCACTTAAACAACCAGAAAAAAAAATTCTTTTAGCTTTTGAATTCTTTGTTGAGAAAATCTTAGATTCGACTTAGATGTTAATAAGGGTAAGTCTGATATTTTAATAAAAATAGAAAAATGTGCATCATCTTTATTTTCAATAACAAAACTGTTGAGACTTTTTAAATCACCCGTTATAAAAAAAGAGCAGCATAAGAACAAATTAACGCTTGAGCAGTAGCTTGTTCTGAATATTATAATAATTATTAAATACAAAATTTTTTTAGGCTCTACAGCAATTTTTACCTCCTCCTTTTTATTAAATGGCTAATTTAAAATAGCCATTTAAAACGATTTAAAATTCGTTTTTTTTTTCATGTTTGTTGTTCGCAAATCTAAAACTTCACAAAGGTCTTTTTCCTTTTAAAAAACAATCTAAAAAACCTGACTTTTTATTTTTTGTTCTTAGGACAAAATGTAGTGTATTTTATAATTAACTGCCCTGCTAACCCACCATTGAAAAGTTCAATAACATCATTATTTATCAAATCATAACATATCATACATTTCTCCCCGTACCACCATATTTGTTCTTCAGCCCATGGACCAAGGCTTTATATAAAGTTCTAAAATTCATTCATCTAGTAGATAGCAGAAGCTACACACTAAAAAAAAAAGGTAGAAATTTCTACCTTAGGGTAGGATATGTAATATACCCTTAGTAAGGTATAATTTTCTACCTTTTAAGGTAGAAAATTATATTAAAAACAATTATTTTTCATACAATTTTCTAACTTAAAGGTATAATTTTCTACCTTATAAGGTAGAAAATAATACCTTACTAAGGGTATATCACATATCCTACCTTAACTAAAAATTTCTACCTTTAATTTTTAGTGTGTAATGATGACAATTCATTCAAAATATTAACAAAAATTAAAAACAAAAAAATCAGTAAAAGCCTTTATTGGTTTAGGTTGCAATGTATTGACCAACTATTCATTTGCTACTGATGCCAGAATAGTTGCTCAAAACCCTAATTTTGAAAATGATAATGATAATATTAAAAGTTAAAAATATATATAGTATAGTCAATAAAGCCACGTCCGCTTCATGTTCAATTAGAAGATGTCTAAGGAATGCTTCATTAAACACAAGTAGCGTAGCCAGGATTTGTTGATGTTTTAGGTAACAATTTCAGACAAAGTGCAAACTTAAGTATGTTCATGCTTATGTCAAATGACAGTGTTTTTTAAAAATTCGTGTTGATGGAACTCAAAAGTACTCCAAGACGCAGCCCCTCTATCCCGAATGTGAATTCAATGGGTAATATAAAATATATATTTAGCATGTTATACTAAACTTAAGTTTATTGACATGTTTTAAGTTTAATTTAATAGTCTTTTCGTGTTTAAAAGTAATGTGAAATTTACAACCCCATTAATTTGTAGAAGAACAACCCCCTTAATTTGGAGAATGAAGTAAAAACGGTGTAAAACGTTACATAAATTAATTTCTTACACTAATTAATATAGACATTTTTAAGTTATATATAAGTTTAAAATGAATTTAAAAAGAAATAAAAAGGAAACTTTGGGTGATATTTAAATATATTTAAAGAGTAATAATAAATTTGATCTATCTTTTTCTAAAGATGGAAAAAATAAACGAACGTCACATTATTTCCCCAAAAAATTATTGCCTGACTGTTACTGATATTCGTCAGATTGAAAGTAAAGTGTTTTTATGCATTAATATTTAAAAGAAAATTATTTAAATTTTCGATTAGTTTCATCATTGGAAAAATTACGAAATATTTAATGCATCATATAACCTAAAGTTTCGTTTTTGTTTCTTTTTAAATTATATTTAAAACTCGGAAAATGCTTTACTCTCTGTTTTATAAAATGAGGTTTAAAAAGTATTACCACGTAGCGTCTCTCTAAATAAAAATTTTATTTATTGTCTTACAAAATAACAGCTAACTTTTTAAATTTACTCATAAAAAAAATCACTTGAAACTTCTAGAAACTTCTAGAAACATATAACTTTTTTATCTAATGCGGTTTAAAATTACCAATTATATATCCCGAAGCAGTTATATTTTTTACATTTTCATGACTTTGGATTGAAGACCTAACAATAAACATTAATTTCTTGTTGCAAGTATCTTTTTTGTGTGTGTGTGTATGTTGCTTTCAATCAAATCTAGTTTTCTTTTTTTTTTCCTCGCTAATTTTAAACTTTTTGTTTGGATCCAGCATGACCTCAACAATCTTGTCAACAAAAACAATAGTTTCTTAAAAAGTTCAGATTTCATCAGATCAAATGCTTTATGATCACATTCTGTACAAGGTTTTAAAGATCTATAAATCTTTCTGTTTTTTTCTTTCTGATAACTTAAGAAAACAAATTCAGAATAATGTTTATTTACCATAACACGTTAGATTTATTAAGACAAACAATTATTTTTAAGCAGAAAAGAACACCTTTTAATTGAAGAACAAATTTTAATTTAATGAGACTTTGTTGAAACTACTTTACAATAATACTTATTAAATGAAAAATGATGTTCTTTATATAAAGTTAATTCCTAATATTAATACATACCCAGTCAACATTGGCAAATGGGTACGTATGGTTTTTGTCTGAAAGAGTTATAGATCATTTACGGGAACGGGATTTTGATGGGTAAGTGTTTTGGTTTCCGGACGGTAAAAAAATCAAGCAAATTTGCTTAATTGGGTTTTATCTGGTATTTATCAGGGCCAAAGGATCTGGAGATTTGAAGGGTTTCCCATAAGGTTCCCAAAAGGTTTAACTTAAGTTAAAAAAATCATAACAAAACTTACTAGATAATTGCCATTTATAATTCGTATTAAGCGTGAAATAAATTTAAAAATTTAACTTTTACGCATTGTATTTTTTGTATACATTATATTTACATTGTAATTCAAAAGAAATTGTTTTTTCGGTGTATTTTTTCATTGTGAAACTCTATGTTGTTTTAGAATTTCATTCCTAAATTATTATTATAAAAAAACTTTTTTTTTTTTTTTCTTAATAAATTTACAAGTTTAATATGTTTAAAGTACGTTCTAGTAACTATTAAACATGTAGTAACTATTCCTTTGAGACACTGCTTGCATTTTTAAAATGATCAAAGTTTAAAGTTTTGTTTCTGCTAGTGATGGTAATATCTGCTTTAAAGTTGCTCAAAAAGTTAATTTAGAAACATTCAAAAAAAGCAAACAGTTGTGATGGATAGTTTATATTTAAGGTTTTAAATCATTTTTACAAATCCACTTTTTTCCATTGATTTTTCTATATTTTATGCAATCAAAATGACTAATGTTAACAAAGTTTACCCACTGTCAGATATAAATATCAAGTGTTTACAAATAAATGCAAATAATAAAATAAAAAATAAATTAGCTTTATTGTTATGCATCAATTGCATTTTTAAATTATTGATTTTTTTGGACTATAATTTAAAATTATACCCTTGTAATATCAACAATAGTATCATAATATACATTATAATAACTTATATTTACAATACTTATACTTATAAATAATTATAATATTTAACTTGTATTTACAATACTGATAAAATATTTATTGATTTAAACTTTTGCATTCAAACTTTAATTTTAAAACTCTAATTTAACTTGATAACATAAATAACTAAAAGAAAATAATAGTTATAACACAGATCATAACCATACACTTGTTAATTATAACTTAGTTATAATAGTTATAACACAGATCATAACCATACACTTGTTTATTATAACTTAGTTATAATAAAGATCATAACCATACACTTATTTATTATAACTTAGTTATAATACAGATCAAAACCATACACTTATTTATTATAACTTAGTTATAATACAGATCATAACCATACACTTATTTATTATAACTTAGTTATAATAAAGATCATAACCATACACTTATTTATTATAACTTAGTTATAATACAGATCATAACCATACACTTGTTTATTATAACTTAGTTATAATAAAGATCATAACCATACACTTATTTATTATAACTTAGTTATAATACAGATCAAAACCATACACTTATTTATTATAACTTAGTTATAATACAGATCATAACCATACACTTATTTATTATAACTTAGTTATAATACAGATCATAACCATACACTTATTTATTATAACTTAGTTATAATAAGTAAAACACCGTTTTTGCTTTCCATAAGTTAATTTTAAAATGTTGATATAAAATATTAAGTTCCAAGTAAACAACAATAGGTCCTAGATGATATGTATCTTATGTATTATATGTATCTTGTATCTTATGTATTATATGTATCTTGTATTTTGCAGCATGTTTAAGAAAATTTCTGTTTGTTAGACCCTGACTGTTGACAATATTTGCATATTGATATGAGTAAAAGTGACTTCAACAACTAAAATGTATTTTTTAATAAATATTAGTAATGGTTAATAGTAGGTTAGTAAATATAATAATATTAGTAATGGTTAATAGTAGTAATAATAGTAATAATAGTAAATATTAGTAATGGTTAATAGTAGGTTAGTAAATATAATAATAATAACAGTAATAATAATAGCAATAATAATAATAATAGTAATAATAATAATAACAATAATAATGGTAATAATTTTTATTTATTAGAATTATTAAGAAACTTTTGTATGATAGAATCGCATGAACTTCGAGGACAAATATAATGATTGGAGTAAATACTACCTTTGCTTATTACCATAACAATGTAAGAAAATATTTTTTTAATCTATAGAATATTGGGCAAAAGTCAAAATTTTCTTAAGTTTTAAAATATTGTAAAAAAACACGTATTAAAAATAAACATGTATTATAAAATAAAAAAATAAGTATTCAAGTATAAAAAAAAAACATGTATTATGATAAAGTATATACATCAAAACAACTATATTGTCTAAAAAGTAGGGGTTGCAACTGATATTTCAGCTTAAGCTTTAAACTCATCAGCTTCAAATTAAAGCTGAAGGTGATTGAGTCAATATAATCAGCTTGATAGCTGTAGTAAAAGAGAATAATACTCCATAAATATATTATGTAAAAAAACATGTAGGAACTTATTTAATAAAAATCTAAAATAGTGACACAATTTAAACATCCATGTAAAAAATTTTAAATAAAATTTGCCAAAAGTTGTTGCTGTCAGATGCTAGGCCTAAAACTCGCAATTTTGGGGGACACAAAATGGATTTTTAGAGATTTGTTTGAAGAGTGATGATGATGATGTGATGATGCCCAAAAACCTAATTTCATTTTTATTACAGTAAGATTGGGTGGCTTTGGCCCATTTTGCACCTTAATGTCTATTGCATGAAAGCCACAAAAGTTAGTTCCTCAAACACTAAGTACTATTAGAAGTACATAGAAAGGACAGTTAGAACTATCTGTCTCCCACTTGAAAATTATTTACCTGAAGTATCTTTTGGGTGGTTTAAATGGTGGGCCAAAGTCACCCTGTGTGTTAGGGTGACTTTGGCCCGACCCTGTAAAAAGGGACTAAAGGAAGCAAAACAACAATAAAAACAACAATATTTAGGCAAAGAAAATAAATTTACAAAAATAAAATGACAAAAAAAGATTTAGTAACAAAGTTCTTGTATACAGTAAATAAAATATAGGTACAAATTAAACAAGTATAGGTACCAAGTAAACAAAACAATTTAGGTATAAAGTAAACAAAAATGACTAAATGAATGTTTTAAAAAATTTAGTGAAAAAGTTCTGGAACTGAATAAATTCCTCTTTTCGAAATTTTCTTTGGTTCCTCAATAAAATCGACTATTTCAGACTGGGGAAAAAAAAGTTGCACTGCTGGTAGTGCAACTTTTCCAGTTAAGTCCATTTTTTTTCATAATAGTAATTTCTGCTCCATTTTTTCTTAATTTTTTTAACTGCAGAAAAAAAAATTTCGAAAGTTACTTTAAAATTATTCAATAGATATTACATTAAATAATATTAATTATTAAAATAATTAGTTATAAAGTTTACTAATTGATTAGCTAAACATAAATAATTCAAAATAAATAAACAAACCTGTCCAGGATTTAACTCTCCGTTGTATTTAACAATTACATAACAATTCTCTACAAGATTTAACAATTTCTCCTTTTTACAAACATTTTTTGTTTTATCAATATTTTGAAAGTTCTTTTTGTCTAATGCTGAATGATCTAAAGATTCTGTATGACTTTCTACGACTAAACTTACCTCCGCAAAAATTAGATTAGAAGTCTCAGTAGTTCCAGTATTTGCACTTGGGCCAGCAAAGTAAATGTTGTTGGTCTCAATTGTATTTATAATACTGATAGGTGTATCTACATTATTTGAATTTAATCTATTATTTTCATTTATAACACAAGATGATATATCTGTTGAACATAAACTTTTACCTGGGACAGCACATACTTTACGTCGCTTTGGTTTTTTAGAACCATCTGAGGGATCATCCAGTGACTTACATAAATGATCTAAAAAAGCACTTGAGACTTGTCTAATGGAAAAATTCCAGTTTTGCGAAAACCAGCTCTAAGGTTATCATTCCCATGTTCATTTAAGTTGGTAATTAAACGGTCTAAAAGTCTAGGAAATTCATCTTTAGGAAGAGAAGCAACTCTCCTTCCTTTTCATTTCTCCTTCCATTCACATAATATTTTGCGCTAGTTAATCTTCATAGGTCTAAAGTAGGCAACATCTAATGACTGCGTGAGATGTGTAGAGTTTGCTGGTAATGCCACAAATCCTATGTTATTGCTTTGACATGCATCCAGTACTGCAATGCTCAAATGTGAAGATACGTTATCACCTATAATGACACTTCTTCCTTGAGCCTTCTTAAGTCTTGGAAGAAGTAAAGAGAAAAACCAGTCCTCAAAACATGTTGAGTCAAACCAACCACTTTTTACCCTTAACCTCTCCACCTTTATCTAATGCACTATAAAACTTATCGGTTATTACTGTTAGCAAATCAGCTGTAAGACGAGAAGATCGAAATTCATGTTGATGATCAGTGAGTTATTAAATTCAAGATGAGAGATTAAGTGTTTGTTAATTAAAAATTCAAAAACCTTGCTTATGATAGAAAGAAGACTAATGGGACGGTAGTTAGACGAATCAGATCGCTCCCCAGAATTTTTGAAAATAGGGATAGCAGATACCGCTTTCCAGCAGGCTGAAAAACAAGACTCTGATAAGCACTTGTTGAATAGTTTTAAAAGCATAGACAACAGTTATGTTGTCCGGGCCACAAGCTGTAGAAGAGACTAATCAGGAAATCACTTTAGATACAGAAGCTGGAGTGATACAAATGTTAAGCAATGGATCAACCTGTTTGGAATCAAGAAATGATATTGATGAAAGGTTCTTAACAAAAAATTCAGCTTTGTCTTTAGGTGAGATGACAGAGTCTGAACCATGCAAGAGAGGTGGAATTACAGATTTGCCCTTATTATTGATACTGTTAAAAATTTTCCAGAAGTCACGAGAGCTTAATTTTTGAGATGAAATACGAAATTTCATAATCTGAGAATAGCGGGCTTTGGTGTTAGACAAAACCTTTTTACAATGGTTTTTAGCAGTAATAAACAGACGTCTGTTTATTACTGCTAAAAACCATTGTAGTTTTAAGCAGTAATAAACAGACGTAACCAAGTAACGGTTTCGATTGGATATTGTAGTAGCACAATGTGAAAAAAACCATAAAGAAAAGTAAGGTTTGACTTGGAATTGTTGAGAGGGAATAAAAGATTCCATGGCAGCCTGAATCCACGATGTTATTTAAGAAGCATATTTGTCAACAGGAAGACGAAAGATCAGAAGCACCTAAGGGTGAATGTGGAGAAACTGAGCACTGACTAGGATCAGATATAAGATATAAGTCAAGTAGAGAAGGTAAATGATTTGGGTTGTCTGGAAAGCGAGTTGGAAAGTTGACTATTTGAGTTAAGGATTGAAAAAGACAAAAGTTGTGGGCTTCAATGCCTGCAGAGTCACTGACACTCTATCCAAGCCATTCAGTGTGATGAGTATTAAAGTCACCGACAACAACAACATTATGAATTAAAAGAGAGGGCTTGGTCAACATGATTAGAAATAACATCGAAAAGAGTGCAAGAATGTAAATACCCACATCAAGCATGTGGCTATTGGAGTCTTTAAGAATTAAAGGAAGATAACCATCAACACTAAGATCACAAGATGAGTCGGCTGAACTCAAATTAACTACACAAAGAGCAGGTAGATCTGGTGAACTTTGCAAGAGATAAGACTCACCAGAAGAAAAGTTACTTCTAAGACTACGAATATTAGTGAATGATGAACTTGGTGATAATGATAGTTTTTTGTGTTTTATAGTTTTTGGTACTTTAATCATTTTTAAATTTGTTAAAGAACTTGACATAAACCATAGATAGTACTCAATACACTATTTCATAGCCCAAGAAATTGCCTCATTACTACTAATAAACCCTTGGCTGTAATAAAGTGCTCCAAATATGGCCTTGGTAATGCCCACCAAAAGTACAAACAGGGACACCATCCATGCGCAACATGGCACTGTTAATACTTTGATATTTTTCAGCTGTTGATGGAATCAGCTTCTCTGAGAGCTACCACAGAGTTCGGGAAACCTGACTACCAGCCGGCCTCAGAATCATAAAACTGAGTTTTAGAGCTGTAACCTCATTGGGAGATAACAGAATAAGTTATCAATTCATAAAAACGGAGACACAAGCAAAACTCATGCGTTGAGTCAAGAAGATCCAGCATTCAGCTTCCTAAACTGGAAACAATGTATTAAAAATACATCTGCGCCAGCCTAATAGATGAAGAAGGGGTTCGAGGCTGGTCAACAGATAGAATCTGTTTACCTCATAATTCTTTGCTTTGAAGACCTTCTACAAGGCAGTAGCCGGATGCATTAAACATGCCCAAGATGAGTATTTTTATTAAGACACCATCTCTAGTCTTTACTCAACTAAGAGCCACAAGGTAGTGGGTTATATATATCTACATATTTATATATCTATATCTATATGTCTATATCTATATTTATATATCTATATCTATATATCTATATCTATTGTGTAGTTACATTGTAAAATTTAACGCGTCCTTTAAAACAATGACGTTCTTATGTAATTGGCGTTTTTTGTAAAATCTCAAAATAGATCTTGCAAAAAGCAACTTGAAATTGCGCGCTAATTTTGAAAAGAAACTTTAAAACTAGATACCGCTTTAATGACACTTATATATTGAAAAAGGAAACTTCTAAAAAATTAATGATCTATTTTCAGAACTTATTTTTCAAATAAATTTACATGATTTGTTTAATGATAAAAACATTTAAATGTTTTGGTTTTTTCTACAAATTTATTTTTTAAATTCTTAAATAATTTAAAAACTATAGTTTTATTTACCCTACAGATAAATAAGATAAAAACCTTAAGATGAACAACAATAATATTATAATAATGGCAAAAAATAAACAATAATAATGGCGGCGTCAAGGTCTACCGGAACATAATTAAAATTAGTGGATGGAATGAATGGTATGCGGTTCTGATTCTTCGGGTTCTGTATGTTTGAAACATTAATTATAATTACTCTCAGATCCGTTGAGAAAAAGGATAGCTACTGAGTAGTTTGCTTTGTAGTGTCATTTTTAATTATAATTGTTACTTTTAAATTTTAAAATTTATCTTGGTTTTAATAATGGCTTGACTTCCTTGTTGCATAAATTCTTCCTTGTTGAATAAGTTTAAAATAATTCTAAAAAACCAAAAGTATAGTTTAACAATCTTGTAATTCTATATAAAGAAAATTGTTTTCTATACAATAATTACATGAAAGCAAAACAAAAAAATTAATAAGAAAACTAATATTTTTATGCAAATGCTAACAAAAGAACAGAAAACCGTTATGGCTAACTTCATTTTCCGAAATAAAGAGAAAATGATTGGCTCTCTCTCTCCGATTTGTAGGAATCAAGATCGAAATGAAAAATGGCAAGAAGTTAGAAAACTTCTTGTAGCTCATGGTTTTACTTCTACTGTCGCTGTTGAAAATACTTGGACAACTGAGTGGCAAAACCTGAGGAGATCAACCGTGGAAAAATTCAAGAAACTTATAAAATCTGGTGCTGAAGGTAGCCAACTTTCTGACTGTGAATGCACTGTGATGAACATCATCGGAAAAGAATCAGCGCGTATTCTCCCAGTCAAAGATGATGACATTAGGGTTGGAAAGAAGATTTCGACGAATACACTCACTGGAGATGCCAATCTAAATAAAGATATTACTTCAAATGACTTTGTAGACATCCCAGACTCAATTAGTTTTGCATTGTTATTAGAAAATTAATTTTCGCATAAGTTTATTAGAGAATTTAAAGACTTTATTTTAATTAGGTAAAATTCAAATGACTTTGTAGACATCCCAGACTCAATTATTTTTGCATTGTTATTAGAAAATTAATTTTCGCATAAGTTTATTTGAGAATTTAAAGACTTTATTTTAATTTGGTAAAACTGTTGTTGATAAAAAATATCCTAAATAAAAATAACATTGATGTTTAAATTATGCTGTAGATGTGCTGTGGTTGATAGTTGCAATCTATGTAAAACAAAATTTGTAGTGCTTTCATTTAAATTTTAAACAAATTCTCTAATTTATAGATATCTCAATTAAGCAAGAATCACATACATCAAATTCTGACATTGTTTTGCTATTTAATCCAGTCCCTAGCCTAAATCCGTCACTAAAATGTCTGTCGAAACAGTTCTAAAGTCTTTTGCTGCAAGATCAATTTCCCAGAATATACCAGTTATTTCGACAAGCTCTAATAAACGTTATGTAAGAAGTTTATTTTATACGAATTGTTAAACCTTTATCATAACTATGTATTACTTTTGATTCCAATGTGCCTAGCCAAATAATAATTTAGCTAGTTTTTGTCAAGTAGTCATTAAATATTAGTGTAACTTTGTGATTTTTAATATACTTAACATTAATTGATACTATCAAAAGCAAGTAAAAAATAATTCCTTTGAAATTTTAAACGCCATGAATCATTAAAGTCTCCATTTTTTGTTACACCTATCGGTAAAATTTTCTACAAAACGATCAACATCCTGATCAACTAACATCTTTTCGAATAATGATTACGGTGCATTAAAGAAAGTGAAGATAAAGCAGGAGCTGGACATGCTAAAAGAAGAGACTGAGTATAGGGCTGAACGTCATCTGATGGAAAAAACTCGATTAAAGGCCGAAATGAAAAAAATTATTCTTAAGCAACAACTTCTCCAGGCTCAGATCCAGTCTGTAATGCCTCAAAATGTTAAAACATTCGAGCCCAATAATCCTTGTCAGTCAGAACCATAGATAAAATATAATTATTTTTTAAAAAAATTTCCAAGTATAGAAACGTATTCTTTGTTTGAAAGTTTAATGGTCGCGGCAAAATTGATTGAAAATTTTTTATATTTTATTATAGAACTCTATGTGTTAACTTAACATTAAATAAATCTGCAAAATTTCAGAGCTGCTAATGAGTTGACGGTTGGGGAATATTTTATATTTATTTCAATATAAGTTACTATCGTTAGTCTCAGATAAAAATTAAGCAAATGTCAACATCCCTTAATTCTATCTCATTTAGCTAAACAATACAATATAAGTAAATACAAAATTTTTTATTCCATTCAAGCAAACTAAACAAAATTTATTTGAACAAAGCAGAATATAATAAACTAGTAAAAAATACAAAATTTTAGTTTCACTGAAATATTTTTTTTAATTTAAATTAGTTGAACAACCGCGATCAACTAATGAGTTGTTCAACTGCCACTGAACAACTCATTAGTTGATCGCAGCGTGCACCTGTTTGAACTTCATCTTTAGTGTCGTCTCTAACTAAATTTTTTTATTTTATAATAATTTTTTTTTTTTTAGATGCCCCAAGAAGCCCTTACGGTTTTATCACAGAGCACCGCGGAAGAGCATTTAATAGGAAGTTTATTCCTCCTTCCCAAACGATGTCGCATAAACTTGCCCAGAGGTGGGGTTTGAACCACGGATCTTGCGTTTCTGAGGCAAGTGCACTAACACTGCGCTATGGCTGCTAAATTGAATGGATAAGGCTTCGGAAGGTATTACTGGAAGATTTTCTCCCTCATCTCCCACTTTAATGCACATATTGTGAACCATACAAGCACATACGATTAGTTTTGCCGGATTTTCCACTTTGAAAACATTTTCCACATTGAACCGACACTTGAAAGCTGTTTGGTTGTCACTGTAAGATGAACCAATCATTACAGGGATAGCCTTGGTCACCTAAAATAACCGCTCCTGGAAAAATTTGCTCACCTCGAACTTCAAAAGCGTCTCAAAGTGTTGATTCACGCAACACCTAAAATGTTTGAAAAAGCAATCTAAATTTTTCAGACTAGCTAGTTATTATTATACTAAATATTCTAAAGGTGAATAGACAGTGCAGATCATATAATGTATTTGTAGAGTATGCATTCGTTCCTTAAGTTTTAACGTTTTTTAAAACAAAATATTTTTTGATATTTTGACAGACCGGATTTAGATAAGAAAGTCTTAATATGACTTAATATGATAAACTAGTTTTTTACTTAGGTAATAATTTTTTTTAAATATTGTTATTTAGATAATTGATGAATTAGCTCAAATTTATTTATTACAAATTAACTAAAATTAAAACCTACCCTAGAATCATGCCATCGCTCAGGGCCATTAGGGTTAACGTAATAAACAAACAAATCTGGGCCACAAACGCAAAGAACATTCAAGGAATGGAACTGGTGGCAATTAAAAAGTGCATCTTCATCTTTTGTTAGAGCGATAATTAGTATGTGACTACCGCCAATGCAACCACATTGGATCAGGCCAATGAACAACTTCCTCTCGTCAACAAATCAAACTGCCAGGACTGCATGAACTGCTCGATGGCTAGTGTCTTTTCCAACACCATGGCAATCTTCCTCAACACGATAGAATGATGCCGCTCCTGAAATTTAGGAAGTCAATTTTTAAACTATTTTAAATACTATTGGGAAAAGACCATATTTGAATGAGGAAGATTTCTAACCACACAAAAACCCACCACTGTAAAACACTAGTTTTACAGAAACTAAAAAAAAAAATTAAAATTGCTGAATTGTTTGCAGCCAGAAACAATAAATTAAATTCATATAAGCACCTTGAAACTTACTTATTCAGTACAAAAACTTAAACCGGTAAAATCAAGCCATCCCAATAAACACACAAACGCCTATTAAACGTCAAAACAGCGTTTCGACAAAACGTTCAGATTTGGTCGATTATTCGTTTAGAATGAAATCCAGATTAACGTTTAAAGCAAACGGCTATATTCAAACGTGTTTTAGACATATATTATAGGATTATTATACGTATATAAAACGTTTAGATTTCGTCTAATTTACGTTTAAATCTAGTTTAATTAACGTATATATAGCGTTTAGATTTAGTATAAGTAAACGTATATTAAACTTTTAGATCTTGTCTAATAGTTTCTTTGATTTAGTTAACGTAATTTCAATTTATTTAAGTTTTAAAACTAATATAAATTAAAATTACGTTATAACTTTTTAACTTTATATAAGTAATAAGAGCTATATAGGTCTTAAAATTTATAAATAAGATATAGTTATAAAAGACCTGGTCTTATTTTTTATATTTTTTATAACTATTATAATATGTTTATATATTTTTATACTATACTACTTATATTATACTTTTATTTTATAAAACTATATATAAAGTTATAAACTTATACAAAATGTTTTCATATAGTGGGGATTTAAAGAAAAAATATTTGTACACTATACTTTTTTATGTCTCGATAACTAATCCAATTAAATGATCAAGTTTTTATGCATTGGAAATTTTATAGTAACAATTACTATCAAATATTTTTTAATCTCATTAGCAGAAAATAAAAGTTTATAGTAAGATTAAATTAAAGATTACTAATAAAATTAAACTCATAAATAAATATTTTGGATCACTGTTTTGTCTGGTTTATGCATCATCAAAAATCTTCCTAGAATACCATCTACCGCTGTTCATCTTCCACCGGTTTGTGCAACATCATCTTTTACGTTCATATCTTGATCGTCTGATTTCGTAACCTGATTTCGTAACCTGATTTGTAACCGCAAAAAACTAGGGTAAAATAGTTAGCATTTTAAATGTAAATTAAAATTTGTTCTGCGTAATTCCAATTTTCATAAATGAAAATTGAAATTACGCGGAACAAATTTACACATAGAGGATTTTCTAAATGGAAGTTTCTGTGATTTCCTGTACCCCCATGTTTATTTTTAACATTAAAAAATTAGTAACGTCGCGACATAACATATGCAGTAGTTTTTACTAGCTTTGTTTTATCGATTTTCTTTAGCAAATGTAACTAAATTAAGCTAAAATTCATCTAAAATAAAACTAGTTAATCAAAAAAAAAATTCTTTTTTCAAATCCATGCTTTATGCAAGCAGAATTCTATTGGGCCTAGAAATTCTTTTTTTGTTATCTTTTGTAGAAAGAAAAATTACTGTTACGTTTTTAATTTTTTTTTTTTATTAATTCAGTGTTCTTATGGGCAAATACAAATTAAATTTTTGTTAACTTAATTAACTTTTTTTGGTCAAATTTTTCCATTTCCTTGTATTGTCATCGAAAATGATTAAGTGTGCAAAATTTGAGCAAAATTGGTTGAGAAAAAAGCTTTCAAAAATTGATTTCAAATTTTGTGGCACACAAACATATATATATATATAGAAAGTAACCTTATATAAAGCATGGAAAAATAAATATTTAGTTATTAAACCTCTTGATTATTGCAAAGGTGAATACCTACTGTTACACAATCATACTAGCGTTTAAAAAATGAATTTAAACTGTTTATAAAACTTATGAAAAAGTTCTTGCAGCTGGACTTTCATAACGAGAGACCAGCTACTCATATTTTTTTAACTGTGTCAATGTCGCCAATGTCATCAATAATTTCCAAAACATCGGAGTCCATTGATTTGTTGACATTTCGGATGGCAGATTGTCGCTTTTTAACTTCCATGCATTAAAATGGCGCACCCGACACTCGTTTATTAATTATTAATCAGTCGTTTTGCTTCCAGTTGTTATAAGGAAGTGAATCTTGAAAACGCATTTAAGTCTAATTTAATTTTTAGCCAATAAAAAATAATTTTTTAATAAGTTTTTATTTCGTTTTAATTTTGACTATTTAAACCGCGTGAACTTAAGCTGTTATGTGAGTCTTCTGACCAATGGTGATATTATTATATTATAATATAATAAACGTTTATTAAACGTCGATCAAACGTTCAGAATAACGACTTATATTAGTTAATATTGTAAACGTTTGATCGACGTTTAATAAACGCATATATTAATAGATTTAAAGCGTAGATTTTAAATCTATAAATGTTTATGTTTAATTAAGGTTTACAATATTGACTAATGTAAGTCGTTATTCTAAACGTTAGATCGACACTTAATAAACATAAAAAAGTTTTAAATATACATTTCAAATCAAGCGTCGATTTTTTACACAATAATAGGTCGCTAAATGTTTTATCCATTTCTCGACCGATTTCGACTAAATATTAACCTATTCTAAACCAATCTGTGTTTACTGGGATCATTAAAAATAATAAAATATATTCTACATAGAAATAATTCTACATAGAAAATGTAGAAATATTTTAATTTGATCTCGTGGGGATAACTTTTTGTTTCTCTGAGTTGGATGATGCAAGTCACCTTTGAGCATTTCTTCAAGGCTATGCATAATTGAAACACGGACTCGGTTTCGCTCACGAAAGACAGATTCAGAGGTATTCTCTTGAAACTTGCGTTCCTGAAACTATTTTATGTTTTAATATATATGTATATATATATATATATATATATATATATATATATATATATATATATATATATATATATATATCATTGCATTTTTACTAAAGAATTAAACTTTGTAATTAACAATTTGAAATCTAAGAACATACTGTTAAGAAAATACTGTTGGTTTTTACCTGTCGAGGTAGTCTGTCAATAAATCTTTTTTGAAAATCTAAGAGATCTTTAAGATCTGACTCTGACTCAGAACTGTTCATTTTACAGAGCTAATAAAAAAAAATATTAGTGTATTTCAACTACAAAAATTTGTTTTATAGTCATTTTTGATTGTAATTAATGCTAAATTTACTTTTAAATTAAAAAAAAAGCCATCTTGGGTTTAACTACAGCTTTACTTCTTTGTGGTATAAATTCTTGGTAACTAATTTTTAATACAATTCTGAAAAATCAAAAGCAGAATTTAATAACCTCACACAATACAAAAAATTTAATATTTGTATTATAATTTGTATTACTTTGAAATGCACTCTGAAGTTACTCTAATAAGAAAACAAATTGTTACAAAATGTGTTGTTCTTTGTCTAAGCATCTCTCTTAAGTATTTCTATTAACAAACACTAAAGAAACAAAGGACTCGAAATTCTGCATATTAAAGAATCTCTAAGATGTTTCAAATTTAAAAAAAAATGCGTATATGTATTCTTAGCAACTCTCTTACTAAGAGACTTAGCAAAATGTTCAATGTTGTTTGCAGTTTAAAAAAAATCTTTTGTTTTTAAAATAGCTTTATAGATTGCGAAAGTTTCCAACAAGTAAAACAAAACAAAAAAATTAATTATTTTTAGTACTTAACTTATTTTCAATATCTTCGATATAATTTTTCATTTTTAACTTGATAAAATTCAATATAAATTACAATTTTACACACTTCTCAGGCAGTGTAAAATTGTAGTTTACACTATTGTAAAATTGTACACAAAAAATCGCCGTAAACTTTTTATAGGACTGTAATTTTACAATGTCTACGATGTAGCTACATTGTAAAAATTTATATTGTAAATTCGCTTTATCGGATAGGGCCCAGAAGTAGAAGTTTATTGGCTCCCTTCCGCGGAGATTTTTATTAAACATAAGGCGCTATGATACTCTGAAAATCTCTGCGTACGAGAGCTAATGACTTCTTGATAAGTGTTTTCACTAATTTATTATTGCTCTGTTCTTTAAGAATATTGAGCACTTTGTTTGTAGAATACACTAACATAATTTATATATTTATCTCTCTCTCTCTCTCTCTCTCTCTCTCTCTCTCTCTCTATATATATATATATATATATATATATATATATATATATATATATATATATATATATATATATATATATATATATATATATATATATATATATATATATATATATATATATATATATATATATATATAGTGGGCTAGGGGCCAGCAATCTTAGGGAACTCGTTTACAAATTTAGGGGCTCTTGTGCAAGTGTAAGTTTTTTTTTAGTATTACCTATTAAAAATATATTTAAAAACTTTGGAGCCCTTATAACAGATTTTTTTTAAGGCGGGGGGGGGGTGCTTGGATCTAGTAGCCTGTATATAAGACACTGTATATAAGGTTTCTGATGAGTCTTAATTGATGAAATTAATTCTTAACTGATGAAACGGCAGTGTAAAATCAAAAAGTTTGATTAGTGATTTAAAAAATATTATAAGTATTTAAAATTGTATACAATATAAATATAAAATTATATAAAGTATGAATATAAAATTTTATTTATGTAATAGTTTTATTTAGTTTACTTATCAGTAACTAAAAGAATGTTATAAAGTTATTATATAAATCACTAGCATATGCTTATTTATTACAAATACATTTTAAAACATTGAAATAAATGTCGATTATAAAATTAAGGGCTATTTTTCTACTTTCCTTGGTGAAAGTTACATTTTTTATCTAAAGAGTGTTGGCCAGAAATCATAAGAGTTTTATTACATATTTTATGTGTTACCTATAAAATTTAAGACAATATGAGCTGTAAAAAAATTTGGTTTTTTTACAGCTCATATTGAAACGAGATATTGTGTAAAGAAAGAGGTTTCAAATAAGTTGTTTAAACAACAATGGAAAAGCTTCCAATTCGCGAGATAACCGTGAAAGCATTCGATACATGAATAAAGAATCGTTTAAAAGTTTGCTTGATTTCGACAGTGTAATTTTATTTATTTTATTTGAAATAAGCCAACTGAAGTTGTTTATAAATTTGCTTTTTCTGTAAATTTTAAACATTTTAAACGTAGATTTACAAGATTTGCATCCGGTGGGCATACCCAAATGGACCCCAGAGGAAAACCGCAGCCAAGATTCGGCGGGTTCCCGATGAGCTTCCCACTTGAGACACTTACGAGATACCCAGCGGGCATACCCAAATGGGCCCCATATGGAAACCGCGGCCAAGATCCGGCGGGATACTACTGGTCTTTTCTTACCGGACTCAGTTAACAACCCGTATGAACCCCGTACGGAATCTGTATGTCAGTGTTGGCTGGGTAATAATTAATATTAATACCAGCAACATTTTTTAAATCGTTATGTTGATACTACATTCTTCATTCTATGTTAGATATAACTGCATAAGAAACTTTTACAAATTACATAACATTCTTAGATTGCTGCTCCTGCAATAAGAGTATCAAGATTTATGATTTTCTTTTGAAGTCTTTTGAAAAAATCTACAACAGCGTTATTGTAGCTTTATACAGATCAAGATGGCTGAACACTTTCATTTAGCTCATATTAATTTCAAATTGTTAGTTTTTCTATAATATAAACTTTTCCGATTTTTCGTATAAACTTTTTGCATTTCTTGTAATTTCTTTAAAAAGTAAATTGTCTAAGACAAAATTTTTTTTTTAATTTTGTTTAGGTGCCCAAGAAGTCCATACGGCCCTATCAGAGAGCACCGCGGATGAGCATTTAATCGGAGGTTCACGTCTCCTTCCAAACCAATGTCGTAAAACATTCCCAGAAGTGGGGTTTGAACCACCAATACCTTGTTTCTGAGGCAAGTACACTATCACTGCGCCACGACTGCAGTATTTACTCAGATTTAAGTTAATACTGACATTTCTTTAAATAAAAACTAAAGAAAAGATTTTGTATAAACACAGACGGGGGTTTATTCATACATTGTTTGAGAGTTATGACTTGTACTTGTACTATGAATGAAGGTAGTCTATTACAGAAAAAAGCATTTTTTTTTTAAATTTCCTACTTATTTTTTTTCTCTGCATAATATATTTTACTGTACAAGCCAAAATCCGCAGTAGGGATATATAGTATACACGCGTAAACACCGTTCAGTTAAAATTTAAAATAATCAGAATAGTAGTAAATTATTAACAATAAAGATTAAGAACGGAATTATCTTACATTAATAACTATAAAACAAACAAATAATGTATTTATAGTTTGACAATAAACGCATTATTTTTGTATAATCTTTTTATGTTAATGAAAGGTATCTTATTGTCGTACTTTTTCGTTCTTACACATAGTAACTTAATAAAATATTATTCGTGAATTAAAAAAATTTGTTCACGAATAACCTATTCAGAAAACTATGTTAATATTCCAATAGTACAACTAAAGAAGTAATAAAGTTGAATATTGAGATAATGTTGCGTTTTTTTTTTATATTGGGATTTTTTGGTCAGAGCGTTGGAAAATACTTAAACATGGAAGTAATGGCCGGAAAAAAAGAATGCTTATATCTCTATAAGAAATATGGTGAATGGCTTACAATTGAAATCAGGGTAAATAAAAATTTTTGAAGTAAAAAAAACTATATATATATATATATATATATATATATATATATATATATATATATATATATATATATATATATACATATATATATATATATATATATATATATATATATATATATATATATATATATATATATATATATATATATACATAAATAAATAAAAAAACATATACTTGAAAATCATTTTAGGTTTTGATAGATAAGAATAATATCATATATAGTTTTTTAATTATACATAATTTACATTATTATGATGTATTACGGTATTATGATGTTCAAAAATTTTATATGGATGAGTTTTTTTTTTTAATTATCATGTGATTTAACATTTTTACTTTGAAACACACACACGCGCACACAAATATAAGTTTTTAATTTTTAAATTTATTTTTAAAGAGTAATGATGACTTTGATCTATCTTTTTCTGGACCAAATGAAAGTCATATTCTTACTAAGCAAAGAGTAAGGAACCATAAAGCTATACGACAAACTAACTCAGACGGAGATTATGGATTCTGTTTTTACAACAGCTACTTTCACTCTTCTATTTCTGTCTACTTCGATTATGATTATGAAATTGACTCTTCTGGAAATTTATTATCACATGAAGAAAAAACATTGAGAAGACTTAAAAGTGAAAAAGAAAAAATACTAACATTAGTCATGGAAAAAATTGGCATTCGTAATAATTCGATGAATCAGCAGATATTTCTCGATTCACTGAAAATGGAAACTGAAAACATCATTGAAAATAAAAATAATATTTCGAGTTATATGGAGGTAAGTAATATAAACTTTAAATTTTCAGTTTTTTAACGTTTTAAAATTTGTTTTTGTAAAAGGGAAGAAAAGATTATTTAGAAAATATAACGATAAAGATGCTTAAAATCGTGGTGTTTAAAATCGTGGTGCTTAAAATCGTGGTGTTTAAAATCGTGTTGTTTAAAATCGTGGTGTTTAAAATCGTGATGTTTAAAAAAAAATTTCTGAAATTATTGTAGTTTTCTAGTTAGTAATATGCTAAGATATATTTATATATTTATAAATAAGATATATTTATATATTTAAAAATAAGATATATTTATATATTTAAAAATAAGATATATTTATATATTTAAAAATAAGATATATTTATATATTTAAAAATAAGATATATTTAAAAATAAGATATATTTATATATTTAAAAATAAGATATATTTATATATTTAAAAATAAGATATATTTATATATTTAAAAATAAGATATATTTATATATTTAAAAATAAGATATATTTATATATTTAAAAATAAGATATATTTAAAAATAAGATATATTTATATATTTAAAAATTAAATACTTTTAGAATCATTTAAATTATTACAAAGTATATTTAAACTTTCGGTAATGTATATTGGTTTGTATATGTTTTGGTGACTTGGTTAGTCTCGAAAATGCAACCATGGAATATTATGGAGAGTTGAACTTTTACTGTGAAAACAATAAAAGCACTAATTTAACACGGTGTAAGTTACAATGTGTTACATTGATAGTGTTCTTTGCTTTACCGTAAAAGCTCTACCCTATAATCAGTTTCAGAATGACGTTAAAAAGAGTGTAACTGAGAAAAATATTTTAACTGGAATATTATTATAATTAGATGTTTTTACAGAAATTTAGTCGAAAAATATTTTTTATAAAACAATTTTTTGATTAACAGATAAAGGCAGGCGCAAAAAAACTTGCGTCACCCTTAGTAAATAATCGAAAAACACATAGAAAAAGACACAGTACAACATTGACGTATTTAAATAAAAATGTTATACTAAACAAATAACAATAAAAAATGTAGTAAATGCAAGCAGCACTTTTCAAAATTGTAGGAGTTAACTGTATTTTTAAAGATGTTAATACCATTACTTAATAAGCACCTTATGTTCGTTAGACGTTAATAAGACGTCTATAAAACGTTACATTGACGCCTTAGGGACGTCTGTGACCACTGAAAAAAGTTTTCAACTTCAAATGGCAAATAATTAAACATGATTAGAACTCGCTGAAAAATGATTAGAAAAGTTTGAAAATATCAAGTAGACATAAAAATAAGCTTGTTTTAATTAATATGTTTTTTATATTTAAGATAGGAGCCTAAAATCACACCAAAATCCTTTGTGTTAGAAGACAAGTTAAGAAAATATCTATTTACCTATAGTTAATCTAGTTAATTATTTCTTATATTTAACATGCAAGTTTGGCTAATAATTTAGGGTAAGATACAGAATCAGATGATTTTTGAAAGCATCATCAGTTATTAGATGGTTATCTCAATGTTTCTAATATTTAAAGGTTCAATAAAAAATCTTAAAAATTGCTAGGATTGAAAAGTTAACGCCATTTTTTTAAAGAAATCATGTTATTACGGGTGAATTATGAAATCATATTGATATTATATATAAATTTGTTTGTTTGAAACAATTCAAATAATCAGCGAACTAATTAAAAAATGAAGCAAATGAGTTACATAGTAAAAAAGAAAAATAATTTTAAAAACTTATGTATACTTTATATTTAAATCATCCTAGATTCTATTTTCATAATAATGTTTATCTTCCTAGATTCTATTTTTATAATAATGTTTATTTTCCTTGATTTTATTTTTATAATAATGTTTATCATTCTAGATTATATTTTCATAATAATATTTATTATACTGCATTTAATTTTCATGTTTATCATCCTAGATTCTATTTTCAAAATAATGTTTATCATCCTAGATTAAATTTTTCATAACAATGTTTATAAAACCTGAATTTTCATTTAAGTGGTTTATTTTTTATCTTTATTAACACCCTTAGCAACAACATCTCCTTGTTATGCATAATAATAGAATTTAGACTTTATAAAAATCATCATATACTTTATATTAACTACGATGAATATTCATTTAAAGGCCGTAGACAACTTTTTTTGATGTTTGAGCTAAGCAACTTTGAAACATGAAGAAAACTCTATATTTAAGTATGTTCATATATATGAGGAATGAGGATACTATGCGAAAAGTTGCGATGATTGGAGACTGGGAACAACAAAAAACACAAAACATTAGCCCCCCCCCCCCCCAGTCCCAAATAGGAAGGCAATAAGTTAAATTTGTTTTTTGTTTTTTCAATCTTAAACTCAATTTATATTCATCGACAAATTTCAAATTTGATTCAATAATCTCTTGTTAATCGGCTTTTATGACCTTATAAAGTTTACAGCCCCCTCAATTTGAGGAGTTTTAATGGAGTTTTCTTCATGTTTCATCAATGGAGTTTTCTTCATGTTTCAAAGTTGCTTAGCTCGAACATTAAAAAAAGTTGTCTACGGCCTTGAAATGAATATTCATCGTAGTTAATATAAAGTATATGTTGATTTTTATAAAGTCTAAATTCTATTATTATGCATAACTATTGCATTTTTTTTAGCTCCACTATTATATAAATACTGTATAATAAAAAAATTCTGACTTTAAAAAATTATACAAATACTGAAATATAAAAAATGTGTAATATACAAAGTATATTAAATATTTTTTGAATAGGTGGAAAGTAACGAATTACATTTACTCATGCTATTGTAATTCAGTAGTTATTATGTGAATTTCTACTTTTTAAGTATTTTTAAAATGTGAACTTTTACTTTTACTTAAGTATTTTTTTTAAGTATTTTACTTCGATACATTTGAAATCATTTGCGTTACTGAGTAAAAAAATTTATTATGTGTTGTTTAATTTCACAAGTACTATGGATTTAATTTAATTTTAGTTGATAAAAAATAGCGCCTGTTTTATAATTTTATTCGTTATAGTTTTCATTAATGTTTTAAATCAGCGGTTCTCAACCTTAACATTGCCGCGACCCTTTTAATACAACCCCTATGATACCAACTGTAAAATTATTTACGCTCATAGGCCTAAATAACTGTACTTTTGCTATTGCTATAATATAAAATTATATATCGCAATATAAATTTCCGCATTAAGGAATTATTTTCGTTGTGAAAAACTGAACATAGCTAAAGTTTTATGTTTAATCACAAAACAATGCGTAGTTGCATTTTGTTCAAAATAGATTTCTAATTATAATTAAATTACAAGTAAATGAATTTTATCTTTATGACTTGCATTTATATTTACTTTTCTATATCACGTATTCACCATATCATGTTGCATACTTATGTGAAAATTTGAAAAGCATAACGTATTATTGATAACAGCCTCATTTATAATACACTTCAAATGACTACACTCCTACAATATTCTTGCGACAGTATGTGCACAAAATGTCAATGTCAGTGCGAAGGTTGAGCCTGTTTTTGTTTCACCAGATCAGAAATTCTTTGGCCAGTCTTTGCAGGAGCACAACAAAGGTCATCTTCTGCATTTAGTCTATTTCTGTATTTAGACTTGATAACTAACAGGCTGGAAAACCCTGTTTCGCAAAGATATGTTGTTGGAAATGGAAGAAGAAGGCGCAACACAATATCAGACAGAACAGGATATGGTTGCAAACACTCGATCCAAAACTGTGTAACTGACATTATAGAGAAATCATTTTTTGCTGCATCGCTATTTATGAGTTCAATAAACTCTTCCTGCGATGTCTCAGGAACATCTTCAACTTTAACTGTGAATGGATTTCTGGCAAGTGCAAACGGGATGTTTGGTAGATTTGGAAAGTATGATGAAATTTCGTCCGCAAGCATGTGTTAATTTTTTTAATTTTTTTTTATTTACACTTTTGCCGATAAAAAAAAAAATTTACAGTCGTAACTTATAAAAAAATAATTACATGACCGGGGCTAAAAGAAGACAAATTTAGTCTTATCATTAAGCCCCAAAAAATGCGTCATTACTAGACAAAATATAGTTTGACAATAAAATATAGTTTCAATGTATATATCTCTGATATATATTATAAAAGAAAATTTAAATATATCGCGTATCGTTTAAAATTTATAGTTTTTCAAAAAATAAGATATAACAATTGCTTTGTAAAATAAAAGAAACAAAATTTATTAAAATATTAAATGACAAAAATAACATTTAAGAATGGATTTGAAAAATAAGAAGATATGATTTTATATAAAAACATTTTATTTATCAAGCATTTTAAAGTTTAACTTATTTAATTATATTTATAATACTTTTCATTGCCAATTAAGTAAAAGCAAATAAACAGTATAAAATAAAAGTAAAAGATTAATAAATAACGCAAAAATAAAAAATAAATTTCTCAAAAAGAAGATTATCATTTAAAATGATAAAAATATATGTACAATTATTGATTAATTATGTATTAATAATCTAAAGTAATTAATTAATTAAGTTTTATTAGAAAAAATTTAATTCATTTTCAGTTAACAAAAGTAATTGCTTAAGTTTTGTTTTGAATTGGTTTAGAGAATAATTAGTTTTCATTTCATTATTTAATATTATGTTCCACAACTTTGGTCCTCGGTTTACAATAGAGAATTTAGTAGCGGAATAATAAGTTTTGGATTGAATGTAGTTGTATTTTGAAAATCTAGTAGGGTATATGTAATTTATTTTTTCAAAAATTGAATAAAATAAGATTGGTAATATATTTTTATCAAGTTTGAACATGAAAATAAGAACTTGATAGAGGTTTAGTTTATATACATTTAGGATATTGAGTTCATTAAATAGTGTTTGTGTGTGTGAGAAGCGATCTACGTTTGAAATTATCCTTATAGCCTGTTTTTGTTTGCTAAGCAATTTTTTTTATTTTCGTCGCGTTAGTGCTACACCAAGCAATGTTCGCATAACTTAAGTAGCAATGAATAAAAGAAAAGTAAATGTTTTTTAAACAAGATCGATGTAATAACTGCTTTGCTTTGTACATTATACCTAAAATTTTTTGATATTTTATCTTCAACTACACCTATATGTTCCCTCCAGGTTACACAGGTTCTTTCACAGAAACCTCATACTGGCGAAGGTGCCCACCAAGAAGTTGATATATATAGATCGTGAATTTCTAACACTTTTATTGAAACCTCTCTTATAATTCTCCATCCTCTCAAGAATTCTGTCATATTTATATTTTGAATAATCGGGTCTAGCTATATATAGATCTCTTAATTATTTTCTTTCAAGTATGATTGGATTAATTAGCCTCCTCATGATTATTTTATTTAGTATTAGCCTATTCAATCAGTCCCATTAAATTTGTCGAGTGATTATTTTCGACAAGTACCAAAAATTTTGAAAAAAAACATTATGTTATTGTGAAAAAATTTGCACAATAACATCATGTTTTACATATAAGAGTAGAAACGAAAACCCCCATATTTCGATAGTCTTAGGCGACCCCTGGCAAACCGCCATTCGACCCCTGGCAGGGTCGCGAGCCACAGGCTGAGAACCACTGTTTTAAATGAAGTTATGAAGACATCAAACAAATGCATCGCTGACGTTTCGAATTTATATTCGTTTTTTATTCGTTCTTATTAGAAATTTGAAAGAAAATTGAAATCGAAGTTTTACTATGTTTACAATTAGTACTTTAAACTACGTACAAAATGTAAATTTAGTAAAGTATATAAAACTATAAAATACATGAAAACAAGAAGTTGTTGTTTTCAATTAATTATATAGTTATACTTATTTATATAATTATGCCTTATTTTAGCACGATAGAAGAAACAACATGTTTTAACTGATGAAATGAATATTAAATAATGACATATTTTAAAATCGTATAATTTGTATTAATAAACGTACTCTTGATCACAAAAGATGACACTTTTAATTTGTTAAAAATAAACTGTTGAGCGCGCTCGCAACGATTTTAAACTGTTTTAGCTTGGTTTCTTTTCACTTTTTACGACCATAAAAATTTTTTTCAGTGCAATAAAAAAGTTTTAAATCTTTAACCAATCATCGATTTTTTTAATAAAAAAAGTCGAATAACTCGACGTTCGTTTTCTGTCGATTTGAAGTAACAAGTAAAGAAATAATCAAGTTTGATAAATCAGATGCGAACCCTGCTGAATTGGAATTGCAACCAACTTCTTTTGAAGCAAACAATGAATATGTTGAAATGAGATAATTTATATGGATGGCCATATGGACGGTTAAGCGCCAAACCCGTCTATACAACAAAGTTGAAAAAAATTAGTTTATATTAAAAAATGATTTATGTAGTGTTTCTTTGCAAATAATAAAAATTTTTAAGTGCACTGAATTGCAATTACTTTTAACTTTTTCGGTTTAGTGGCTTTTGTTTAAGACTTTGCATTTGCAACTTAGCGTCAAATTATCTCATTTCAACATATTCATTGTATAGGCTGGTTTGGCGCGTAACCATCCATATTTAAGCGACCACTTTGACTACAAGTGCAAGAAGGCGACAGCTTTATCATGGAAACTGTGTTTGCTTAAGTTGACTGAAATAGCAGCATATAAAAACTCTACCTCAAACCTCCGCAAGTATGCTGAGGTAATTTAATATTGATTGTTTACTTTTATATCATTTTAACACTTTTAACACCAAATAATATTTAGTGTTTAAAGGTTTCACGCAAACGTTTTAAATTTATCATGTTAAATGAATATGACATTGGTTAAAACGATGACAAATATTTTTTTACAGAGAAAACATCCATCAAAGATGTAGGCCTTCAGTTACTTTGCGACAACAAGGAAGCGAAACCTGAAACCACCAGAAATTCCAGCAAAGCAAGGAAAAATAAGTGACATGTTTGCTATGGGTGCAAACAAACGTTTGTTACAGAAAAAGGTTGACAAGCTCATGATTTAATTTATTTGTGACGGTCTTCATTTTCTTTTGGTTGAACAGCCTACTTTTAAAAAACTTTTACATGCACTAAGACCGCATTGCAAAGTTATATCCAATTATTATTATTATTAAACAATTATCACTTATAGATTGGGGTTATATTAACTTTAATGATAATATCAACATAATCTACAACAATTCCAATTTTCTTTAATTGAAATAGTTTTAAGCGATAAAGAAATGTCATCTCCTTGGATTACTAAATGTTTCAGAAAATCGTCAAAAATTAGGCAGAAGCTATACATTAAATACTTAAATTCGAAATCAGAAAAACATAAACAAAATTATAAAACTTATAAAAACTTATTTAAAAAGCTTAGCTAAAATGCAAAAAAAAAAAAAAATCTACTATTCAAACTTGCTTAATAAATATAAGCACAACTCAAAAAGCGTCTGGCAAATCATGAAGGAGGTGTCTGGAAAACTTAAACCATATAAAAATTTACTCTCAAATTTTATACAAATTGACAACAAATTAATAAATGACTCAAATGATGTTGCATTTGAATTTAATAAGCTTTTCACCACTATCGGGACAAAATTTAGCGATAATATTTCATTCAGTAAAGATAAATCTGTCGATGAGTTCAAAACATCAATAAGCTCTAATCTAAATTTTAATGAGTTAACTTTTAATGAACTTGAGGTCGCTTTTAAGTCACTAAAATGAAATAAAACTACTGGGTATGATGATATTACCACAAATATTGTGATTGATTCCTACCATGTTATAAAAGATATTCTTTATAAAATCTTTAGAGTATCCATTGCTCTAAAGATTTTATAAAGGGTCTTTTCCAGATGAACAAATAATAGCAAAAGTAACTCCAATCTTTGAGGGATTGTACAAATATAACAAATTATTGCCCTATTTCAATTCTTCCAGTTTTTTCAAAAATTTTAGAAAGAATAATGTACAACCGAATCTACTCTTATCTTGTTGAAAATAAAATTCTATACGAAAACCAATTTGGTTTTAAAAAAAATATTTCAACCGAGCATGCCATTCTTCAACTAACGCGCAATATAACTTACTCTTTTGAAGGCTCTTGTTTTACACAAGAAGTGTTTATTGATTTGTCCAAGGCATTTGATACCAATCATCAAATCCTGTTAAAAAAACTAATATCATATGGTATTAAAGATAAAACCCTATTATGGTTGGAAATTTATTTTACTAACCGTAAACAATTTGTTTGCAGTAAAGATCTCATCTATTAATGAATACAACATGTGGTGTTCTACAAGGATCCATACTTGGTCCACTTATTTTTTTAATATACATAAATATACTTGGTCCACTTATTTTTTTAATATACATAAATATACTTGGTCCACTTATTTTTTTAATATACATAAATATACTTAGTCCACTTATTTTTTGAATAAATGATCTTCATAAATCATTAAACTTAACGACAATAAATTTTGTAGATGACACAAATAGATGACAATGTAAATGACACAAATTTGATTTTGTCTCATAAAGATATTAATATGCTTTTTACTAATATGACAAATGAATTAAAAAAAGTTTCTGTTCGGTTTAAACAAAATAGATTGTCTCTAATTATAGAAAAAACTTAATGGACACTTTTTTATCCACCTTCAAAAAAACAGAAGTTGCCTCATATCATGCCAGACCTTTTAATTGATAATATAATAATAAAAAGAAAAAAAGTTACTAAGTTTCTCGGAGTATATATGGATGAAAATTTTGGAGAAATCATATTGATAATACCTTCAATAAAATTGCTAAATGCATCGGAATTCTCTATGAAGCAAGAAATATATTAAGGAAACACCAGTAAATACAACAATATTATCCATTTATGCATTGTCATATAAACTACGCAAATACTATATGGGGAAGCACTCATAGAACAAAGCTAAAATCTCTTTACCTTCATCAGAAACACGCAGCTCGTGCAAAAATTTTAAAAATCCGTTTTTTCATACGAAACAACTTTTTAAAGAAATGAATATTTTAAATGTATATCAACTAAATGTCTTTAGTATTTTATGTTTCATGTTTAAATTTAGAGAAAATTTGTTGCCAAATGTATTACAAAATCTTTATTGTATGAAACCTAAAAACAAATATAATCTTCAAAGTAATAACAATCTTATTGCCCCTTTTTGCCGTAAAAGCAAAGACCGGTTTTTTGTTTCTTATCGAGGTCCTTATCTCTGGAACAAAATAGTCTTACCAAATTTTGATTTTTCTATTTAACTGACTCTTGCTTCATTCAAACAAAAACTTAAAAAAATTATTTTTTTATTGAAAATATCTTGATTTATTTTAATTTTTTTTTGTTTTGTTTGTTGTTGTTCTGTTTTGTTTATTTTTTGGTTTAACAATTTATCTTGGCTTTTTAACATTTTATCTTGGTTTTTAAATGTTTTTGCATATAGGTGCATTATTTTTTCACTACAGACATTGTATTTTTATTAGAAATTAACCATATATTGTTAAGGGCTACATAACAAGATCCTCATGATATTCTAGATGTCCTATCGTTACTAATGTAAAAATTGTAAAATATATTTGGTTATTGAAATATTTTTAAACGGCAAAATATTAAAAAAAAATCCAGACATTCTCTTCGGATCAGAATTAATGATGCTGCCATTCAGTTAAAGAAGACTTTGCTCTCAATCCTCAGTAAAGTCAAGTATGTTGCATCAACTACTGATTGCTGATCTGCACACCAACAAAGTTTCATAGGGATAACAGCTCATTGGCTTGATGAGGAAACCATGGAAAAGAGATCCGCCGCACTTGCTTCCCAGAGATTGATGGGGTCACACACCTTTGATGTCCTGGCAGGAACTCTTGATGACATTTATTGTAAATATAGAATAAGAGGAAAAGTGGTGAGAACCACAAAAGACAGTGGCTCAAACTTTATCAAAGTATTTAGTATTTTTGGTGAGAAAAGCCAAAATCAGGAAGCAGAGTCGTAATCAGAAAAAGATTCTTGCCACGAGTCCGAATCTGAGTACCTTGACACGTTTGACATCCTGGAAAAAGACAGTGGTTTTGAGTACCAGCTTCCTCTACATCAAAGGTGTGCATGCCATTTGTTAAATTTAGTCGCCACAGCTGATGCTGTGTCGGCTGAAAAAAACAATGACACATACAAAAGGCTATCACGAGCTGCCTTCGGGAAATGCCAATCAATGTGGAACAAGACAGGTTGGTCATACGTGGCAGCAGAAACTGTTTAAGAGAAATGCAAGCTCCAGCTCATCAGGCCAAATCAGACTAGGTGGAACTCGACATACATGGCAGTGGAGAGAATCTTAAGGATCATACAAGAAAAAGGCCCCGATACTATCAGAAATGTGTGTAAAGAATTTGAAATAAAAATGTTACACTGATTAAGTTACATAAAAAACGAGTTTTTTTATATTATTTAATCAGTGTAATCGAATAATTATAAAATATTACTGATTGAAATAATTATTTAAAGCTCCCCTTCCTATATTTTTAAAATATTTATTCCACACCTCTTTGTCCAAGAAATGTCTTGCGCTTGTATAAAACCTGTTTTTAAAGCAATGAACATTCTTCAGTCTCAGACCAACACTTGCATGAGATGGCTTCTGCCAGTGATCTTTCAGTTGCAAACAAAGTTCAGCTGCCTTGAGATATCCTCCAAAATGTGTCTGCCCTTTATGAAAGTAATTAATTGGTATTAATTACTTTAATAAGGGGCAGACAACTGTATTAATTTCATAATGATACTATGAAGTATTATTATGAAATTCTTCATACTTCAAATACTTCAAAATTCAGAAAAAAAGTTGCAGTTTCATCTATCATAAAAAGTTAAACTCATCTATCATAAAAATAACTGAAGATGTAAATAGCCCAAGTTATTATGTTTTATGTAACACATATATTTAGAACATCTATGGGTTTGATTAGAAAATTCCTAATATGTAAATCAATTATTTAACTTGCTAATATTATTGAATCAAGTGAAAGAAAGTTGTTGAAAGATGGCTAGAAGTTATAACAATTGACAAAGGTATTAGCCTACAAAGCTTATTATGAAATGTGCATTCGACAATTAGCAAACAACAATGACAATACACGGTGCAAATTAACCGGTAAAATATTTTCCTAGGGACAATAACGGTGTAAACCATTAGATAAGTTAATGAATGATAACTTAATGATTTTGGTGTAGACTTTACTTAACATTTACTTGAGCTATTTTTGATGACAAAACACAAAATGTAAACGAATCGATAATAAACCTTCTATGGATGGGTGCCCCAAAGAACTGTTTTTTTCATACAGTTGCATCAGCTATATTGTCATTCAATAATTTGGACATAAGAGTTTTTTCAGTAAAAAACTTGAGCAATCTTGAAAGAATTTTTACAACTCCCGATGTGAATAAGATAAAACTTGTGATAAGAAAATAAACGTTTAAGCTAGCGTCTTGAGTAAAAAAGCAAAAAAAGTCATTAAAAGAAACAAGTCTAAAACAAAAGTAATAATAATAAAAAAAAAAACAAAAAAAAAAAACAAGGAAAATAAAGAAGTTGATTGATGGTATAGAGTTTGATGGATGGTATAGAGGTTTATTGATAATAGAGTTTTAAATAAGACTGTACTAATATTTTTTGATTTTAATTTTTTGAATATTTTTCTTCTTGAAGTTAAGGAGAAAAATTTGAAACTTGAAAGTTTAATTTTGCAAACATTTACAAACTTTGTATAAATTAAAAATAAATTAGCTTTGCATTTATTTTTTTATCATAGTTTTGAGCAGCCGTAGTGCGGTACTCTGTGATAAAACCGTAGGTACTTCTTGGGGCATCTAAAATAAAAATTAAAAAAAAAAAAAGTGAAGCCAACTTGAATGTCTTTTTAAATGAAAATTTTCGGAGCCCCTTCTAAATTTTCCCAACTTCATTACAAGTAAACTTTTCAATGTCTCTATGTTTAGATGTTTATATTGTAATATCATAAAGATTGATGTTTATTTAAATTTTAATATTCTCGTTGTTTTTGAACTATTGAAAGCACTACAAATTTGAACTTTTCTTTATTTATAGAGAACATTTACATTGTTATCTCTTCATGCAGATCAAGTGGAAACTCATTTGAAATATTACAAAAGTAGAAGAATTCGACATTTTCATCTTCAAGAATCTAATAATTTTAATGTAATGTTGTTCTCTATCATAATATGCTTTATGATTATAATTTCTGGGTTGGTACAGGTAGTGGTAATTAAAAGTATTTTTGGAATTTCTATTGTTACGTGGAAATTTTGGCGTTATTAAAAATAGTATAAAAAATGATTTTTAAACTGTTATATAATTCAAAAGAAAATTTTAACTTAGTTCTCAAAACATATTATTTATTAAGCCAACTATTGTTCAATTAGACAGGGTATATTTGTATAAATATAATAATGTGAAGACGAATATTTTTACGACTTCGTTATTGCTTTAATCCCGAATGGCTGCTTATGCTTATCAAGCGGAAATAGAGGGTGGGAGTGGGGAAGCCAACTGATGTAGAAACTGTTAAAGTGAAGACACTTTACACTGTTTTTAGGCGTAATTTTGGCAAACGGAATTTTTTGTTGCTGTTTATATAATAAGAAAATAACTTGAAACCAAGCTGTTAATGTATTTATTCATAAAAGTTAAGTGCTGGTAAAAATATTTATTTCATGTATATTCATCAATTGCCAGCAATTTAAAAGTCACAAAAAGATTACTTATTCCTAGTTTTTGGTATCCAGGAGCTCTAAAAATTTAAAAAAAGCTTATAGACGACTAATGGGAAATTAAAAGACTTTAATGTAAGAGCAACAATCAATTTTTGAACCTGGGACTCCGGGGTTAAAAACAATTCCAAGTCATTTTTTCTTATAGCTGATCATGTCAACACGTTTAGAGTCTGGACACCAGATACCAGGAAAAAATATAGATATAAAGATTAATGAGAGAAAAAATATGAAACAAATAAAGTTATGTACGGACGAACTCGTTACATCATTTTACACCAATTGTTTTGTTAATTTCTAGTTCTCCGGATTGATTATTTAATACGTGTCAGTTATATTCAGCGAGGTAGCTTTTTATTCGCTACTACTCTAATTGATATTATCATTTTACTGATAGTAAACTTCAAACTTATTAAAAATAATTTTGAAGAAATTTTTTTTTTTCAACAGTTGTAAACTTTATTACGTTTTCTTACAACAAAAACGTTTTTCCCATTCCTAATGCTTTGACATTTACTTAAGGTAAAGAAGGAGCCGTAAATTTCCTAGTTAAATACTCTTCCACCGTACTCTGTGATAAGACCTTAAGAACTTTTTGAAGCTCTTTAATAAACACACTCACAAAATGAACGCTATATAAATAATTTAAAATCAGGATATTTTTTCAGTTAATTTTAATAAAGAATGAATTAGGGCAAATCAAACGCAGATCATTCAATTAACTTTGTTAATTAAACAAGTATAGTAAGGCAAACTAAATTTTGTTTAAAATCTTGCAAAATTTATTTTGCAAGATTTTAAACAAAATTTAAATTTAAGCAATTTTAGAAGCGACTTTTTCGTCTCTTCTAAAATTGCTCTCAATATGTCAGATGTCGCAACATTTTATACGATGCTTTCACGCATCTTTTTTTTCAAGAAAAGCAAATCTTTATTATACGTTAGCCAATTTAATTTTATATATACATAAGTTCGAAATTGTTACATATAAACAGCTTGTTACATGTATAATACAAATAGTAAGTAAATATTTATACACAACTATAAATATTCTAATGAAAAAATTACATTTCAAATTAAATACTTCAAGAAGAGCCTGGCAGTATTGGAATATTAAATTCGCTATGCATTAACGTTTTATTGTGTTGGAATATAAATTTTAAGAGTCACCAATATATTATAAAAACATTTTTAAATTTTAATTTTGAAAATTGTTAAAAAATTTAAACAAATAAAGAATATTATTCATAAAAAAAGTTTAGATTATATTATAAAATAATATTTTCACTATGTATTACCAACATATGGTATGAGGAAAATGAAAAACAAAAACGTTTCATTACATAAGCTCACCGTCATACATAAGTTTCATAAATATTTACATAACCTCACGGTTTTTTTAGCATTAATTAGCATTAATTAGCTTTTTACTGTTTAAACTTTAAAACAAAGAGACTTCACGATGTTCTTAAACTGAACATTATATTTTACACGTTATCTAATATGCGAAATATTATAAATAAAAACTATAAATAATATTTTGAAATATTAGATAAAATACTTTTTTATAATTTCATTTTAAATATTCTGGTTTTGTTTGTAAAATAAAAAAGAATTCAACATTTTTCCGATACACAACTTTTTTCTCTGGAAAACACAATATGAAGCGGTTTTTTCTTGTTGGGAAAATAAATTAGGTGTCAAATTAAGTGTCAACAAAGACAACATTAAAAAGACATTTCTAAAAAGCTAGTCGTATAGCTGAAATCATCGTCATCAATATTTCGCCGTAAAAATACCTCTTCAATACTCTGACCCGTAAAGTTATCAGTAAAGTTAAACTGCAGCGGTGTGCTTTGGTTAAATTCTTCAGAAACCGTTATAAAATTGTCATTACTAGCAGATTCGTTATCAAACGAAAACAAAACATCACTGTTTAGAATTTGACTGAATGAATATTGCAAAGGATTGTTTTCTTCATCGTTGTTGCATAAATGAAAGTCTTCGACTAAAGTCTTTTCTTGACTCAATGTCTAAAACATAATAAAAAGAATAAATAAATTAAAGTAAATAGAGAATTTCCAGCAAGATTTTAAAAACAATTTTTTTGAATTTAATTAATAACTACATTTAAAATTCCCTACATTAATAAAAATTAAATACATTATAAGTCACTAGGGTAGCCTAGTAGGTGGTTAGTGGAATCTATTTATATAAAAGGATGGCTAAAGGTTTTAAAAAACGCCTTTTTGATTTTTAAATTATGGCGAAATCCAAATTTGTTACTTTTATACGAAAACATTGAAAAACTATCAACCTCTTTAATAAACTTGATATGCGTAGTTATTTCTTCCGTTCAGAAGAAAGTTGTAATGAATTCCTCAAATAAAGAGCAAGTTTAAGATTTAATCTAAAACCTGATTCATAAAAAATAAAACAAATGTGTGTGTAAACTCTGCTGATGTGTTGTGTTATTTAGAGAATATACATTAATCGAAAATTAAAAGAACATAAATTATTTTATTAAAGAGTATATTTTAGAGTTAACCTGGGAGTCCAAGATAAATTCCTTTCCTCTGCTATAAGACCACACAATGAAGAGTTTCTTATCCTAATGTTTAAGTTTTCTAACTCAGTGTCTTGCCTCAAACGAATTTACCTCAAATAAATTTAATGATCTCATCATCTGAAAGACTCATCGTCGTTGAAAGAAAAGATCAAGACTTTTCAGTTGAAGCTATACCTCAGCTATTCTCCCAAGAAGAGCTAAATGATCTAGTTAGTGGAGAAATTAAGTTGGTTTAGGGAAGATACTGCATCATGATCACAAATGGATCATTTGTGTTGACTTGAAGATGGTGCATTTTCTTATGGGATGGCAATCTGTTTACACTAAATACCCATGTTTTCTCTGCATGTGAGACAGTGGAGTAAACCACTATATTAAGAAAGTCTGGCCACCACCAAAAAGTATGGCTCTATGTAGAGCATATATTGAAGAACCTTTAGTTGAGCAAAAGAATCTTATTTTCCATATTTTTACATATCAAACTGGGATTGATCAAGCAATTCGTTAAATCTCTCGAATAAAATGGGGAGTGCTACAAATATATCTGCAGTAAATTTCCACGTTGATAATTTAAAAACTTAAAGTGTTGATTTTTAAAGATCTGTAAGCTCTTGAAGAAGTGTCACCAACTTGATATCAAGTTTTTGTGATAAGTTTTTATGGTTTTGTAGTAAGTTAACGTGAATAATGCTCTTTTTAGTCATCTCAATCCTCAAAATCATAAAAATGTTAGTGAGGAAAAAAGTGAACAATTCAGGACATCAAGGAGATGGAAACTTTATATCAAGGACATTGGGATGCTGTGATGATGGCAGACTATTGCTAGTATTTAAAACGAGACACTCCTGTTACTAAACATTCTTGGTCAGAAAAAAATCATTAATTTATTCATTTAATTTTCTGTAAAACTTTTCTATCTTATCTAAACTTTATTACTTTTAATTTGTGTTATTTGTTTTGTTTCAGATTTTTAAATCAATAAAATATTATGTTACAGATAAAGTTTCCCCCAAAAAACTAATATTAACATTGGTAAATTGTTGAAAATATTTTTATAAGCATCTACATTTTACAATCATCTACTAGAGTCAAAATTTGAGGTAAGAGAAGTAAGAAAGATAAAAACTGAAGTCATTTCAAATTGAACAGGAAAAATTATTTAAGATCTTACTAAAATATTGAAAGCACCAGACCAAAATTATTTTTTTTTGTTGCCCAGTGTTATATATAATTTTATGTGATAGTTTATAATAATAAATTTTAAATAAGTTACATTCTTAGAATGAGTGCATTCATTAGAAATTAAATATTTATATATAAAACCAACAAATATGTTTGTTAGGGTAAATGTTGAAAATGTCATATCAATCAAAAGAGAAATTAAGAAAATTCTCACATACCAACAAATATGAAAGTAAAAAAACAACAAAAAAAAAAAAATATATATATATATATATAAAATAGATATAAAAAAAAACAACCTGTGATAAAAATATTTTTTGAAGAAGTTCACTTTTATTATCTACTATGCTCATCGAAAACTGTTCTACACCACAATTTCTAAAATGTTCATCAACTAAACTAGAAACATTGCTTGTTGGTTCATTACAAACTTTCTTACGCTTTACTCCTTTACTTTTTTTTTTAGGTTGATCTGTAAATATTACAGAAACATTAGTTGAAAGATTCTCTATGGGAGAAGAAGGAGGTGTTAATGTAATTAAACCATCAATTTGTTGGGTTTCAACTTCTCTTCCAGAATCCGGAACACAACCAACATATAAAGAATTTCCTTTCAAATTCTGTAATGAAGCAATTGGTGGAAGAGAAGAAAGATTGGGTGTAATTTTGATTGAAGAATTTAATGAGGAGCAGGTTGATGGTTTTTCTCGAGGCGCACCAAATTTTGACATAGTTGCAAATTCAGACATTTTTATACATTTATCACCAGAAACTGAAATTATAAAATATTAAAAGTTATTAACTTTAACATAAAATCATAAAACATTCAAAGATAGTAAAATATTACCTTTAAAAATAATGTTCATTTTTTCTAAAAGAAAATATTTAATTATCATTAGACTTGTTAAAAACTCCAATCCAATTTACCTTTAATGAGTTTTTCAGATTCTTGTTGTAAAGAAAATTGTTCTTGGTTGGAAAGTCGAGTTTCAATAATAAGAAGCAAGTACTCATCCAACATCATTCTTATTAAATGGAAAGGACCTTTTGAAATTGCATCAAAAAAAATATTATATATAAATAAAGCAAAAACAATAAGCAACAAACAACAACAAAAAACAACAACAACAGACAAACAACAAAAACAAACAACATTAATCAATTTTAATTTTGAAAATGTTTACCATATGTTCTCGAGTTATTTAATGTCAACATATGCATAACTCTTGTTCCAAAGAAAGACCAAGACAAAAGAAACTCTTGGGCACGCAATTTAAAGGAGTGGTCAGATTCACAATACTAAAAGCAGTAAATACTTATATAAGTTATCCCATACAATAAGCATAAAATTTAATAATAACTATTAAAAACCTGGAGTACTTGTGCTTTAATAATTCTTTCTAACCAATCAACATACTCTTCAACAGTTGCATTTTGCTTCAATAATTCTCTTAATTCAATTAAATCTAGGTTAAAAATAATATATATATATATGTGTGTGTCTATATGTATATATATGTGTGTGTGTCTATATATATATGTATATACATATATATATGTGTGTGTATATGTATTTAAAAATTTTTTATTTATTTAGAAAACAAAATTTAAAAACTTAAAATGGCACTCCTTGCATGTTTTATCTACTTGTAAGTTGATAAAACAGCATTCCTTGTATGTTCTACCTATTTTTCAGTCAATTTGTCATCACATTCTGTGTAAGATCTACTGATTTGTCAGTTGTTGTAATAAAAAAAAAATTTCAGTCTAGTTGCACTTTTGTAGTTTTTTAAAAAATAAACACATTTTTGGTTGGCATCATCAGTTCAGGACAAAATTTTTAACACAAAAGTTTCATCATAACAACATAGAAATGAGGTTGAAAAAAAGTCACCAAGCACAAACACTTTTAGGCTGACAGGCCAACATTGCTAAATACCACTCTTAAATCAGACTGTATACCTAGTTATAAAATATTCAAATTACTGATAGTAAAACAAGTTGTAGTCATATGACATCTGCTATTATAAAATTCTTCTTAAATCTTATATAAAATTAAATACAAATAAAATTGAATTATGAAAAATTTTCCATATTATGCGCACAAAAAACAGAAGATGATAATAATAAATAATAGAGCTTTAAAATTTGACCTTTTTTTGAACTAACTCATGGGGAAAAAGTAAAAATTTAAGAAACTTTATAACTTTATAAGTTCATAAGTTTATGACTTTATAACTTTTATAAATTTATAACTTCATAACTTTATAAGTTTATAACTTTATAACTTTTACATTTTTATGTCTAATTTTAATGTTTTTATGTTTTATGTTTTTCTATTTTATAGTTTTTCTTCTTATTTTATTTTTTTTTTTTGTTGTTTTATCTTCTTTCCTTTTTTAAGATTTTATTAAATCTGCATAACCATATTTGTTTTTTAAAAATCTTTGTTTAGGTTTGTTTGCATATTGTTGGAATAAAATTTTAATTGATTTCCTTCCTGAAAAAAGCAATATTATATTTTTTTTAATAATATTTTATTTTTTTAAATATCTTTATGACTATAAATAATTAAAAACTTTGTTATTTGTGTGGTATAAATTTAAATAATTTCAGTATATCTTTCTACCCCTCTGCTTTGTCCAAATCTTGACTGAAATGTCAATAAACCAATTGTTTTTATTGAAATAACTATTTATTTATTTATTTATTGATTAAACAGTCAACAGAAATTATAAGAAGTTTTAAACTAGTTTTAAAATTACAAAAAAAATTTAATAAATTTTTTTTGTTGAAAAAAAATAATAGTGAATACATGTCACAAAATTCAGAAATAGCTGGTATTTCTATAAACTTGGTGACTAGGTTAATTTTTTTTGTGTGACTATTTTAAAGGTTCAATGATTTTTTTAAATTCTTAATGCTATCTACATTTTTTAAAATAGGAATTTTCTTTTGTCTACAGACAGTTACTCTTTTGTTAGATAAAAGTACAAGTTTCCAAAAAGACAGACAAAAAAACATTCTAGAATGGCAAAGGAGTGAAATAATAAACGTAACATTATAAAATGTAAATAAATAATAAATAAAATAAAACATAGTAAATTTCATACAATATATGAAAATCAATTTCTATAATATCACAAATCAACTTGAACATCAATTTCTACAATATTACAGAACAACTATGAGCACAAAAGCAAGTATATGTAATGCAAGTATACCATAATTAAGTTTACATATGTAAACAAAAAAGAGTACAAACATGTAACAATCAATTGTTTATTTCTGAATTAAGTTTTTACATTTAAGGATGTTTACAAATAGTAAATTTACTAATCTAAAGTAAACACCTACTAATATTAATAATATCTAATTAAGTAATGTAAATATTTAAAAAAATAACAATAAGCAATAGTAATGATAACAAAATATATTGTAGAAATTAAAAAAAAAAAACTAATATACTATAATATACAATACTAAAGACAACAAAAATTGATTAGAGAAATTATAAACATTAACTGCATTTTTTTAATAAAAAGTAGAATAAACTGGTTTTAAAGGTTGAGAATGAATGAGAGCTTTTAGTTCATAAGGAAGGTTGTTCTGAAGTTTTAATGCTTTGATATTTTATATATTTATGCCCCTAATTATGAGAGCGGTGTTTAGAGACAGGTTTAAATTACTATTAGAAAAAGGTCATAATGAGTGTTGGCACTTTTGGAAAATGTGTTGTGGTTCCAGACAAATTGACAATTTAAAATTTGAATATAGTCACATAGTTTTAATACTTTGGAAGTTAGGTAGAGAAATTTAGGATTAAAATTAATATTCTGGAAATAAATAACTTTTAAAGCCTTATTTTGGAGGTGGGATTACCTAATAAGAGCTTGTTGATGGGACTGCCCCCATACTTGGCATGCATATCTAAGATGTGAGCCAAAAATAGCATGGTATATGTTCAAGAGAGTCTCAAGATTAACATAATGGCGAATTTTGGACAACATGCCATTAGATCTAAATAGTTTCATTGCTAAGTCTTTACAATGGGATAAAAAGCAAAGATTTGAATCAATTTTTATACCAAGATATTTAATTGAGTTAACAGGTTCAATTTATTTGCCACTTAATCTAAAGGTCATATGTTTATAGATTTTTGTTTTACTTAATTTAAAGATAATGAATTCAGTGTTATTAGAGCTAAAAAGTTTGTTGGAACTAGATTGGCAAGATCATGGTTAATGTGTTTGTTCATTTTTTTAAGGGATTTAATAATTAGCATTAGATTAGTATCATCAGCAAAGTGGTAAACAGTAACAAACTTAATGGATTTATGAAGATCATTAATATAAAGAAAGAAGAGCAGTGGTCCTAACACTGAATCCTGAGGAACACCATTAGAACAATTTACAAGGGTAGATATCTGGGAAAATACCACTTTTAAATTCTTTTATTTTAAAGTTATTGATTTTATCTTTATTATTTATTTAATTTTAACTTTTATTGCTTTTAAATACAAAAATGGATTCAAGTCGCTCTAAAAATTTTGACATTTTTAAATTTAATGATTTTATACTTAACAAAGAGTCCAATCCGGATCAAAGTTATTTTAGTGAAACAGATGCTTTACAAAGCAACTGCAGCTATTTTTATACTTTTGAAATAAAAAAATTTCTTGAGCGTGATTATGAAATTTAATGCAATTCATATAAATATAAGAAGTTTAAAAAAAAAATTTGAAAATCTTTGCAATAGTTTTGAGGAAAATCTAACTATTTTTAGTGTAATTTGCCTAACTGAAACCTGGTGTAGTTCTGCTGACTCAAATTTAGATAATATTTTTAAAATATCGGGCTATAATTTAATTTCATTAGGGCGGAAAACAAACAAAGGCGGCGGTGGTTTAATTATTTATGTAAAAGAAAACCTACGGTATTTTGTTAGGCATGACATGAGTATTTCTGATGTCAATATAGAGGTTTTAACGATTGAAATATTAAGCAATAAAACTAAAAATATTGTAATTAGTTGTTGTTATCGCCCACCTACTGACGAAATTAATACATTTAGTTCATTTTTACATGACGATATTGTAAATAAAATCAACCACGAAAAGAAATTACTTTACATATTAGGTGATCTGTATTTAAATTGCTTTGAGTATCACGTCAAAAAAGACCTTAATGGGTTTTATAATGGTCTATTTGAAAATGGAGCAGTTCCTCTAATAAACAAACCAACAAGAATTACTTAAACAACAACTTCCTTAATTGATAACATTATAACCAATGATATTTTTAATAATTCGCTTAAAAAAGGCATTATTAAAAGTGACATATCTGATCATTTCCCTATTTTCTTTTCAATAGATATTTATGCGAAAATTTTATATAATGAAAAAAAATCATATAAAAAATGACTTTTTCATAATAAAAATCTAGAATCTTTTAAATATCAACTTTCTTTAGTTAATTGGGATATTATTAACTTTTCTGAAGACATTAATTTAATATACAAATCTTTTTTAAAATTTTTTTATGAAATTTATGACATCAATTTTCCCAAAGTAGAAATTAATTACAAACATAAAAAAATTAAATCGCCATGGATTACTAAAGGTATTCTAAAATCATCTAAAATTAAACAAAAACTTTATATTAAATATTTAAAATTAAAAACAAAAACTTTATATTAAATATTTAAAATTGAAAACAACTGAGAGTAAGACCAATTATAGAAACTACGTAAGACTATTTGAACGCCTAAGGAAAAAATTCAAAATTAATATATTACACTAATTTACTTGAAAAATACAAATTAAACTCTAAACGCACTTGGCAACAATAAACGAAATTACGGGTAACACTAAAAAAACATCGCAATCTTTGCCCTCAGTTATTAAAGTAGATGATAATTTTATTCTTGATCAAAAAACAATTGCTTCCGAATTTAATAAATATTTTGTATCTGTAGGACAAAACCTAGCCGAAATAATTCCAAACCCAAAAAATCATTTAAGGCAACATATGACCCTCTAAACTCGTATCTAAATTTTTTTGATTTGTCTTTTGAAGAGTTTGAAAGTGCTTATAAATTGTTAAAGTCAAATAAAGCAGTTGGTCCAGATGATGTCAATGGGAACGTTATTATAAAAGACATACTTTTCCAAATTTTTAAATGCTCTATTAATCAGGGAGTTTTTCCTGATGATTTAAAAATAGCAAAAATTATTCCTATATTTAAAGAAGGAAAAAAAACTAATGTTAAACACTATCGTCCAATTTCTATCCTCTCTGTTTTTTCTAAAATTTTAGAAAGAATTTTGAACAACAGAATATACAATCACCTTTTATCAAACAAATTATTATATAACATGCAATATGGATTTAAAAAAAATAATTCAACAGAGCATGCAATTATTCAGCTTACAAGAAGTATATCAGACTCATTTAATAATTCTAAATTCACATTGGGAGTATTTATTGATTTAGCAAAAGCGTTTGATACCATTAATCATAAAATTCTTGTTAAAAAATTAAAATGTTGTAGTATAACAGGCAATGTTTTAAAATTGTTAAAAAGTTATCTAACTAATCGCAAAACAATTTGTTTACGCCGATGAAACATTATCATCAAATTTGTTAAATATTACATGTGGAGTTCCTCAAGGATCCATATTAGGATCTCTTCTTTTCCTTATTTATATTAATGATTTATACAAAGCCTCGGATTTAATAACAATTATGTTTGCTGATGACACCAATTTATTCATGTCACACAAAAGCATTCCTACTTTATTTAGTTGTTGAACATCGAGTTAATCAAAATATCTGACTGGTTTAAGACTAACAAATTATCTCTTAACATTGATAAAACTAAATGGGTTCTTTTCCATCCTCTTATCAAAAAACATAAACTGCCAATTAACATGCCTCATCTTTTTATTGACAATATACAAATTAAACAAGTAACAGTAACCAACTTTCTAGGTGTTTGTAAAGATGAAAATCTTACATGGAAAAATCACATTAAAAACTTATCAAGTAAAATTTCAAAAAGTATAGGAAAATTGTACAAAGCAAGAAATGTTTTAAATAAACCTACTTTAGTACAATTATATCATTCATTTATTCATTGTCACATAAACTATGCAAACATTGCTTGGGGTAGTGCAAAGAAAATTAAACTTAAACCTCTTTATTGTCAGCAGAAGCATGTAGCACGTCTCATATATTTTAAAGACCGTTATAATCATGCCAAGCCTCTATTATTTGAAATGAAAGTTTTTAATATATATGAGCTTAACATTTTTATTATTTTTTGTTTTATTTTTAAATGTAAAACCAATTCATCCCCTATTTCTTTCCATAATTTGTATTCATCGAAAGATAAAAATAAATACATTTTGCGGAATGATAATTTTATTAAGCAGCCCATTTTTCAAACAAATCTTTTTAAATTTTGTATTGATTATCGCGGACCATTCTTATGGAATAAAATAGTTTTAAAAAATTTACTAAGGATTATATTCATCACAGTAACTACTTTTCTTTTAAACGAAAGCTTAAAGAACTCATTTTTACAATTGAAGATGTAACAATATACTTTTGATATTTTTTTTTTTTTTTTAGTGATCTTCCTTTTTACCCCCTATTTAACTATTGATTTATAAAAATTATATATGCATCATTAACAACTGTAATATATAATAATGTATCTTGTATTTGTAACGGAATATTTTAAGTTTCTTACTTCGTTAACTTATTTCTTATCTTGTAAATATTTTATAAATTTTAACACGATCATTTCTTAGCGGTACTCGACGACAAGACCGTATGGTCTTCTACGAGTTCCCGCGTTCTTTTATTATTTAATAACGATTATTATATATGTATATATATATATATATATGTTTTTATTATTATATATTTGTATTTTAAATATTGTAACGAAATGCTTATTTATAATGCAATAAAAAGAACAAAAAAAAAAAAAAAAAAAAATTAGTTATTTATAAAGAGAGGCTTTGAAATAATGTGTGGACTAAGAGGAGGACTTTAAGGAGGACGCTATTAGGACCAAGACTTTTTTTTCAGTTTTGAGAGTGCTTGTAATGAGACCAGATAATTTATTTTCAGTTACATGATTAATAAAAAACAATTTAACATTTGGAATGTTAAGCAAGTCACTAAATACGCGTTTAGGGGTATGGCTTTGCTAAGTAGTTTGCTATGTATAGTGCTAAAAAAATTATTAAATATATTAGATATAGCAGTGTGATCAGTGATAAGATTTTCGTTCAATTCAAGTTTAAAAAATGTATTGTGTGGTGTTTTTAATATTGTTCAGAATATTATTAAAATATGTAATAAAGTATGTTTTTTTGCTTATTTTAAATAGAAATTTCGTTTCTATAAAATTTAAATTTTGCAAATAATTCATTTTTCTTATAAATATTGTTTGATTTTATAAACTTTTTTTAAAGTTTGTTTTTAACTGAAATAGATTTAAGTATTCCATATGTAATCCAAGGTTTTGATTTTAGTTTAATTTGTTAGTTGGTTAGTATTTTGTAAGGAGCATGTCGGTCTAAGATTTCATTAAATGTTTTTAAAATAAAATTCATGGATTTATTAACATCATCACATTTTTTCATAGCGAACTACATAGTTTAAATCATAAGATCATAGCGAACTACATAGTTTAAATCATAAGATCATAGCGAACTACATAGTTTAAATCATAAGATCATAGCGAACTACATAGTTTAAATCATAAGATCATAGCGAACTACATAGTTTAAATCATAAGATCATAGCGAACTACATAGTTTAAATCATAAGATCATAGCGAACTACATAGTTTAAATCATAAGATCATAGCGAACTACATAGTTTAAATCATAAGATCATAGCGAACTACATAGTTTAAATCATAAGATCATAGCGAACTACATAGTTTAAATCATAAGATCATAGTGAACTACATAGTTTAAATCATAAGATCATAGCGAACTACATAGTTTAAATCATAAGATCATAGCGAACTACATAGTTTAAATCATAAGATCATAGCGAACTACATAGTTTAAATCATAAGATCATTGCGAACTACATAGTTTAAATCATAAGATCATAGCGAACTACATAGTTTAAATCATAAGATCATAGCGAACTACATAGTTTAAATCATAAGATCATAGCGAACTACATAGTTTAAATCATAAGATCATAGCGAACTACATAGTTTAAATCATAAGATCATAGCGAACAACATAGTTTAAATCATAAGATTATAGCGAACTACATAGTTTAAATCATAAGATCATAGCGAACTACATAGTTTAAATCATAAGATCATAGCGAACTACATAGTTTAAATCATAAGATCATTGCGAACTACATAGTTTAAATCATAAGATCATAGCAAACTACATAGTTTAAATCATAAGATCATTGCGAACTACATAGTTTAAATCATAAGATCATAGCGACATAGTTTAAATTTGAGTGTAAGTGTAAAAGTGCTCTTTTTCAGCCTCAGTAGGACGATGCTCAATAATAAATCAGTTTATGTATATATCAGTTATATTTGTATCGCTTATATATAAATTAAATTCTGTAATACCAATTGCTAAGGGAAAATTATTAAGAGAGCTGATAAGACTACAGAGTTTGCCAATGTGGAATGGTAGAGAAACAATATTAAGATGAATATATAGTTCTGAATTGGGAAGCATAGTTTTATTGAGATCAATAACGTCATAGTATTACCAGAGCTGGGAAATTTATTTAGATTTTTAAATATATTTTTATAATTACTTGGAGTCTCAAAAAAGTTTAATGAACTAGTAGATATATTCTTGCATAACAATGTTGACTTAAGCTCCAAGTTGGAAATCAAGCTAAAGGCCATACTCTTAGATAAACAGCTATGACATTACAAATCCGAGGAGTCATCAAAAAAAGATTATAAGAATATGCATCAATATGGTTATACTTTGCATGGTTACAAAGATCACATTGGATGGCTCTTTGATTATCAGTTATATTTTTATGACAAGTGTTGCAGAGAGATTTAAATGCCATAATCTTTAGAAAAAAAAATATGTACATGCAGTATTAACTAGTTAAAGTGATTAAAAGTGTGAAATAGAGATTTAAAAAAAAACAAAGTAAAAGACAAAATTTTTGAATATAAAAAAACTAGTAATACTATAATAATATATTATATTAATAATATATTATATTAATAATATAAACTAATAATAATATAAACTAATAATAATATAACTACTGATAACTGCTACCAATAATAACATTATTAACAAAGATACTAAAACAATAAATAAAAATAAGTCAATATTAAATAAATTTATAAGAATGTAATACTAAAAGTAATGTAATAAATAAAACAACTAGGTATCAAACGAGGACTAAAAAGAAATATAATTAACTATAAATAATATATGAAAAAACAAATAATAATATGACTGAAAAATAATAACTAATGAATTATTGTAATCATGATTACAAATTATATCATTAAGAAAAAAGAAAAATTATATATATATATATATATATATATATATATATATAAAAAAAACCCAATCTTCTAGCTCTACTTTTACTTTTTCTTCTTTCTTTTTTAATTAATTATCTAATTCTTCTTATCTTTTTTTTCTTTTTATTTGTTTACTTTACTTTTGTTCTTTTTTTATTTAAGTTTATGAAGTGCTTTTTTTTTTTTTTTAAATTTAAGTTTATGAAGTGTTCTTTTTTTTTTAAATTCAAAGTTCTTTTTCTATTTTTTTTTATATTATACTTTATTTTTGAATGATTTTTTGTGTGCGTGTTTGTTTCAAGTTAATTATATGATCGTTGATGAATTATTTGTGCTTATAAAATAAATAATTAATACTTTTATATATGGTTTGGTTTTTTTTTCTATATTCTTTATATTTATCTTCACTTTTCTCTTTTACCATTATAAAACGCATCTGCCATTTGCAAAGACCTTGCGAAGAGTCAACAGAAACCTATTTTTTGTAAATGCAAAAAATATCAAGCACTTGAGTATAAATGCAAATAGATAATAGAGGTATTGCAGTGATAGCCATAATTAACTAAGATCAATAACAACTTAACTATGATGTGACTAAGAAATAAAAAATATACTTGATAAATAGAACTATTTTTTTTATAAATAGTTAGCATGTAGCTAACATCAGTATTTAGCAATACACACATATGGTAGATAAGTATTTATTGTGAATAGATACCTCATAGTACAACAAAAAATGGAAAAGAATTTATAACCTTTATCCGAGACTAAGTATGCAAAAAGGTATATTGTAGAAATCAAATACCATTATCCCATTAGTACTTTTACTAGGGTGTCAAATCAACATAACTGCTACAACCCTCCAAACATATATTAGGTTGGAATAACTAACAGATATTTCTAACAATAACAGAAACATTATTAGGCATATACACCTCACATCTTAAAACTAACACTTTATGTTCTTTCTATAATTTTTTGGGTTGATTTTTCTTAATTTGTTTATCTTATTAAACTATTTACACTTTCATATAATAATCTTTTTATTAATACTGTTGTTAATAAATATTTTATATGACACTGTCTATTAAATGTTATTTAATTATCTATAATTGTCTATAATATCTCAATTTTTTACTGTCTGTCTAATTAAGGTAGGGTGAAATTTTTATTTTTTATGTATTCTAAAAGTTGTGTATTGTTATTAGTAGTAATACTATCAAATATGATTTAGGGGTCGTAACTTTAATTCCTAATTTTAATGTAACTCTTTAAAAATTTAACTTGAATAAAAATAATTTTTAATTATTCTGTTTAAGCACTTTTCATAACTGCGATTTTTTAACTGTTTTTCATAAAAGCATTTTTTTAACTGTCATAAACGCACTTTTTTAACTTAATTTTTTTAACTCATAAAGCATTTTTTTAACTGTTTTTCATAATTGCGTTGTTTTTCATGTAAGTTCCAATGATTATAGATGTTTCTATTTTTATATTCAGGAATAAAATGTTAACAAAAAAAAATTTATGTAATAACATTTGGAAATCCTTGCAGAATAACAAAGAACATGCTACCAACCAAGGCTGATAGTTTTCGAAATAATCTATATATTAGAATAAATTCACCTAGTACATCAGTTTGTTTAACTAATTAAAATACTAGCTTTAGGTATTATATCTGTTTGAAAAAAAGCTGGTATACCAACCATTGCCATTAACAGTGTTATTATCAAACTATCCAAATTGGTAGATAGTGCACAAAGACTTTTAAATTATTTGAATGATAAAGGAACATCAGCCACATACAGAAGCTCCATGCAGTCTTTTGAGGAAGTGTTTGATATATGTCCAAATGCTTTGATAACAAAAAAAGAGACTGTAAACAATGTAAGGACAAAGTTCCATTATCAGAATGAAATATTTGGCTTGATCAAAAGGAATTATAAAGAATGATAATTGGTAATATAGATAATAAAATATAGCAAAAACATTTGCTCAAAAATATAATCTTTTTTGTGCGAAAAAGTAGAAGATTAACTTTTTAACTTAGATTTAATAGTTCAGTAAACTAAAGATTGGCAGGTCTGCACAAGGTTTATATAGAAACATACCTGCCCTACTTTTTAGTACAAAAAAGATTATATTTTTGAGCAAATGTTTTTGCTATATTTTATTTCCTACTTTTTAGTCTTTACAAAGAGCTACACTATATTAATATTAAACCAAATTAAAAAAAAAAAAATACAAACCCACAAGCAATCTTAGCCAATTTTAAAAATGAAAAGATGTATTTATAAAAAGGAAAAAAGTATACTATTGGAAAAAAAAGAATAACAAACACACAAGCAATATTAGCTGATTTCAATAATAAAAAAGATTCATTTATCAAAGAGAAAAAACTACATTATTAAAAAAAAAATTACGAACACACAAGCAATATTAGCCAATTTTTAAAATTAAAGGATTTATCAATGAAAAGTTTACTTTTAAAAGCAAACCTGCAAGCAATTTAGTAGCATATTTCTAAATAAAACATTAGTTTTGAGTGCACGAAGGACGACAAAGTTACCTGATAAAGAGTTCATATTAAGTAAAAGAAAAGATTATAAAAAGGAAAACAATAACTTACAAAAAATTTTTTACAATAAGTCTAAAAAAGTGCATCACGTTAAAAATAGTATTAGTATAGTAATATAACCCGCTATGATGATACATTATCCACTATGACTTTTTCTATGATGATACATTATGACAAGAAATATAGAATATACACCAACAGAAAGATCAAACGAAGATGACAAAGAATTGTTGCCCTAAAACAGAAATAAGTATCCAAAAGTGCCAGATAATGGAGTGCGCTGATATATCAAATAGACATGCTTGTCAATTGGTTGATGCTTTTCTAGAAGATATGAAAATAGCCTCTACTGATAATATCTTAAAGCTAACAAAACTTCAACAACAAGATCTTTAAAAGAACAAAAATACTGAAACACTCATAAGAAGAGCAGATTATTACTTGCATTGGATTTGATGGGGAAAGAAAATTGAGTTAGTTCTACAAGAGTAGAAAAATCTTTATGATTCAAAAATAATGAATTTTGAAAAAAAAAATCATTGTTTTATTGTACCTTTTTGTAATAATTGATATATTGTTAATGTTGTTCCTCAATCAGAAAAAGCTAATGATTACAGGAAATAATTTCTGTTTTGAAAGAAATTTTTAAAACCTATAGAATCCTTACAAGCTTTAGTTGCAGATGGTACAAATATAAATACAGGTACTAGAAATAGTATCATTCAAAAAATTGAAACAACAATTGGTAATTGCAGTAAACCTATTAACAACATTGCAGTGGGTAATAGATTTACTGCATTACAATGAGATCCCATTTAGAAAAGTATTTGAACTGATAGATGGTTTAACTTCAGGACCAGCAACATTTGGAGGTGAGATATGAATATTAATTCAAGTTGATGTTCAACTAATACCAATAACAAACTTTAAGACAATAAGGGTATTAGATGCACCATTAGCTGAGAAAATGCTTAACAAACTTAGTAAGGATCAACAATATTTGCTTTGTGCTTGTATTATTGTTCAAAATGGTTTGCAGGTTTCTTCAGAAGGTGATGTAAGATATACAAAATTTACAAAACCTGGGAAAATCATCATGCCAGACGATTAACAAGAACCATTAGACCCAACAAATGACCTTATACTCTTAGTTGATTACATTGTCACAATGTAATCAACTAATACTCCACTGTGATTTGAGATTAAAAAGCAACATTGCTTTAATGGTTCACAAAATTTTCTTTTGATGGTCATATATAATCTATCACATATACAAATTGTCTTAATCTACCACAACAATCATTATCACTACTACAATCCATCTTCACAACTGATGCATATTTTTGTTGTTGTAAACTCTGTTTTATATATTTTTACAAATAAATGATGATCTTAAACAGAGAATGAGAGCAATAAGTGTGATAGGTCCAACTGAGTTGAAGGTGGTTTAGGCATGCAGAGACTAAAGATACATATGATTGGGTATCATCATGTAGAGAAGTAGCCTCAAAAAAGAAGAAGATAGAGGTTGTCGCTATTAGTGTTAAGACTGGTATTAGGAGGATTTAAATTAGGAAAAATCACAAATCGGATGATACACAATAAAAAATATAACACTAACATAACGGTTACATAACAGTTTTTTAAAAATTTAGCATTAAGTTTACCTCTTGTAAGAATTGTCTTAAGCATTATGCTACACAAAATTATTTATAAACTCATTTGTCTATGAAAGGCGTTGTTTTACCATCATGTTAGTTAAATTACGTATTAATCTGAAATCATTGAAATATTTGTAAAAAGCAGGATTTTTTGCAAATTGTATTATATGTTTAAAATATATTTTTCTATAAGCAATAAGAGCGCTTAAGAAACTTTTACATTAACATTGTTTATTAGTATATGTTTATTATAATTTTGGTTATTGAGGCTCATACTTCTAATATGGAATGTTGCTGATATAATTGATTGGTTTCCATTTAATATTTTCATAGAACTAATATATATATATATATATATATATATATATATATATATATATATATATATATAAAATATATATATATATATATATATATATATATATATATATATATATATATATATATATATATATATATATATATATATATATATATATATATATATATATATATATATATATATATATATATATATATATATATATATAGGTAGATCATCATTGCATTTTTTTTGTTCAAATTAGTTTGGATGTTGCTCTAACATCTAAACATCATTAAAATTAAAAAAAAAAATTATTTTTTCCTTCCTTCGCCGCCATCTAATTAAAAATAAGCCATTTTTGATATTACAATATATGATATATATTGTAATATCAAAAATTTTTCTGCTCTACAAAAAAATGCAATAATTATGTTGTTTTCTGGTCAAACCTATAAGATTTCTTTAAAACTCAAAATTCTATGCAGTAGCACAATTACGTTAGCACTAGAATAACATTTCTTATGAATACAAATTTTTCTAAATGCTATTTTATATGCACTTTTTATAGTACTTATTTAAAGAAGTAATTGATCAATAAGTTCTATGGAAAAAAAAGAGCTTATTAATCAATTATTCCTACATATTCCAATTATTTTTTGAAGCAAAGTGTGGAATATTCTCTCTAGATAAAAGTTTTGCTCTAATGTATCCGTCTCTTCTCATTTCTCCAGAAACAGATGCGGCTGCTTTTGTAACCAATTGAACATGTCTTTCTACATTTTGAAAATGGCATGGAAAATCATCTAAAGTCAATTTTTGCATATTTTGTATTGCATTTTCAATGAAATCATCACTTAACTCTTTTAAAATAGGTGGTGCAGTCCTTGGGTGTTCCTCCCAAATTACAAGATTATAGTAATCAACTGCATCAAAGTTTAGAGGAGGAATTTTGAATTTTCTTACTTGTGTAGAATTTGAAACTTTGCATCGTCTTGCAAATTTAATTCTTCTAGCTGCTAATTCTCTTATTTCTATGCGTTCATCCATCAACATTGATATCAAAATATTTTCTGGGTGACCATAAGATGCATTTCTTTGAATGCATTTATCAACAATAAGTCAATCACTTTCAGAAAGGAAGCAAGAGAATTGAATTAAGCGCCACAAGTGTTTTGCCCCCATGTAACATTGAGACTCCAGTTTTATAAACAGCCACACCGGTGCATAAACTCGAAGAATGTAATCAGTAAGTATTATAAGCTCGGTAGATGGAGGAGTGCTTGCAACATACAAACAAAGGATTCAATTTTCTGTTGTCAGCCATCAAGAATGAAATGGCCAGGCTTTTATTTTAAGGCTTTCTTTCACCTCACCTATTTCTATTGCCTTACACATGTTATAAAGTTACTGTTGATTTTTGCTAATATTATTTGTCAGAATCTCATGTAGAACACTCGGTAAGTTATTCTGTCTGACATTAAATTTGACAACTTGCAACTTGTGACAATTTACAAGTGCTTTCCCAATGTTGCCACTAAATGCAGTAGGTCCTGAAGTCATGCCATCTAAATGCAATACTAAATTTCTCAATGGTAGTTCATTAAAATGGAACATACACACTATCCATTGAACTGGATATCCCAAATGCAGTTTCAGCAATCTAATTACACCATTGTTCACACCAGTATTTATGTAAGCTCCATCAGAGCCAATAGCTAACACATTATCAAGTGATATTTTGTTTTCATCAAAAAAATCTATAATAGCATTCTTGATATTTGTTGAAGATGCACTTGATGGAGGAATATGACCAAGAAAAGTTGAATGAGGTTCTTCAATCAATGTGATATGTTCCTCAGTAATTATGTCTTTACTGCTAGTTGTTAATGCACAAAGAGTTTTATCTTTTTTCCCATCAAAGAAAACTGATTTTGGGCCTACTGAACACATAGCTAACTTTGTTTTGCGTGATAATGTAGTTCTAAGCAATTGTCTTTGATGCCTTAACTTGGTTTGGTCTATACTTTTCTGTAATTTATAATTTGAAAGTGTAGCAATTGCAGCTCCAGCAACATCAGATATACCATATCTGTCACATTCTCTGGCAACTGTTGGAAACTTTATCATATTTCAGTCAGATTCACTAGCTAATTCACAGAAATCTGACAAATAATCGTCATCAACATTGCTCTGAGTGTCATTTATAAACTCTTCCTCACCAGAATTAATTTCTTCATCTATATCAGAAATGGTACTAACTGATGCTTCTTTTAAATGCTTTGGGTAATATAAAAGTTTTTTCCTTATCTAAAGGACCAATAACCATATTTCTTTTATTTCTTTGATCCATTAAAAATTCATGCTCAAGTACTGGCACTTTTGATATTCTTGGGCATGTGAAATTATTAAGTTAAGACAATAACATGCTGCGATGTCAAACAAAACTAAACTTTCCATCTTAGCAATTGATACTGCTGAAGTCTTTGATTCACCTATTCACCAAAATATTTTTAATTTTCTAAATATAAACTTAGTTTTATTCCATTTGCAAAACAAAATTCTTATAATAGTATTAAATTCAATAAATCATATACAAAAATCCATTTATTTGATATATATGTTGATATTGGTAATCTATACAATATTTAAAATACAACAATCTTTACATACTAATAGTATACTAATCTTTATATACTCATAAATAGTAAATTTTTCTACATTAGTAAATTTTTTTTTAAATAATTAAATTACAATAATTTTAAAAAGTGTCAGTTAGAATCACTACAATTTATATAGTAATAAAATTACTGAGTAATTTATAATGTAATTAAATTACTGAGTAATTTAAAACAATAAGAAAAAATGCCCAAAATAAATAAAAAATAATAATTTAAAAAAATGCTAGTTTGAATCACTGAATAAATAATTAGTTTATAAGTTAATACTGGTTTATAAATCTAGGTATAGTTTTTTTTCTGAAAACATTGAAAAAATTATGATCAAATACCAATACCTAAATACCAATAAAAAGCCTGAAAATGCACACTATAAGTCCACCAATGGAAAAAGAAAGCCAAAAAAAAATTAATTACTATTCTATTTTTGTTATATCATCTAATGGTAACAATTTATCAATTTATAATAAAATTTAATAATTTAAGAACAAAAATTACTAAGTAATTTAATAACAATAAAAAAGCCTAAAAATGCACAAAATGGTAAAATAAGGTCTTTTAGCAACAAATGAAGAGAAAAAATGTTTTTTTTTTCCATTTTATCGTTCACAAGTAACAATTTACACTACTCAAGTTTTATCGTTCACGAGTAACAATTTACACTACTCAACTTTAAATTTATATAACCAAATTAATTAATGATAATTAAATAATGATAAAAAGCAATATACAATATTTAAAGCCCCTGGCGGCAAAGAAAGACACACAAAAAATCGAAAATATTTTTCCAATCTACTTCATATTATTCAGGAGCAACAAATTATCATTATCCAAAGTCAAAATTTTTTCCATGATCTACCCTAATATATATCCACTATGTTTTTACTATTTGCATTGTTTCTTCACAAAAGCAGTGCTTTTTTACTATATTGTAAACAGTATTTTTTTTGTGCGAAATATATTGATTGATTGAATTTTCATTGCATTGATAAAAGTTTATACTTATAATATGATGATTTAATGATATTAGATTATAATACAATATTACATTTTATTCCATATTTTATATTAATATAATGTAAATGTTTTTAAGTTTTGTTAGATTATTTTAATATTCCTAGTTTGTTTGTTTTATGTTTCAAAGGATAGTTTTAGCTTTTTGTTCAAAGCAATTTTAATATACATGTTATTCTACATATATATATATATATATATATATATATATATATATATATATATATATATATATATATATATATATATATATATATATATATATATATATATATATATATATTATTACTATTTAGATTATTGTTGTTATATATATATATATATATATAATAGGTTGTCCCATAAGTTCGCGGGCACTTGAAGCTAATATTTTCAAACATAATTTTTTTTATGACGTTTGACTCAAATCAATTAATGATTGATATTATTTTGTAGTATTTTTATTCCTCTTTAAAATGGTGTATCGCTTGTGTCTTTTTAGTTCTAAAATGACAGACGAAAAATATGAGATTCGCGTACTTTTGCGTCACTATTGGAAAAAAGGACTGAGTTCAAGAGATGCAGCAGCTGAAATTTGCAATGTGGAAGGCGAGGGAATGGTCAAGAAAACCGCAGCGGCCAAATGGTTCAAGCGCTTTAACAACGGCGAAACCAGCCTTGCAGATCTACCCAGGTCAGGCCGTCCATCAACAGTAAACAATGAGGCACTGCGCGAGCTGGTGGAGCAGCAACCACAAACTAGCACCCGCAGATTGTCGGCAGAGCTCGGCCCTTCCAAGTCCACCATCGATCGCCACCTCCATCAAATCGGACTCGTCAATAGGCGCTGCCGAGAAGTTCCTCACGAATTGACGCTTGCGCAGCAAAAACGATGCGTCAACACCTGCACCCATCTGCTCGAAAACCCCAAGGACCTTCATTTCTGGCGTCGAGTTGTTACTGGAGATGAAAAGTGGGTCTTCTTCCGTAAGGCCAATAAGGCGAACGTTTGGATCCAGCCCGGCCAACCCGCTCTACAAGTCGCCAAACAGGATCGGTTCGTTCACAAGGTCATGTTGTGTGTTTGGTGGAATTTCGAGTGGATAATTCACTTTGAGCTTGTTCCAAATGGTCATGCAGTGAACACCGCACTCTACACTGAACAACTGGATCGTGTTTACGCCGCTCTCTCGGCTCGTTATCCTGCCTTGGTCAATCGAAAGCGCGCGCTCCTGCTATACGACAACGTTTCAGCACACACCGTCGTTCGCACCAAGGAAAAAATTTCGGAGTTGCCTGGAATTGAAGTTCTTCCTCATCCTGCATACAGTCCGGACCTTGCGCCATCCGACTACCACCTGTTCCGTTCGATGGCTCACTTTCTTCGCCGTAGGACCTTCAATTCTTTGGAGGAGGTCGAAAATGGGTGTAGAGAGTTTTTCGCCTCCAAACCGGCGGAATGGTATCGTCGCGGAATTGAGCAATTGGCGCAAAGATGGACGAAAGCTGTAGAAAGCAATGGAATTTACTTTGAAGAATAATTGTTAATAAATATTAAGTTACAATGAAATAAAGTTTTGTCGCAAAGTGCCCGCGAACTTATGGGACACCCTAGTATATATATATATATATATATATATATATATATATATATATATATATATATATATATATATATATATACATATATATATATATATATATATATATATATATATATATATATATATATATATATAACAACAATAATCTAAATAGTCATCTTGCAGTTTTAAATAAAGAAAATAAAACTAAAATTAAATTGAAAAATTGGGCCTCAATTGCAAAGTAAGGATTAGTTTAGAGTTTCAGGTAATAAGGGCAATTGTTGGATCAATAAGTAAGGACAGTCAAAAGTAAGAAAATAATGGTTTGTCTTTAGAATGTCTCAAAGGAGAAAGGAGATTGATACTAAAAACCATAAAGAGTGCGACTCCTAATTGGTTATTAATCTTGGTTAATGACCTATTTAGAGAAATAAGCGTAAATAAAAATATAATCAAAAGAGTTATTCATTTCAAATCCAGGAATGATACACGAAGCAGTCTTATTTTAGTAGAATTAACCAACAATGCAAACAGAGTAGAAATTTTGAAAGCTACAAGAAAGCTTAAGACATTAAATAATTTTCAAAAAGTATGCATTAATCTGGATCAAACTGAGGTCGCAAGGAAACAAAAGAAAGAATTAGCTTTTGAAAAAAACAAATGCAACGGAAAACTTGCTAAAGAACGAACTATCAACAAGCCCTTTTGATATTCAAGGAATTAGTCTACAAAATCTGATTCAAGTAAATTGACAAGAAAAAAACAATCATCTGTCTTGCTGGTACTAATACAACATTGGTAGACAACAAGTTTGATGAATTATTATTTGATATTAAAATTAAGCAACTACATATTGTAATGATATGTGAATCATCAACAACAAATATCCAACTTATTTTTGGTACAAAAAAAAGACAGATTAATAGAAGACACGTAGTATGCATTTATAGTAATGAAAGCATTAGTTCTTTTTATAGTAATGTAAATAGTATTTTCTTTTTCTTTTAATTTAAATAATTCTTTTAATTATACTAATAGTTATTTACATTATGACAATATTCAGTAGATATGGTGATAAGATATGGTGATAAGATATGGTGCTGATTTGTACAGTTTCACAAATAATTCAGTAGATATGGTGCTGATTTGTACAGTTTCACAAATAATTTTTTGTGGGTGTTATAGATAGAAATAACTATTTGTGGATCTATAGAGTAGAAGGTTATGGTGAGGAAAATAGTAGATTCAAATTGTAAAGAATTGTAGATTCAATCAATAACTACAAATTGTAGATTCAATTAATTAATTACTCCTATAAGTTGGTAAAAAAAATCAATATTCCGGTTACATAAGTGGTGAATTTAATTACTCAAAATTTATTCAACTCAATATATAAACCAACCAACATTTCAAATAAATAACAAGGAAACAACAAACATATTAGACTCAGTGATATCAGAATCTTTGGCTAGAATTTTTCATATAGAATGCATATCAAACTTTTTTTTAATATTTCTTGAATATTTTAATATTCCTTGTTTGTTGTTTCTTTAAAAGAATACAATTTTAGCATAGTTTTATATATATATATATATATATATATATATATATATATATATATATATATATATATATATATATATATAAACACATATATATATATATATATATATATATATATATATATATATATATATAATGGTTTTTTAATGATTTTTGTAAATTTTACTGATGATTTTAAGATGAACTATGTAGTTCGAAACATGTCTATCAAACATTTTATAAGTGTTGTTAATTTTATATATATATTTATATATATATAATAATTTTAATATATATATATATATATATATATATATATATATATATATATATATATATATATATAATACACATATATATATATATATATATATATTATACACATATGTATATATATATATACATTATATATATATATATATATATATATATATATATATATATATATATATATATATATATATATATATATATATATATAATATATATATATATATGTGTGTGTATGTGTGTGAAAATATACATATTTTCACACGCATACACACATATATATATATATATATATATATATATATATATATATATATATATATATATATATATATATATATTTAAGGACAAAAAGTCAATACAATAAGTGTTTATTCTAACATTAAATTATTGATAAATATATCAAATCATACATTCTTCATGAAGATTAGATTGATCTTGTTTACAATCAGCAGTAGTAAAAAGAGCCTGTGCTCCGATTGATGTTATATCAATTGCATTTAGTTCATTAATGAGGTTTTGAGCAATAACTTTGTCTGAAAGTACTTCTCGAAATGATTGAGCCAAACGAAGAAAAGATATTTGTCGTTTTACTGCTTGCACAAATCTTCGAGCAACTTAGAGTATAAACAAAAATATAATCTACCTTTTTCTAATGTATTATAATATTAGCAAAATTTCAATGTAAAATACTATTTATAATATAAAATATTAGCAATATATATATGTGTGTGTGTGTGTGTGTGTGTGTGTGTGTGTGTGTGTGTGTGTGTGTGTGTGTGTGTTTATATATAATATAAAATAGTGGCGAAAATTAAAGAAATTGTTAAAATAAAATTTAGTATCAATCTTTTAGGTAAATATAAAAATACCTTGCATTTTTCTTTCAAGTAAATGTGTATTTGAATTTTTAAGTGCAATATGAAGCCAATTTTCTAAACTATTAACAAATAAACGGACTTCTGTAAGTGTTCTAAATGAAAAAGATAAACAAATTTATGAACATTTATAAAATTTGTACAAAATATAAGATGCTCAGAGGGAAATATTAATAAAATTAATGAAAAAAACATTTTCACTTATAGTTAAAGTAAAACTTAAAAAACATAGAAAAAAAAAATATAGAAAAATGTAGAAAAACATAGAATAACATAGGAAAAATGAAATATGCAAGAAACATAGATAAGATAAAAATCAAACAATTAAAGATATATTGTTACATGTTTACAGAGCGTCATTTTACACAATTATTTTTCATCTATTTTTCTCTTTGATTATTTTAATTGTGAAAATTATCATTTTAACTGTAATGCAATGTGTTTATAGAAGAAGCTGGCAAAGCTTGATCAACTTCCATAGATCAAACTTCACTAACTTCTTCTATTTCCTTTCCACCTAATCTTAGTTTTGTTTCAAAACCTTAAGCAGCTGAATTTGCGGATACATTGTGTGTGTATATACATACATACATACATACATACATACATACATACATACATACATACATACATACATACATACATACATACATAATCATTTTTCAAAAAACAAAGATAAGAGCAAAGTTTTTTTTTATTTAAAATTAAAACAAATTTATGTTTATGCTTTAAATTTTATGTAATAACTAATAAACAGCTGATAAAATAATTATATTTTGATTTTTTATTTTAAATAGAAAAAATTGTTATTAAAGTTATTAGATATAGACTCAGCAAAATTTCCATAGTTCCACTTTCAATTTGTACATATAAATGAATTCATGAAGTATATGCATTTTTTTAAATTTTTCTACAGGAATTAAGAATAAATAAGCAAATAATATTACATTTAAAAATAATTAATTAAAAATTAAAAAACTTCTATAGTTCTATCAAAAACGAACCTTTATAAATTTTGTTTTAATATAATAATTTTTTAAACACTTTAGTCTTTAATAATGTGTATTACCATCTTTTACACTAATTAATTCGGTTTTTCATACTTTTTATAAGATTTTTTAAACAAACCTTTGAAATACCATTCCATGCTTGTTGGATAGAAGTTTTAAGTTCTTGTATTACATTATACTGTCGAGAATTTTCATATATAGTTTGTACCAATATTCCCCATAAATTTTCAATAGGGTTTAAGACAGGTGAATGTGATGCCCAATCCAAAACATACTTTTTTTTTCCTGGAGCCACTGTTTTACACTTTGTGCTGTGTAAATTGCCACAATATCTTGTTGGAAAATGCAATTGTAGGTAAACCTTCACTAAACTTGTTTAGAAAACTTTCTAAAAGATCATTGTAATTTCTTGCATTAATTTTTGTTGTAATAAAATATAACTCCATAGTTCCTCCTCCATAGCTGCTACTCATTGCAATGCTACCTTTTTTTTTTAATTAATTAATAATTAAAACTAACAGGCCCATCTAAGCTAAACTTTTTTTTGTTTGAAAAAACAACATTTTCCCATTCTGTATCCCATGTCATGTGGTTCTTGGCAAACATAAATCTTGCACTTTTACTTTTTTTTTTGTCAATGGTTTTGTGATCATTTTTCTAATGGAATTGTCCTGATTTTGACAAAACTTGTAGGACACGTCTTGCAGTCACAGGTAATTCCAGTTCAGTCCATATTTGTCTTGCTGTTTGTACTCTGTATGACTCCAAATGCAAAATGGAAGAATGTTGCCTTTTGGTTACTTTTTTATTTCTGCCCTTGGTGTGATTTTTGTTGTAATTTTGACCAAAGTTTATAAAATTATTCACTGCATGATAAAATCTTTTGATTTTCTTTGCAATTTGTTGATTTGGCAAACCCATATTTTTGCAAGCAACTGTTTTTGCTTTTTCTTCCTCATTTAACACCCTTTTGTGTGACATGGTATTAATTAAATAACAAGCATTAATTAAAAATAAACAAAACTTCCATATAAAACAAAGAAATCAAAATCTTACTGAAACTTTAATCAACTTTTATTTTGTGTTTAAAACAATATTAAAATATAGTAAAAGTTTTATAGAACTTTTGCTATATTTTTTGCTATTTATCTTATTATATATTTAATTGTTAGTAACCTTCAAATTCAAATATTAGGTCTTCTCTATAATATTAAATTCATAGGTTGTGCTAACAACAGCAAGGAGCTGATAAAATAATAACTCACTGATCAGTTATTTCCTCTAAAGTTGCTGGTACCAGGCTGTCATTTAAAACCTTAAAAAAGTTTTAAAACAACTTATAACATTAAAAACAAAAATATTTTAAAAATTCACTTTACTAACATTTTCTTGTTATTAGCTATAAATGCAATTTATAATATATATATCTATATATATCTATATATATATCTATATGTATATATATATTACATATATATATATATATATATATATATATATAAAATTAAAAAATACATACATAAAATAAAAAAATGCATATATATAATAAAATTATAATAAATAATACAACTATTGTCAAGAAGACTCACAACTCAGTTGTTTGCTTCTAACATTTGTGATATGTCAATATTTTTTAATGAATGGTCACTCTTTCCAAGTCCAATACTTTGCGTTATCTCAGATTTTTGTTTACTACTAAACTCTCATAGAAATGCAAGGGCGCACCCTCCGGTTTTTTCCCGGTTGTCCTGCGGGCAACTGAAATAGTTTTTTTTTTGCTTACTTGAATTGTCCGCTATGATAATTAGTAGTCCGGTATAGTTTTTTGGGGGTATTTTTTCTCGTGTAAAAATACTGAAGAAATAAACTTGAACGTCTGACTACTAAAATATGATTAATAAGAAATGGCTTATTTAAAAATTAATTAATAAAAAAAGTGAAATGTTATGATCTGTTAAAAAATATTAAGTAACTTTAGTTACAAAGAGATATTTGTAAAGAGATAACTTGAAATACAACTTTTAAAGATCGTCATTTTTGTTGTAGTCGATATCTGTTTTGTGTCGTTTCTTTTTGTCACTCATAACAAAAGTTTCATTATGCGGAGCAAAATAAGTTAAAAGCCATAACTGCAAAGAAATATTTTATAAAAAGAAAAATATTCTATTATTCTCTCTCAATCTTTGATCAAATTTAATTTAATTGAATGTTTAAAACATAATGTTTTTCTTGTTATCCATTATACAAAGACTTCTTTTTTTTAGAAAAAAAGAATTCCGACATGCATCATTAAGTGTATTCTAATAATGTTTTCTGATATGCATCCTAATAATGTTTATTATTTTTTATTACTAATTTTGTTTGACAAAGTTAAAATAAAAATTTATTTTACTAATGAAAAACCGAAGATGTAATGTGTTATTAATGATTCATATATTTGAAAAATATATATTTAGGGGTGTACTCTCATTTACTACCATGAGGGTACACCTCTAAAATGATATATAATCCATTATAAAATTAACTCTCTTTATTATACTCCTGCTAAGGTTGCCTTTCTCTATTATATTTGTCATATTCTTACTCCTTTTTATACTTTTAGAAATCTCTTATTCGTCTTATAATTATATTCGTTATAATATAAATATATTCGTAATATAATATAAATATATTCGTAAATATAAATATATTCGTCTAAACTTGACTCTCTGTCCTATTGTTGTAAACTTGGATTTCTTTCTATTCTAAATACTACCATGGTCGCTGTTTAAGCGTGTTTTTATCACCTGTTCCATCAGCCAAAATTTGATCTTGCTTGTCTTGTCATTCAACTTTTTTTACTGTAAATTGCATCCTTTTATTATAAGTGTTCTTTCTGCTCAAATAATTAAATGTTTAATTAAACAAACTGTTTAACATATTTTTTAAATTTTTTTTTTAATAAAATATTTATTTTCTTAAAAAATTAAAGATTCAGCATAGATATTATCCGAACCAAAAGGAGATTTTCTTTGATGAATTAAAGGCCTGAAATAAAAAGAAAATTTTTAAAATTAATATTTTTAACAATAATATTTTTAATATTAACATTTTTAACAGTAATATTTTTAACATTACTTTCATATTTATAGATTTAAATTATATAATTTAGAGCAAATTATAAATTTATCTGAAAAATATAGGAAAGTAAGAACCAAACATCAAAACATTGGATATTCTGTTTAATTAAGCCAGTCACGTTAATGGTCATAAGCAACAATTATGAAGGTAACTGGCCATTGCATTTGTGGACAATTTAAAAATCATTCTGTAGTCTGGATTATCGTAAAATATTCTGTAACTTTTAATGAAAATTAAAGAAAACTATTTACTTTCTATTTATTTCTTATTTTACAGGTCTCAAAATATATTTTATGTTGAACAGTTATCTTGTGTTGGAAAAGTATTCCATTATATCACATAGTATTCACATAAACATTAAATTCAAATATTTAATTTTGGTCTGCAAAATCCTTTTCATTCACTATATAATGAATGCTTTATTTATTTATAAACTTTCAATATTTTATTATGATTAAGTATATTAAACTAGAATCAATCATAAAATATTAGTTGCATTCTATTTCGAGGTTACATGGCATGGCAATTGGACTATTAAATAATAGTAATAACACTTGAAACATCGAAAAGAAAAAGTGTAAAGTTAAAGATTATAACTTTACACTTTTTCTAAGGTAATTTTATTCTATTATAAAGATGAATTACACTACAACATTTACTGTTATCATATTGTAAAATTACAATAATATTTTTACTTAGACTATTTTATTATAAATATGAATTACAATACAATATTTATTGTTATTGTATTGCAGTATTACAATAACTTTAAATCTCAGATTTTGTTTCTAAAAAAATTAATACAAGAACAATAGTTATTGTTTTTGTTATTGTTTTAATTACAATTATAATAGTCTGAACCATAGTGCGGAGTAGTGATATAAACAAATATCAATACAAACATAAAAACATCTACACGCATGCATATTTACACACTCACGCATACACATAAATATGCACTTACATTGTAAGATGTTTGTTGTGGTCAACTATGTCATAGAATACTTACAATCAAAAAATTTAAGGTTCAAATACACTCTGTTTTCTGGAAATGCCTTATTGAACCTGTTAAACTCAAGAACTTGATTTAAAAGAAATCTGCAATAATGCAATAAAAAAGTTTTTTAATTCAAGTCTTGCAAGGGTGATTGCAGATGATATCAAAACGTATAAGGAAAAAAAAGGATTGAATTGAGCAAACTTTGAGTGCCATAGAGTAGAAAAATCTTTTTATATGTTACTTAAATCTCTAGCATGTTGTTCATCTCAAAAATTAAATTAAAAAAAAGCCTCTTCAACCTTGGAAAGATGAATACAGTAAACAAAAAAAAAACAAAAAAAATTAAAATAATAGTTTGCAAATACAAAAAGCATATTTTGTAAAAAATTTGTTATTTACAGTTTTTTGAAATTATTTTTCACTTAAATAAAAATATTTTCTAGCTACAAAATTTTTTTACAAATTTTAACTATTTTTACCATAAATGTTATAGCATCACAAACACAAATTAAACTGACGATCTCAGGAACCTCAAACAATGATTTTAAATGGTTTGGTATACCTTGCCAAAAATGCACCAAATATTGATGAATCTGAAATTGAAAAATATTGATAAATCTGTAAATATCAAATGAAAATTATATTGCTATATAAATGATTATATTGTGGATTATTATTATATTAGCATAATATTATATGAATATCAAAAACATGCCGCCTCATAATTCTTAGCTACTGCAGTATCCAACAGACATTGACAATGTGTTCTGTACATAACCATGAAGGTATCTAGCTAAATTAAAAAACAATCAAACAATGAAATAACATAATGATCTGAAAGTATAATAACGTTAAACAACCTTAACATTACTTAAGCAATAATTAGAATTAATAACATAAAGTAAAAAAAATAAATAAATAAACAAAACAGATAAAAATAAACAAGAAGTTATCTCATTAAAATACTAAAATAAGCAGGATGCTATCTCCTTGTAATATTAAATAAACAGAAAGCTGCCTCTTAGGGATACTAGAATGAAAATTCATTTAGAAGTAAAAGTGAAAACAAAAAAAAGAAAAGAGAGAAAGTAAAATGAGTAAAAGATTTAAATGGATTTGAAAAATTTTTTAAAGGTTTTTAATGAAAAGAGAAATGAAGAAAAAAAGGATATTAATTAAAAAATTTATATAAAAAAAAGTCAGAGAAAAGAAAAAAATTCGAATTTAAATAAATAAATGATCGAATCAAATGAAGATTTTTATAAATAGTTTTTTATATGTAACTTGGTAACTTGTAATTGTTTTCTGTGTTCTTACTTATGTTTTGTTATTTATGATTTGTGCTTATTTTTTATAGATTTTCTGAAAGATTCTTGCGCTTTAATTTTGTTACTTTTCTTTAAATCTGTTAAATTTCAAAACTTTTATTCTTCTTTACTCCAACTATATTACTATTACTATATTACAATTACTATATTACTATTACTATATTACAATTACTACATTACTATTACTATATTACAATTACTATATTACCATTACTATATTACAATTACTATATTACTATTACTATATTACAATTACTATATTACAATTACTATATTACAATTACTATATTACAATTACTATATTACAATTACTATATTACAATTACTATATTACAATTACTATATTACAATTACTATATTACAATTACTAGATTACTATTACTATATTACTATTGTGCTCTTTTATTCTAATTAATGATTTAGTGCTTTTTTTATTTTTTTTATTTTTTTATTATCATTATTGTTAAATTATTGTTATTATTGTTATCATACTATTTTTATAATTATTACTTATTATATATATAAAGTTCTGTATTATTATTCAGTGTTTATTTAAGATTAGTAGAATTATTTTTTCAGAATATATATGATTGATTCATTTACCTAATACAAAATTATAAAAAAAAAAAAAACACTTTAAAAACCATATGAAACTATAGCAATACACATACTAATACCATTTTTTCTTTTTTTACAAATTGTCAAGTAGATTATATAGGATAAAACAAAACTTTTATTTATATAAAAAACTATTATATCTTTTCTTTATCTTTTTTAAACTATTAAATCAATTAGCAAATTTAGCAACTGCTAAGTTGTTTTTTGCATGTAATTTTCTTACTGCTAATTTAAGGGGCTAAGCAAAACAACCCTTTGAAAACAAGTTAAATTTAGTAAAGTAACACAACCCTATGAAAACTAGTTTAATTTAGTGGCTTAGCAACACAACCCTTTGAAAACAAGTTTAATTTAGTGGCTAAGCAATACAGCTAAATGCTCTTCGGACATCCATACAATTGGAACCATCTTAAGAGCAAGAGATGCCTAAAACTAGTGTAGACAATTAAAAAGCTAATTTTTTTTTTAAATATATTTTAATATTTATTTCACAACCATTAAAAGTAGTTCAGGTTTTTTTCAAAATAACTATATGATTTGTAGTTAACATTAAAAGTAGCCTAGGTTGACTTGAATCAACAAAAAGTAAAGAAGAACTAATGTAATTGTTAACTTCTCAGCAATGACTTTCTCCTTACTTTTCCTTTCCTAATTTTTAAAGAACGAAAAGTTATTGATCCACCTTCCTCAAAAATATCAAACTGATTTTATTAACAAATGTATGACACATTGATGGGTAGCCATAAAACTTTTATATAAATATATTTTAAATAAATATTAAATTTAAATGTTAAAAAACTAATGTTTTTTAACACTATCAAAACAAGCTTTTTTTTTTACGGTTATTTAGAAAGTTTGTCTTTTGTCTTATTTTCAAAACTGTATTTTAAAAATAAAATGATTATAATATGTATATTTATATCTATATATATATATATATATATATATATATATATATATATATATATATATATATATATATATATATATATATATATATATATATATATATATATACATACATATATATATATATATATATATATTTATATATCTATATATATATAAATATATATATATATATATATATGTATATATATATATATGTATATATGTATATATATATATATATATATATATATATATATATATATAAATATATATATATATATATATATATATATATATATGTATATATATATATGTATATATGTATATATATATATATATATATATATATATATATATATATATATATATATATATATATATATATATTCTTTGGATATATTGTATAACAAAATGAAGCATTATTTAAACATTTAAATAAGAATTAAGAAAATTAAGAAATAAAAAAACATTGTTTTCTTTTTTTTTAAACCACAAATAAAGATTTAAAAATTGTTTATAATTTATATATTAAGTTGGTAACAATACCTTGCATGTTTCAACATGATATGGTAAATGTAGCTGATGAGGAGAAGGAAAATCTGGTAATAAACTGCCAGACTTTGCAGCAGACAAAATTTTCCGTGAAGCATTATCTGAACTTAACATCTTTGATCCTGAAAACCTAGTTCAACACAAACTATAAACAAAAAATACCAGCACAAACTACAAGCAGAAAATGTTAAAAAAATTATTATTATTATTTTTAATTACTATGTTGAACACATGTTGACATGAGAGTTATTAATTCTTTAATTCCTATGTTGAACACATAACACATGTTGAAATGATTATTATCAATTTAAATTAAATCATGCCTTGTCAATCCTATGCCAGAATAAACTGTGTGATAATATTTTGAAGATTCTTTGATGGCAACTCCATAGTAATGATACCTAGCAAAAATGTATCATGCTAATACAATTTTGAATATGAAACAAAAAAAAAAAAAAACATAAAAAGAAATTGTATGTTACTTAAAATATAACAAAACAAAATTGGTTTCTCTTTTTCACAACAATAAATATATAACAAAAAAAACTTTTTTTTTAAATTTGAAAAAAAAAAAGAACATGAATAAAAGTATTTAAAGAATGGGAATCAAAAGAAGAATGGGAACCAGTCAAAAAAGAATGAGAATCAGCCATAGGCAGTCTTTTAAACATACTTTAAAAAAATCAAACACTGCTATAAACTGAAAATATCTGAAATAAAAAAAAAACTGACATACTTGGAGTTTCCCCTTGTTCCTAATCTCCTTGTTGTTAACTCTGGAAACTTCTGTCTAATTATCTGAGAACGCAATGTAAAACATTTAAAATTATAGTTAAAAAACATGAAAAATGTAATAAAAAATTTAGTTATGAATAAAACTTTGTACAAACTGAATATCAAGTTTATTACTAAAACTTGAAGCCATAGCATATCTATATTTGAAACAACACAATGTTGGGTTCTCAGATCTCAGTTATTTGTTATATTCATTGATAACTAAGTCATAAAGAACACCTAAAAACATTTATACTGAGAACACAAATTTAATACAAGCAAAAAAAACATTAGAAGATTTTCACAATTTATATTCATGTCCTGCTGCCTAGGATTTGCCTTTTTAGGCAAAGGCTAGGAGATGCCAACTCCGACTTAAAACACCCCCTGCCGTGGGGCTCTTGGTTGAGTAAAGGCTAGAGATGATCTCTCCATAAAAATACTCATCCTGGACAGATGTTAAATGCAACCGGCTACTGTCTTGTAGAAGGCCTCCTAGGCAAAGACTTAAGGGGTAAACAGATTCTATCTGTTGACCAACCTCAAACTCCTTCTTTATCTATTAGGCTGGCGCAGATGTATTTTTAATACATTGTTTCCAGTTTAGGATGTTGAATGCTGGATCTTCTTGACTCAATGCATGGGTTTTGCTTCTTCAGCCTATATTGTTGTTATCGTTGACTTTAACGCTCATCACACTGAATGGCTTGGCTCAAGTGTCAGTGATTCTGCAGGCATCAAAGCCTACAACTTTTGCCTTTCTCAATCCCTAACTCAAATAATCATCATTCCAACTCACTTTCCAGACAACCTGAATCATTTACTTTCTCTACTTGACTTATATCTTGTTTCTGATCCTAGTCAGTGCTCAGTTTCTCTACATTCACCCTTAGGTGCTTCTGATTACAGTTTGATATCTCTAAAACTAATATCTCATTCATCTTCGTCACCTGAATCCCCCTATTATCATACCACTTACAACTACCTTAAAGCTGACTGGGATTCTTTCTGTGATTTTCTTCGTGATGGCCTTTGGGTAGAAATGTGCTTCTTACATAACTTCGTGGATTCAGGCTAGCATGGAATCTTTTGTTCCTTCTTGACAATTCCAGGTCAAGCCTTACTCTCCTCCATGGTTTTCCTCACATTGTGCTGCTGCGATTGCCAATCAAAACTGTTACTTCCATATCTATCAGCAAAACAGTTCTCCAGAAAACAGACGTCTGTTTATTAATACTAGAAACCATTGTAAAAAGATTTTGTCTAATGCCAAAGCCCACTATTCTCAGGTCATGAAATTTCGTATCATCTCAAAGATTAGGCTCTCATGACTTCTAGAGAATCTTTAATAGTATTAATAATAAGAGCAAATCTTTAATTCCACCTCTCTTGTATGGTTTGGACTTTGTCACCTCACCTAAAGACAAAGCTGAATTGTTTGCTAAAAACTTTTCATCAATATCATCTCTTGATACTAGTTGCGTTCTACCTGGTATTACCAACTAACAGGTTGATCAATTGCTTGACATTTGTATCACTCCAGCTTCTGTATCTAAAGTGATTTCCTGATTAGACTCTTCTACAACTTGTGGCCCGGACAACATACCTGTTATTGTCTTGCAGAAGTGTTCTTTGGAGCTGTCGTCTATACTCTCAAAACTATTCAACAAGTGCTTATCAGAGTCTTGTTATTCAGCCTGCTGGAAAGCGGCATTCGTTATCCCTATTTTCAAAAATTCTGGAGAGCGATCTGATTCGTCTAACTACCGCCCCATTAGTCTTCTTTCTATCATAAACAAGGTTTTTGAATCTTAAATTAACAAACACCTAATTTCTCATTGAATCTATTAACTTTCCGACCATCAATATGGATTTCGATCTTTTCGTTCTACAGCTGATTTACTAACAGTAATAACCAATAGGTTTTATCGTAAATTAGATAAAGGTGAAGAGGTTAAGGCCATTGCTCTTGACATTTCAAAAGCTTTTGATAAAGTTTGGCATGCTGGTCTTCTCCATAAGCTTTCTTCTTATGGTGTATCTGGTAACATCTTTAAGATAATTGAATCCTTCATTGTTTGCTGATGATACTATAATTTATTCTTGTTGTGATAAGAAACCAACACACTCTGATTGCTTGGAGGGGGTATTTGAGCTTGAAAAGGATCTCACTTCTGCTACAGCACGGGGCTCACAGTGGCTGGTGAACTTCAATATAGATAAAACACAATTTTTTTCAGCCAATCATTATCACAATAATTTAGATCTTTCGATATTTATGAACGATAATGTACTCGATGAGTCATCAACTCTTAATCTTCTAGGATTAATTCTTACTTCCGATCTTTCTTGGAAACCATATATCAAACCTGTTGCAAAATTAGCATCTGCTAAGGTTGCATCTCTTTATCAAGCTCAACACTTTCTTACTCCAGATTCTATTCTCTATCTCTATAAATCTCAAATCCGGTCTTGTATGGAATACTGTTGCCATATCTGGGCGGATCTTCTAATGATGCCCTTTCTCTTTTAGACAAGGTGCAAAAACGCATAGCTGAACCTGCTCTTGCAGCTATCTTCTAATTAGGGTACAGTTCTAAAATGCAGTTTAATGGTTCTGAGGCAGGCTGATAGTAAGGTTTCCAGAACTCTGTGGTAGCTCTCAGAGAGACTGATTCCATCAACAGCTGCAAAATATAAGAGTATTATCAGTGCCATGTTGAGCATGGATGGTGTCCCTGTTAACGTTTTTGGTGCCCATTGTCGAGGCCACATAAAGAGCCCTATGTTACGACTTAATAGTTTTTTAACAGTTAATTTACAGGACTGAGAATATTGCATAGCTCATTGCTTGGGAGGCCGTGCTCTATCTATGAATGAGTCAAGATCTCTTTAAACTTAAAACATGCCAAATGTAACTCAAAAAATTAAACATAAAAAACCATCCTCACCACTGTTTTAATGTATCTTTTACTAATGCTTCCACAATAACAACCATTAAGGACAAACCTATAGGACCAGAATTAGGTATTATTTGTATTTTGTTTTCATATAAAAAAGAGCAAACACTCAATGAAAGTTCTATTAATTGGTGCATGTCTACAAGTGAAAGTTTTGTTTGAGTCTTTAAGTCGCCAATGTCATTTAATATATTAATAATAACTGGAATAGCTTTGTTAATGGGTATGGGTATTTAACTAAACAACAACGTATATCTATAAGAAAATTAAAGATGACTTCGAATATTAGAATTTATTCTTTTAATAAAGGCACAGATTTTGCATTACTATACGAAAGAACAAATAAAAAATAGCAGAATTATTGACCCAACACCCACACTTACTACCAAATTTCAAAAACAATTGTGTAAATTAGGAAAAGAGGGTAAGTTAGACACAACTATGTATTTTAAAATGTATCCATCAGATTGCATACCACCTAGAATATAAGCAATGATTAATGCGCACAAGCCCAAAAAAGATTACCCAATGCGTCCTGTTGTATCAACAATCAACACACCACCATATGGAACCTCCAAATACCTTGTTAATATCATTCAACCAACACTAAACAAAAACAAAAATGGACTTATTAATTCAAACAATTTTGTTAACAAAGCCAGACATTGGAAAATAGATCCCAATGAAGTTCAAGTTTCCTTTGATATAGTTAATTTATATCCGTCCATAGCCATTAACGAAGCTATTCTGTTTCTACAAAATATAGAAAGAAAAGCACTTAGTATAGCTACTATTCAAACATGTGAACTAAAAACTTTCATGAGATGTGTAGACGATTGTCACGCTGGCTTTAACTCTATAAAACAACAACAAATGTTTCTAAATATCCTAAACGAACAAAATCCTGCCATAAAATACACTGTTGAATGCGAAAACCACCAAAAACAACTTAATTTTCTAATAATATTACAAACACAATGCATGGAGCTGATGAATTTCAAAAACATCGAAAAAAAGCAATAACTAATATTCAACTTAAACCAAATTCAAATATCAACCCTAATATTATCACTAGCGTATTCAAAGGGTTTTTAAGTCGTGCAAAAAGAATATGTTCTCAAAAATACCTCCAACATGAAATCGATTTTTGAATAAAAATATTTGTTGAAAACGGACATGACAAGAACAATTTAACTAATATCCCCAGAGACTATATCAAAATAGATGAAAAAAATACCAATTATCAACCAACTGACAACCAACCATTTATAAAGCTACCATGGATACCAATTGTTGGCCCCAAACTTAGAAAAGAATTTAAAAAACAAAACATAAAAGCTATATTTACATCATCTCCAAATTTAAACAATATTTTCTGTAACAATAAAACAAAACTTCCTATAAATACTAACCCAGGCATCTACCAAATAAAATGTTCATCCAACTCTATATACATTAGTGAAACCAAAAAAGAAAATTATATCAAGATGTATTGAGCACCAGAAAAATAGTAAAAAAAGGAAAATGGGTCAGTTATGGTGCTACTGAGCATTCCAAATCATGCCAAGGTACGCTTGACTGGTTAAACCCAAAAACCATATCAGTAGCTCCAGAAAATCATGTTTGGAAAATTCGAGAATCCCTGGAAATGAACAAAGCTAAAGTTCGACAAGCATTAGGAAGTGGCGAAAATGTTCTTAATAGGGATGATGGTGATAATGGTTGGAACCATTTTTTATTAGATTATCTGACGTCAACATTTAATCCTATTTTGTATTTTCTCATGCTCTTTTTAATGTTATCTTTTTAATGGTTTGTTTTTATTATAACGATTTTCTTTGTAACAATTTTTTATTATACCTGATGACGCTGATCACAATAGATCAGCGAAATATCGAATAATATATATTGAAATAAAAACAAATATATCTTTTTCAAAAAAATTTATGTGCAGCTCTATTTATTGAATTTTAATAATAATAATACATATATATATACATACATATACATATATATGTGTATATATTATATATATATATATATATATATTTATATATATAAATATATGTATATACATATATGAGTATACATATATAAATGTGTTAAATCTGTCCATCCGAATGGGAAAAACCCGGAAATCCAAATGGAAAAGCATGGAAAGTAGTAAATATTACTCCTATATTCAAAAAAGGCTTGACTACTGACTTGGGAAATTTCCGACCTATCAGTCTCTCCTCTGTCATAGCAATTTGATTACACAAGAACAGCATGGTTTTGTTCCTTGTAAGTCGTGCTCTACAAACCACCTTGAAACTAAGGACTATTTTACAAAAGCATTAGATAATTGATTGTCTGTAGACTTGCTCTTTCTTGACATTGTCAAGGCCTTTGACAAGGTTCACCATATGAGTCAAATCCTGAAACTATGGGATCAATGGTTAAATTCTGTAATGGGTGAAATCCATTCAATCGACCATAAACAAAGAACAATCATGGGTGAAAGGGTATCGAACTGGGCGCCGGTTTCTAGAGGTGTTCCTCAAGGGTCAGTATTGGGACCAATGCTCTGATCTTTTGATCTTTATAAATGACCTGCAGTATTGGGACAAATGCTCTGATCTTTGTGATCTTTATAAATGACCTGCCAGATAGAATTAAGTCAATCTGTAAAATATTTGCAGACAACACAAAACTGCTTGCCCCAATTCGACTTGGTGAAGAAAAGAATGATTGTACTGTGCTCCAAAATGACATTGATGCTGTAACTGAGTGGACAAGAGTATGGCATATGAGATTAAACATCTCTAAATGCAAAGTTCTTCACATTGGTTGCCTAAATAAAAAGCACACATATACAATACTAGACGTGGATAAATTGACTTGACTTAATTTGGAATCGACCTGACGTGATTTAGAAATCATAGCAAAAACCTCAAGCAAAATGCCTACTTATGCACATAGGTCTGCATCTCTAAGGCCAACAAGATGCTTCGCATGCTTAAAAGGACATTTGTTTCACACAATGTAGCATTATGGAAAAAATTAAACATAATATACATCCATCCTCATCTTGAACTCTCTGCCTCAAGTTGGAACCGACGTACAATTAAAGATATAAATATATTAGAGAGAGCCCAGAGTTGCGCCACTAAAATAGCTCATAGTATAAAGCATCTACTTTATGAAAAAAAACTATGCATTTTAGACCTGACCACATTCAAAGAAAAACGTCATCGTGAAAACTTAATACAGCTTTTTAAAATTGAATCTGGTAAAGAAACTGCTAACTTGCACCACATTCTGATTCATACTGCGCCTAGCCACAGTCATAGAAGTCAATTGGTCAAAGAGATAGTTCGATCCAATAATAACAGAAGTAACTTTTTCACAAATCGAGTTGCCGACAGCTGGAATCGCCTACCAGATGAGATTGTAAATGCAAAAAGTCTAAATGCCTTTAAGAATCAGTTGCACATATATTCTAAAAGAACCATCACAGTGCCACTAAGGTGTTCTATGCAACATTATGAAGTTTTATTGCAGTTAACTAACTAACTATATATATATATATATATATATATATATATATATATATATATATATATATATATATATATATATATATATATATATATATATATATGTATATATATATATATATATATATATATATATATGTAACTATATATATATATATATATATATATATATATATATATATATATATATATATATATATATATATATATATATATATATATATATATATATATATGTATATATATATATATGTATATATATATATATATATATATATATATATATATATATATATATATATGTATATATATATATGTATATATATATATACATATATCACCATTTTTGTATAAAAAACCGCAGTTAACTAGTCTATGACATTTAACAAGACAAAATTAGGGTTTAAGATTATGCATTAATTTAATCGAACAAACTAATTAAACCAATTTTTTTTTTTTGATAAAACAACAAAAACACAAAATAAAAGGCTAAAATGTTTTTAAAAACATTTTGAATGTTTTTTTTGTTCTTTTTAATAAAAACATTCTAAATGATTTTATTGTATTTTTTTAAAATTTAAAACATTCTGAATGTTTTTATTTTATTTTTTTAAAAGTAAAAACATTCTGACTGTTTTTATTTTTATTTTTTTACTGTAATACATGTGTAGAGTGTTGCCACATCACTATCTTATAGCCTACTGCTACATCTACTATCTTAGAGCCTGCTGCTACAAGGGAGTGCTACTATATCGACTATCTTACAGCCTGCTGCTACCTCGACTAAGGGTTTGGTTTGGGCAGGCAGTCTATCAATTAAAAAAAATCTTTTAAAAGTTTTTAAACTTTATTGGATCTTAAAATAAATTTTAAAAAACACAACACAAAACTGACAATTTATTATAAAAATTAAAAACGAGCAAGAGTACATATATTTTTATATATATACATATAAATTTATAAACATATATCAGTAATGTACACTTGTGGTTGCCCGATGGCAAATGCCACCCAATGTGGCACTTCACTTTTGAAGGGCTACTGGAAATAGTGTTTTGATGCAATCAAGTCGCCCGGTCGGGTGACTCAATTGCATCAAAACTTATTTAATTTATATTGGTTCATTTTTTAACTTATTACTTAAATTTAAACCGATTTTTTGCCACAACTTGCATTGAAAGACTGTTAGTTTTTATCAATGGAATAGCTTTTGATAATTACTTTTTAATCTAATGTAACAGTAAAGCAACATTTTTAAAGTCTAATTGTTGAAGTTTATTTTCCTTCTTTTCAATTAACTAATGTCATTTTGTTTAAATTAGAGCACCAGTTTTTTCTTTTTATAAAGAACAAAAGAAAGTTTTGAAGTCATAACTAACATAAATAATTAATGAATAAATAATAATTAATGAATAAATAAATAATAAATAATGAAGTCAAAACATAACATAAATAATTAGCAAACTTTTTCAGGAACTTAAATTATAAAAATTTTTCATGTTAAAACATTTATTTATAAACATTTATGTTATATCATAAACCTTTTTTATTTAATTTTGTTAAAATGTTTGTCAAAAATGTTTTTGTTTAATTAAATAATATAATAAAAATTTTTATATAAAAATAAAAGTTTAATTACAAAAAAACTTTTCTTTCTCGCTTGAGCGAGTAAGCAATAAAATTCGAAGTGTTATAAAAACGCTAGTTCAAACATTTAAAAAAAAACTTTTTTTAAAAGTCGTTGAAAACTCATTTATTTAAAATTTAATTACAAGACGCAAACAAAATCATCCAAGGCGTTTTTACCACTACTTTATTAATACATCAATAGTTTTCTTACAATAAATATAACGTATCATAACCGATGAAGTTTAAAAAACATTCGTTAATAAAAATAATCTTTTTTATAATTCTATATTTATCAAATATAAAAATATAATTCTATTCCAAGTGAAAACACACACTTTAAAAAACTTGTTTAAGACAGATAAAACTTTATTTTAAATTAAAACAGACAACTCAAAATATTGGTGGGTGACCAAGACTAGCTAAATTATCACTCTCAGTCGCCTGCCGGACGACCGACCAAAATCCGAGTGTACACCACTGTGTGTATATATATATATATATATATATATATATATATATATATATATATATATATATATATATACATATATATATATATATATGTATATATATATATACACATACACATATATATACGTTTTAACCCCTGCTAAAATTATCATTTAGCCAGGGCCGGGATTGTAAAAAACCCCATATTTGGCTGGGTCAGGGCCCTGGTCATTTCCTAGCTTCCTCTTAGCACCTCTTCACTCTATCACCTTTCTCTTTGTTCTTTATCACTCTCCTTCTCAAGAACTCTTTTTGATATAATTTCTTTTCAGATTGACCATGCTCTTTCTTCAGAACTCTCTTTCATTCTCTCCAAACTAATTAATAAGTGCTTGACTTAATCTTATTTTCCTGCATAATGGAAAATGGCATCCGTGGTTTCAATTTCAAAAACTTTGAAGAACATTCTGAGCCCTCTAACTATCATTCAATCAGTCATCTATCAGTTCAACAATTTTTGAAGATTTCATCTTGAGTCAATTAAGGTAATCTCAAGGTTCTATCCTCGGTCCTGTCTTGTTTATTATCACTTTATATTATTGCTGAACTTAACGCGGCTGTTGCTGTTACTCATTAGTGTGCGTTAAAACAGAGTTTTATAAATAAGATTTAGCATGCTTGGCCTTTTAATATTTCTCTTTATTTTTGAACACGCGATGAGGTATTCTTATATCTTTATAATCTGGTAATATCTGCCTAATCGGTAATAAAATTGAAAACTTTGCTCCATCAGCTTAATGAGTAATAAGATTGAAAACTTTTTAACTTGATGACTTCTGCAGTAAAGGATTAACCTTGTTATTTTTAAATTAGTATAATTTAATTTGATGACTTCTGCAGTTAATGGATTAACCTTATGTCATTTTTAAATTAGTATAATAACTCTTAAAGTCATGTAATTTACTAAACTTATGCCTTTTAATAATAACACAATTCAAGTCCTTTGTCAATTGTATTTAAAGTATATTAATCTGTAATTTTTATTTTTAAAAATTAGAAGACAGTGATGACTCTAGAAGAGGATGCACTTTTCAAAGGTCAAAACGTCAATCTCTTCATAAAGTTACTGTTTATCTCCAAAACCCTTATCTCATATGATCAACTCTATGTTGCATGTTAAAGAACAAGATCGTTTAATATCTTATTTTAAAGAAAATCTGTTTGCTTTTATAATATAAAAAAACCAGTCCATTTGATCGTTTGTTTTCTGAAAGTCGTTAAACATTTTTCACAAGGTATGTCATTAAACTATTAAAAAATAAGGTTGTATTTTATAAATGTTTCTAATTTATATATTTTTCTTAATTTATATATTTAATTATAATTTTGTGTTTATATGTGTTAAGGTTATATGGGTTCATATTTGTGTGTAAATATCTTTTATATATGAATTATTTCTATGTTTGTGATGTGTTATAATGTTATGTGTTTATAGTTTGTAAGTGGTTATTATGTTGTTTGCATGGTTTCAAATTGTTGTGACTTGGCTTAGTTTACAGCAAGAGTTTTGAACTTGCTAGCCACGTAGTATACTTTGCTATTATGTGACTTTTATGTGCTTTGTTGAGAGCAAGAATGTTGTTCGTGCCAGTAAAGTGGGGTACTGTCATGAAACACATAAATTAAATCTGTTTGTAGTTAGTGTAATCATAAAATGTGTTGAAAAAATATTGTTGAAAGAAATGTTGAAAAGATATATAGTTTTTTAATGTCTATAATTTTTTTAATATTTATAGTTTTAAGAAAATTTTATTGAAAAGATATATACTTCATTAAATATTTATATACTGTCACTTTTAAAGTAAAGTTTGTTGAAAAGATATATACTCTGTTCCTTTTTCGTTATAATTTGTATTTTGTTAATTTAAAAAAAAATTGTTTAAAAGATATATACTCTGCTCTTTTTGTTAACAATTAACGCTATTGATGATAAATAAATTTGTTAAAAAAAATACTTCCTTTTTACTAACAGCTCCTTTAACCTTTAAGAGTAAATTTAATAGTACAAAGCTATAACATAAGTTTTAGTAGCTTTTATTAAATTTTTAGGATTTTTTGTATAGAGAATATTTTCTCCATAACAATACTTTAATGTTAAAATAAATTATGGAGATATTAATTAATAAATATATAAAATATTATTAGTGAGATATTAATTAATATATACATACACATATATATATATATATATATATATATATATATATATATATATATATATATATATATATATATATGTATATATATATATACATACATATATATATATATATATATATATATATATATATATATATATATATATATATATATATATATATATATATATATATATATATATATATATATATGTATATATAGCATTGGCATCGACATAACCGGGCCTTTTTTGCACAAACGGCATCAGCCTTTTTTTTTTTATTTACTGATTTTCCAACTAATGGCATTTTAATATTTTTATCCTGCATTATGATAATAATTAAATAATAAATAAACTAAACTTTATACATTACTTAGAAATTTTTTGAGAAATTGTTTATTCTGTTTATAGGCAATATTGTTTATTCTTGATGATGTTTTTAGGCTTTAATTTTATAGCGGAATGTATTTATACTTTTATTACCATTTTGTTTTCAGAATAATTTCATTTTGTGTTGTTTTATTGTTATACTTAAAAGTAACCTAATTAAGCATTGTTGTCTATATGTGTTCAAGTATAGCCTACTATATTTCTATACTTTTATTTTATTATTTTTTATTTTAATTTACCTCCCAAGGCCGTAAAGGCCAATTCAGCCGAGGAGGCTACTTTAGTTATGGTTACAACCCTATTTCAACTTTATAACTCCTAAACACAAACCTTGATAAACAAGGCCACTGCGCAGAGAAACAAGTTGAGCACAGTACTACCAGGGACATGGTAGGGATCAAACATCACAAAATAAAATTATTCTAAAAACAACTTAACTATCTAAAAAAAATTTAGATATCTAAACAAAATATGATTGTTGTTTAGATATCTAAATTACTAATAAATTAATAAAGAATTCTAAGTAAGCTCGTGACTAACTTATCTTAGGGTTTTGACAAAGTTTGGCAGTTTGGTCTTTTCCATAAGCTTGTTTAATATGGTGTATCTGGGAAATAAGATGTGTCATAAAACAACATTCTTTGAAAATGTCTGTTGATACCCCCTAAATGTTTTTTATGTAATAAATTAATACTAAATTTTAAAAGTTTTTAAATAAAAAAACTTTTTAGGGGTCGCTCAAAACCCTTAAACATCAGTTGGGTCCCTAATATTTTGAAAAAAATTCTTTAAAAGCATATTTTGTTGGGTCTCAAAAGTAGTGCAATTTTATAAAAATTTCAAAAATAATAATCATTTTATATAAAGATTACTAGTTTAAATTTTATGGCTTAAAAACTATAGTTTTTTAACAAAAAATAAAAAAGTACATATTTTCATAGTTTTTTTAAACTTTTAAAATTTGTGTTTCCGTAAACTTTTTTTTATTATTTTTGAAATTTTTATAAAATTTCACTTCTTTTGAGACCCAACATGATATGCTTTTAAAGAACTTTTTTTTTCAAAATATTAAGAACTGATCTGATGTTTAAGGGTCTTGAGCGACCCCTAAAAAATTTTTTTATTTAAAAACTTTTTAAATTTAGTATTAATTTATTACATAGAACACATTTAGGGGGTATCATCAGTCATTTTCCGCTTTATTAAAGCCATCTTCGAAGGCCAACACTGTTCTTTATTTCCAGTAGCTTCTGGGGTACCTTAAGATTTTAACCTTGGTCCTATTTTGTTTTTTTTCCACATTAATGATCATCCCGACAACCTTATATCTAAAGTAGCTCTTTTTGCTGATGACTCAACTTTATACTCCTGTCTTGACAAAAAGTTTTCGATTACTAGTATTAATCTAGTATTAGAGTGTCACAAGCTCTTATCAAAAAAATAGTATTTTGCTCATTAGAATCAGCAAAATAGTCTGTAAAACGATAATAATATTTGAGAAAATAATTTTGATTCAAAAAGTATTTTTTTCTAGAACTAGAAAAGTCGCCGATCTCACTTCTGTAACAGATTGGGGCTCACATTGGCTTGTAAATTCTAATTCCAACAAAACTCAGTTATTTACTGCAAACAATTGTAGCAGTACTCTCGACATTCCTATGATTCTTCCTATTAATTCTTGATGAATGGTAACCCTCTCACTGAGTCCTCTTCTTTACGCCTTCTTGGATTATCATTTACTACAGACATTTAATGGAAACCCTATATTTAATTGGTTGCTATATTAGCATCTGCTAAGGTTGCTTCTCTTTATTGTGCTTGCCATTTTCTCTCTCCTGACTCCATTCTCTACTTCTAAAAATCTCTTATTCATCCCTGTATGGAATACTGAAGTCACATTTAGGCTGGTTTTTCTAATGATATTCTTTCTCTTCTAGACAAGGTCTAATAATACATTGTAAACAAAGTTGGACCAGGAGATGCATTGTAAACATTGATGGAACTAGAGATGAATCTTTAGTTCCATCAATGTCTAGTTTTATCTCTAGTTCCATCAACCAAAACTCATTCTTGTATGACTTGTCATTCATCAAAGTCTCATTCTTATACTGAATATGTCTCTGCATGCTCCAAAAACTTTCATTCCTCTAGTTTTTTTCCCTACACTTTAACCCTTTGAAACTCTCTCCCATCTTTATGTTTTCCTGACTCATACAATTTTCAGCTTTTTAAATCTTTTGTCAACCGTTTCGTTGCTCTATAACTCTAGACTTTTTTCTAGTTAATCCCAACTTAATAGTGGTTGCTTGCAGCCTTGTTGGGAGTGAATCAGAATAATTAAAAAAAAACTACTTATGATAGTACCTTTTTCTTTTTAAAATTAAAATAAAAAGGGTTCCTCTAAAATTGTATTTATTTTTTGGAAGTTTTCTTTTCATAGTAAAAAAAAACTAAAAAATGTATATTTTTAAAACAAGTTTTTCTAATGTCTTTTAAAATAATGGTTTGGCTCTAATTTGGGTTCAAGTATTTGTTTACCAGTACTGATTCCATGAAAAAGATTACATGTATTTAAGTTGTATTTTCAAAATTTTAATAATTTATTAATTCATTGGTATCGACATACATACATACATACATACATACATACATACATACATACATACATACATACATACATACATACATACATACATACATACATACATACATACATACAAACATACATTTATACATACATACATACATACATACATACATACATACATACATACATACATACATACATACATACATACATACATACATACATACATACATACATACATACACACATTTGAATTTTTCTGCATTGTATTATTGACCTTTTTTCTTTAGAACATTAAATATATCAAAAAAAATTAAATAGTTCAAGAAGTTTCAATATTTCAGAGTTTCTTCACTTGAAGCAATTATACGATTGTTTATAGAGGTTTTCTATTATTAGTTTTGAATTTACTTATTTATTGCAAATCTTGCATTAAATACATTTCAAAGAAATAAAAAGAATTTTATGATGGGGGATTGCATTTCACTGTTCAATGCTAGCAGTACTTGCTGAGCAGACTGGCCTTATAACTTTTTTAATTTGCTTTATTTATGAGTTTTTAAAAAATCTATAAAAAAATTATAATTTTTCAAATTTATTACTTTTTATTGTTTATTTTTTTTTTATTTATTGATTAAATACTTATAACTTTAGTTTAAGTTCTTGATAGAAATATCTTTACACATTGGTAAACTATTTTAAAACATCTAATTTAAATATGACTAATAGGTAGAATGTAATTAGATAATTATATTATGCACTGTTTTATTTACTTACACTGTATTTTGAATAAGTTCAAGAAAGAAAACTCAAAATTCAATCTAAAAATAAAAGTTCTACTTTTATTATTTTATCACACTCCTTTGGTGCTTAATTATGTCTGATAATTTAAGAAGTAAAACTATTAGACTAAACCAGGTTAAGCAAGCTGAGATAAATTGTCGTCGAAATGAAAGAGATGAGCCTAGGCAAGCTGAAATAAGTTGTAACCAAAATGAACGAAATCAGGCTTGTCGAGAACTTAATAGGTATAATATGCATTGCATAGCAAACTTACTTGTTATTTTATTTCTTTAGTTCTTCTTTGGTGCTCAGCCAACTATCATATGATTACTTTGCCTACTGTTAAAATATGGTTTTAACTTTAATTATATAAAATTTGCTATGTTGATCATTAGCTAATAGTTTAAAAAGAAATTAGTTTATCCCAATCAAGGTAAGAATAATTTCATTTTCTGATCAAATTACAAAATTTGTTTGCACCGATAGCTATTTTTTTTTTTTATTTTGTGTGATAGCTAATTGTCTTTGCAGTAAATTTCTTTTCGTACAGATTTTGGCGGTAAAAGATTACTACATCTGTTCAAAATCATCTGTGGAGTAGTCCAAGATCATCTGTATTTTTCTTTTACTCTATTAACATCTGTCCAATATCATCTGAAAATTCAACGACCCCTGAAAAACATCTTTAGAAATATGTAACTACATCTGGTAAATTTTCTCCAAGTCCAACAACATCTAGAAGAATTTTCACCAGATGTAGTTGCATCTGAAACAATTTCTATATGTAACTACATCTGGTTAAAATATCGCATTATTGGTTAATTCATCTTAAAATAACTTCATCTTAAAATCTACAGATGTAGTTGCACAGATGTTATTACACTTTGATAATTCAAAAGATGTAACTACATCTGTAGAACCCACAGATGTAGTTGCAAAGATGTTATTACACTTTGATATCTTAAAAGATGTAACTAGATCTGTAATATTCACTTAATTTTTGCACAGATGTTATTAGACATCAATGAAATTTCAGATGTTGTTGGACAGATGTTATTATACCTCATTACATTTACAGATGTTGTTGGACAGATGTTATTAGTCATGGCAAAAACTGATGTTGTTACCCTGACCCATATTGACTATTTTCAACAATACTCTAGAAAAAGCATCAGCAACAGGTAAATTGGTTTGTAATGTTAATCTTTAATGTTTTTACTTCATTTAATCATGGAATAATTTTTTTTTTTTTTTTTCATTTTAGACATATCTTACAATGCTTTTTCAGCTTATTGCAGATTAAATAGATGGCCCACATCTCATAAGGCACAAAAGGTTTGAGTATTAATTCACGGCCATTGGTACCGATATCCAATTCGTTGATAAATAGCGATTTGCACAATGTCTACCATAAAGTTTGATGACGACTCAACGTAATAATCTTGTCTTGACTAAAAGTCTTCTCTTTTCAATTGCTTAGAACAGGCAGTCAATCTTATATCTGATCTCACTTCTGTAACAGATTGGGGCTTGCAGTGGCATGTTAATTTTAACTCCAATAAAACTTAGTTATTTACTGCAAACAACTATCGCAATACTGTCAACATTCCTATATTGATGAATGACAACTGAGGCCTCTTCCTTATGTCTTCTTGGAATACTGTTCAGGGAAACCATATATACAATCAATTGTTAAATTAGCATCTGCTTAGGTTGCTTCTTTTTATCACGTTCTAAAATAATCCATTTTAAGACAACCAAATCATCTTGGCTTCCAATGATAAAGATATTTCTTGCTTGAATTCTTTTACAGCTCCTAGTCTAGAAAACATTTCTGCTATGCTTTTACAAAAATGTGCTCCAAAACCCTATTTAATACACCTCAAACTATTTAACTGGAGCTTAGTTGAATCTTCTTTTACTGCCTGGTGCAAAAGAGCATCTGTGGTTCCAATTTAAAAATTCATAAGATTACTCTTATGTAATGCAGATAGTGCATTAGATGCAACAATGTGGCTCTTGTTTTTGAAATATCAAAGGTTTTAAGTAAATCTTTACATTCTTGAATAGATTTACTTAAAGGTTTTAAGTAAATCTATTCATTTATTAATCTGGGAATTATGCAGTCACTAGTGAATTTCAACTTTAAAAAAGTTGTTTACTGCTAATAGATATTGCAACATTGATCAGACAATTGAATAATAATAATATTGTTGATAGTCTTAAATTGATAAATGGCACATTGGAGCATTATAATTCACATCTTCTCAAATTATCTTTAACAACTGATCTCTAATGGAAACCATATATACAATCCATTGCAAAGTTAGTATTTGTCAAAGGTGCCTCTCTTTATTGTACTTGCCATTTCCTAAAATTATTACTGCTTGAGCAAGCTTTTATCTTTTGTTCCGTCTACCAGAACTCAATCTCACATGACTAGTCATTTAGCAAAGTTGCTTCCTTTTATTATAACTGTTTATATATGTCTATGTGAAATTTATTTTAAATACACGCAATTGTCATATTTTAAACAACATTAAAATTTCACCTAGAACTAACTGCAACTGTCTTATTTAGTGTACTAAGCTAATGAAAGTTCTAACAGACTTTTTTTAGCCCAGTTCAACAATAGGGATTAACTAGTTTTTATACTTCTTTTACTTGTTTTGTTTTGATTTCAGAACTCATTCTATTGCTTTATTTTCTTCATGTATTTTGTACAGTTTTTTCTTGAGTTAAATAATAGATATGACTGATGAATGTGGATAGGGATGAAACTCTAAGACCATCACTTTCAATATTTTTTATAATAGTTTTTTTCTTTTATATCACAACTCTATATATATTCAAAAAGAGTATATTCAATATAACATTTAAATTCAATTAATAACCCAACATAACATATTTATTCAGTTAATAATCCAACACGACATATTTAAGTTCAAAAAATAAGTTATTTAACTAAGTCTAAATACTTTAAATTTACTTAAAGTTTTTATTATTTATTATTATATTTAAAAACAAACATAAATAACCTTTCCAAAAGTAGCAGCACACATCTGATGGAGTTGATTTTCTTGACAAAATGTCAAATAATGTGCATACATTATACATCGAGGCAAACATACACCCGGATAATGAGTAAAATTTTCGTCTAACCTAAAAATTTTTTATTGTTATGAAGTATTGTAATAGATTGTTAAAAAATTAAGAACAGACACTAAAAAGGAAAATTTGATACTTAAAGGAAAAAGTTTATAATTTGCAGTTAAAAAGTTAATATTTCCTTTTTTAATTGTTTAAAAAATATCAAAAAGTCAAATCATAAAAACTTCACTTACCATTCTAAAGTTTTATAAGTTTGCTCTTCCTTTGCTGATAAGATATTTTTTTGTATAACTTTGTAGATATTAACTGCTAAAGAACAAATTTTAATAATAATCATTTATTTTTTTTAATCTGCAGTAAAATTCAATCTTAAATTAATTACAATCCAGTGGCGGATCCAGGATTTTTATTGACTGTAGCAAAAATGTGATATTTTCTGTCTGAGAAAAAAGAAAAGAAAAAAAAGGTCCTTGCTCTTCACATTTGCCAACAGTACTAAAGGTCTAAGTTTGCCGACTGTACTGTATGGTCTACATATGCCAGTTCGCTGGTCTAAGAGAGCTAAATTTGCAGACATAATAAACTAAAATTCATTGATAGGGAGGGGGAAGGGAGATCACACACCATTTGCACCAGCTTTGGATGTACAGAGGCTTATACTGACACAAGAGGTCCCCTAACTCTTCTCCTGTCCGTTAAGAGCGGAAGAACCTTACTTAATTTACGTGACCATCTAGTTAAACTAAATACTTTTTAATGAAATGATAGTTTACTTGTTTTTTATGACTTTTAATCATGACTAAAATCCAGACCAAACCCTTATCCTCAATCGATTTGTATTTACATTTAGTTCTTGGTATTCCTATTGCCAGTCAATGTATTTATGCGAAATAGTACACAAAAAATTATTATATAAATTTATTTATATATTTAAATTAACAAAATATTTGTTAAAATATATTTTGGTCTGCAAAAAAAATGGGGGTTGATATTTGAAAATGAATATTCTAAATTTGTTTAAAATTTAATTTAATTTAAATTTGTTTTAAAACACATTCCTTTGCAATGACATCGCAAATGGCAGGCGCTTTTTTTCAACAGTTCAAAAGAAGTTTTTAAAAAGAGAAAAATAATATGATAATGTAAAAGAAACTGAATAAATAAATCAAGTAAAAATAAAAACAAGAAAAAGAGAGGTAAAGAAAAACAAGGAAATGAAAAAAACTTGAAAGAAAAGAAAGTAAAAGAAAAAGGTAATAAGGAATAAACCGAATATGAAAAAAAAACTAAAAATCGAATAATAAAGACAAAGAATAAAAGTATGTAAATAAAAGAAGACGAAGAAAGAAAAAAAATTTATACATTATATAAAAAATAATTTAATTATATTTGTAAAATAAGGAAGATTCTTTGTTGTATTGTGTTATTGTTTGTTGTTATTATTCCTGTCTTGTTTCTTTCTCTTTTTTTTGGCGTTCTGTTGTGATGTAATGTTGTAATTTTTTTTTTTTAGTTTGTATATTTATCTTGTATATATTATATGAAATGATACTTATATTAATACTATTTTATCATTTGATATGTTTTCAATTTTTTTTTTCTGTCTTTCTCACACTCTTTTTCATTTCAATATTCATTATAAACACTTTATACTTTTCATTATTATTATAATTGTTTTTTTTTTATTTTTATTATTATCAATATTATTTTCTATTATATTACTGTTATTGTTATGTAAACTCTATGATTGTTATTATATATTGTGTTATTACATATTATTATCACTTTTTTTTTTCTTTTGATTATATTAATTTATGTTTTGCATTATTTAATAATATTGTTGTTGTTGATCTTGTTTATTTTATTTAGGTGTCAATCCTTTGACTAGATTTTAACTATACGAGTGACACCTAACCTGATTTTTAAAACTATAATTAAATTTGTAATTTTTAAAATTTTGTTAACTAAATGAATGAGTAAACATGCTTTAACTAATAGCTTCCTTTATAAAATATCTGAAAATTAAAATAGACACTGTAATGATTTATATAAATTTACAAAAACAATTTATCGATATTTTCATATTTTTAATAATAAATATCATTACTTTATTACAATTGACTTTTTATCAAATAATGAAAAAAAAGAAACAGGTTTCAAATCAAATAAAAAATAAAACTAAAGTAACTAAACTTTTTCAATAAAATTATATTGCTTTAAATAAATAAGGAATGCTCTTAAAATCTAAAAACAGCAAACTTCAGGCATATTACAATTAACAATAATACAATTAACAAATCTCAGCAAATAGTAATAACAAAACTGTCAATGAATAAATTTCAACCTAACAAGACAAACTTAATATGATGGTTCTTTGTTTGATTTTGGTGTAGAAAGTTTTCAGTGGTTTTTGATAAATTAATATAAGAAAGTATATTGATAACACTAAATTTTTGGAACGTCCATGGGTTTTTCAACAAAAAAGATTAAAACTTATTTCATCCAACCAAACTATCTGATGACCATTTGTGATGTGTTCGTTAATGTTCCTAACATATTCAGCTCTTTTTTGTTTGTTTACTATTTATTGTAGTAGGCTCATTGTGCACTTTTTTAAATGAAAATAGTCTGCCTTTGAGGTAATTGGCAATTGTGGTTGTGCTGACGCTAATATTAAATTGTCTTAATATCCTTGTTTTAATGGCCACCAATGTTAACTGACGGTCACTTTCAATCCATGTTAGTGTTTTTTTGATTTGATCATCGGGTAATTTTTTTGGTTTAAAACCACCTCTTCCAATAAGATTTAAAATTCCGTTGCGGACCCGATTGTATACTGTCTTATATTTGACACCTAAAAATTGCGCCAGTCACCCAATCATCGTTTCGCTCAGCAGATTCAATTACTCTTCTTCTATCATTCGATGAAGATAAAACATAATGTTTTCTTTCAACCTGTTCAGTTGTATGTATTTCATGTCTTAAAATCAGACAAGGTGGTTCTGGTTGTTCCAGAGGTGGTTGTAAACAAAATTGGTGAAATAAATGCTTGAGCGGATTCAATTTAATAACAGACTTTCTATTCATAGTGCATTGACAAATAGCACAACGATCTTTTAATTCCAGTATTGCTGGTGCATACAAATGCTAAATTTGATATTATTAACTTATTAAAATGCATGTCCATGAAGATCTTTTATAATGACCTTTAAGCTTACATTGAATTTGCTATTACAAATAATGTATTCTCATCTACATATTACGATTTCTTAATAACAACTTTTGTTTTTCAAATTACATATTGCGATTTCTTAATTAAATGTTGTGTTTCTTAATTACATATTGCGACTTCTAAATTACATGTTGTATTTCTCAATTACATCTTACTTTTCTTAATTTCAACTTTCAAGTTCTCAATTACATCTTGAAAAGGTGTGTACTAAATAAAGAAGTATAAACGAACTAACAGACAGTGCTAGGTAATTAAGACTTTATATTTAAAAAAATATCATTTTCATTAAAATGATTGCCATCCACTTCATTAAAAAAAGTTTTATAAACGGAGAGTGGATATTTAACAGGATTTCTGTCTTGGCTATTATTATTATTATGTTTTCTTTTATACTCGATAAGAGCAGGATACAGTGACATTAAATTAAGAGTTTTATTTACAATAGTTTAATTAACCAATCCTTCTTCCGCTTTAGAGTTATGCATTTTATTTTTTGTTGTAATTTTTGTTATTTTGTATTTCTCTCTCAGTTTGGTCAACTACTATTCTGATGGTCAAATACTATATCTGATGGCCAGTTACAACAAATCGTCTCTGACCGATTTTAATACGAAAGTGGATTTCTTTATGAGTTTTCCCCTTGGTACGATGTCCAAATAGGTCGTACAAGGTTGGATTACAATCTCTAGTTGTTGTTTTTTTTGTTGTTTTTATACATGTTTATTTTACGACCACAAAGTATTTACAAGTAACCAATTACAGATTGGCAGTCAAGATACAAATATAAATATCATAAATATAAAGTTCGAAATATACAAATTAAATAAAAATATAGTTGCATACAACTCCGAGACATGATGAAAATAAATACCAATTACAACATTATAATAACGTGTACGTAAAAATAATCTGAGAAATATATCTCTATATTCTTCCAATTAAAATAAAAATTACAATAAATAAAAGTAAATCAGCAGATTTTTCGGAGGAGTGTTAAGATGTTTCACTATAAGTTTATTTACCACATTTCAAAATAATGTTAGTGTATAAATATGATAAAAACGAAATTTGTGTAAGATTAATAAAAAGAATTACTTATTTGTAGTTATAGGAAGCTCGCCGAAGACTTAAGTCAGTTTTGTCATCAAGTACCTTTTTCAGAGACGTGTAATACACATACAAAATCAGTTGCATACGTGGTATATATGTATGCGTTACATATATACCTTGTTATTAGCATTATTATTATTTTTTAATCAATTTGTATTAAAAGTTAAGTTACATTTATCTACTTTTTATTTAAACTTGAAAAAATTACTTATAGTTGCTTAATTTTATTATTGTAGTTATTATTTTAATGATTCGTTTTTGGAAACTTGTTGAATAAATAGGGACCACGATATGTAATTGAGAATTTTGAGAGTCTTGTTGTTTCAAAAGGTATTTTAAAGTTGCCTGTTGCGCTTGTATTGTATTTATTTATATTGTTTTTAAAAAAGTGTGCTGTAAAACGTTCTGGAACCAGACTTTACCAGTTTATATTTAAACACGAAAAGTATATTTTGAAAATTATTTATTTGAAGTATACTTAGTGCATTCATTTGTTCCAGTAAGGGTTGAGTATGAGTAAATTTGTTTTTGTTGTATACTAGTCTTGAAGCGTGTTTTTGACGTAAGTAAAGTGGTTCTAATTCAGATTTATGGGTACTGCCCCATTCTATATTGGCATACATGAGATAGCTATGTATGAATGAAAAGTAAAAAAGTTTTAGACTTTTTTGTGACAAAAATGGTCTTGCCTTGTAAAGTAAACTTATGTTCTTTGATATTTTTGTGTTTATGTAGTTTATGTGGGATTTCCAGGAGATGTGTTCATCAATTAGAATTCCTAAAAACTTTGTATTCAGAGCTCTTTTGACGGGTATATTTTCTATATTAATTGTTGGTAGGTTCAGGGGTATTTTTTTTAATTTGCTGATTAGAGTGGAATAGTATATACTTAGGTTTTTCTATATTGAGTCACAGTCTATTTGATTTAAACCATACATTAACTTTTTTTAGTTCAGCATTTGTTTTTTCAAAGAGGTCTTCGATTGTCTTTGATGAGTAAAGTAAGTTTGTATCGTCAGCAAACATTATAGTTTTAAAGATATTAGAGGAGTTTGGAAGATCGTTTATATAAATAAGAAACAAAAGAGGAGCAATCAGTTATAATAGAACGAACAAGTTCAGCTATATGCTTTTCTCTTCTATCTTTTAATGAGCCCAGTATTAATTTAGTAAAAAGAGGTGCTGAATAAGCACCTCGATTTGCTTCGCAAATAATTTGCAAAGCAATTTTTTGAACTATGTCTAGTTTCTTTAACAGTGATGGTGATGCAGAAAAGAGAATTGCACTATAATACTCAAGCTGAGGTCTTACTAATGGTATATAAGCCAATCTTAAAACGTCCCGAGTTAGCTACTGACTGACTAGCTCTTGAAAGAAATCCCAAGATACCATGACATTTTTTTTAATATTATTTATATGAGGACCAAAGGTAAGATGCCGATCAAGGTTTACTACTAACAGTTTAACTGTTTTGACTGGATTGGTTATACAACCGTCTACTACCATCGGTAAATTATCCGGCAGTTTCTTTCTAGGGTTCTTAAATATTATAAACTGTGTCTTTGACAAATTCATTCTGTGGCCATAAGACGTACTTTGGTTTTATAAAATATATGTACCATAGCTGTGGAACCAGAATATTGTGTTTAATCTACAACCTAGTTTGAATAGTTAGTTAATAAGAAGTTGGTGTGTAACGGAGTCAAATGCCTTCGACAGGTCAATCATAATAGCTCCGGCAAATTTACCCCGGTAAATAATAGCTCCGGCAAATTTACCCCGGTGAATGCTACGCATCCAAACGTCCGCAACATTTATACGAGCATACTTGCAACTCAATTTCTCTTTAAATTGATATTGACCCGGAGGAATTGTCTTATTTATATCACAAAAAGTAGACAATTATCTAGCTATTATCTTTTCAAACATCCTTCCAAATACGGGAAGTATTGAAATAGGTCTATAACTCTCTGGTTTCGATTTCAATCCCTTATTTTTCCAGGCTGCAACTATATTTGCTTTTTTCCAAATTATTGGAAAATAGTTATTTTCAATCCTTTTGTTAATAATATGGCTACACAAATTCTGTGATGCATTTCATTTTTCCGAATGAAATATTTCCATAAAATAGTCAACTTCAGGGTTAACGAGCAGCCGTGGCTCAGTGGCAACGCACTTGCCTCCGAAACAAAGCATCCATGGTTCACACCCCACTTCTGGGAAAGTTTTTGCGACTTTGGTTAGGAAGGAGACGTGAATTTTCTATTTAATGCTCATCCGCGGTACTCTGTAATAAGACCGTAAGGACTTCTTGGGGCACCTAAATAAAAATTAAAAAAAAAAAAAAAAACCTTGGTTCAGAATAATTAAAAATCGGGAAATGACCCACATGAATTTTCTCCATAATAGAAAATAGCTGAGGTCAGATTTATCCAAGTTAATCATTGAGCTATGATCAGATTATTCTCATTACAATCAAATTTATATTATGAAATATAGCCGTATTTACAAGTGCAAGCCGTGTTACAAGCGGTAAACAAGCATATTTACAAGCTTTTATTCTGTAAACCAATGCCGTAGCTAATGAGTTGGAGGCTACCCTCCCCTCCTCCGAAAAAATCCCTATAATTAGGACCTCAAAGTTGAAAAAATATTTCCACTAGGTATTACAAAAAAAAAAAAGCTCCTCAAATTTGTAAAGGGGACTAAAATTGCAAATTCGGCCCCTAAATTTGCCAACACTCCCCTTCCCTATTGGGGTGTGCGGGGTAGCCTTGCCACGGCTTAACTATGTTAATGTAACTTTTTTTAAAAGTTTTTTTTTAATGTTTTCACGCACGCACACACAAATATTCATATAAAGGCAAATTGTCTATATTTCAATTATTAACATAAAGCGTTTTGGAGTTCTATGCCAATTGGCTAGTTTCAAAAAAAATTTTAAAAAAGTTTTTTTTTCATAACATCATATTTAAGTCACCACATATATATATATATATATATATATATATATATATATGTATATATATATATATATATATATATATATATATATATATATATATATATATATATATAATTTGAACTACAATTTGATTTCAAATGGCTTTAGTTAACATTGCAAAGAGCAGCCGTGGCGCAGTGGTAGCGCACCTACCTCAGAAAAAAAGGAACCGTGGTTCAATCCCAATTCTGGGCAGGCTTTGCGATATCGGTTAGGAAGTAGGCGTGAACTTTCAATTCAAAACAAAAAATTTTTTTAACGAGATAGCACTTCCGCCTTCATTTTATGGGGTTTGTATAAATACTATTACGTTTATTGAATAACTGCCAATCAATCTAGATCTCAATCTGATTGAATGTTCTTAATTAAGCATTCACAATGCTAAAACCTGAGAAACATATAAATTTGTTCCAGAAAAACTGACTAAACTATGGTGTATATTAAACATGTATTAATTAGTATATTTAAAGCTTTTTTCACCGAACAATAACAAATCTTAAATGTATTTCTTATTTTTTGCCCCAAAATGTGCTACTTTTGTCATATAAGATTGCGTTGGCATATAATGCTGCTCATCAAACCATCTTTGGTCATGGCAACTTTACTTTATAGGTTTTTCTACAGGTGTACTTTTGTAAATTGCCAAATATTGCTAGAATTTTATTTTAAATGTTATAAAAGTTTACAATAACACCAATTCTCTCATTCAGAATGTATTTTTATTGATATCAATAAAAGTATTAATGATTTGATCAAACTTAAGGATTGATAAAGAAAATCCCCACTTTTACTATTACGCATCAAAAACAAGTTTTAAACACCAACAAATGTATATGGCAGTAGTGAGAGCGAGTTTAGAATTAGATCGTATGTACTGTTATTTAAGAAAGTAATACAAACGTTTTGAACATTGATCTTGCTAGTGTTAAACAATAACAAATTTCTCAGTCATCTTTGATTAATATTCTAACTTGATTATTTTTCTCTTAGACTGTATGGCATTTGTCTTTTTCAAAAAAGTATATAAGAAACAAATTTTTAGTACTAATTCACTCCTAACAACGCTGCAAGAAACCTCTAATAAGTTGGAAGTCACTGTAAACAAAGAATAGAGTTAACCCGGTGGGAACACTAACTTTGGATCAGCGTAAAATAACTTTGTTATTTAATTGGTAATAACGTTGGATTAACGTTGGAAATGGAAAGAATGGATAACGTTAGATTTTCCAACATTATAATGTCAGACTTTTCAGCTCTAGATTTTAACGTTAGATTTTGTAACGTTGATGAACGTTGCGATTTCGATGTAAAAGTAACGCATCTTTTAAGTAAATTTTGGATGTTATCGGAACTCAAAAACTGATCGTGTGATCGGTTTTTGAGTTCCGATAACATCACATTCACAGTACCACTACGCTACACAATCATATTGAAGAAAATTATTAATTATAACTTAACATTATATTTATTTTTAAAAAATTAAATATTCTAAGAATTTGATAGTACAAATATATATATATATATATATATATATATGTATATGTATATATCTATATGTATGTATGCATATATATTTTAATCACACAAATATTTACTTTATCAAATTCCAAAACACCAAACACTTGTCAAAAAAAGAGTAAAATATTCATTTAAATTATGTTAGTATAGCTATTATAACGTTGTAACTCCGATAAAAAAATTACATTTATATATAATTATATATAATTAGTGTAAGCAACGTAGCAACTCTGATAAAAAATAACGTTATTGTAACCAACCTTATGACAATTTTAGATTCAAGTGGTCGATGTTGGCCAACATAACCCAACATAAGTTCAACATTAAAACGACGTCGGGTGTCCACAGGCAAAGAGCAAGGAAACAATTGACGGAAGACTTGAAAAGTTGGATGTTGTATTACCCAGTGAACGCAAAACGTTCAACGAACGTTGCGAACGTTCAAGAACGTTTTATGAACGTTCATAGAACGTTTCGAGAAAATGAATTTTGGTTGATGGAACTAGAGCTGACAGCTTCTTTGATCAGCGACCATAGTTGTATTAGTATAAAAGAAAAAGAGATGCAACCTCACGGCGATGGGAGAGAGGCTCAATCTTGGCAGATTATGCAAGTCCAACTACGTTTACAGTGCATTTTTGGACCTTGCTTAGAAGAGAAAGGTCATGATTAGAAGAACCAGCCTAAATATGACAACAGTATTCCTTTAATACTGCGATTAAAAAGAAATGTCTTGATAATTCAAATTATTTTTCCCAGATTTACCATATGAAACAAGATAATGAAGAAGACCAGCATGGTAAGCTTAAGCAAAAGCTCTAGATATGTCAAGAACAATAACCCTCGCTTCGGCGCCCCAGCTAATACACGATAAAATCTTTCATTTAGAGCAGTTAATAAGTCAGCCGTAGAACAAGAAAATCGAAAACCATAATTTTCAGAGAGTTAGTTATTAAACTCAAGATGAGATGTTAGAAATTAATTACAAATATCGAACAAAAAGCTTGATTAGTAATTATTATATTCCACTAATTTCAATTACATGGACCACGTTGGTGGAATTCTATTCTTGACGATAATATAAAAAAATAACATCCAATATATTTGGAAAAATTGTTAAAAAACAGAAAATATTGAATACATACACCATTTAGTTTTATTAAAGGAAATGTGTATATTTACTTTTCATTATTATTTTTTTAATAACTTAAAGTATTTATATATACTTGATAAAATTTTTGTAGTTGTTTGATTTATAATAAATTTTGTTTTTTTGTTTTATTTGTTTTAATTCTGCTTTAAAAATAATAATATTATAAAAATTTATATATTATAAAAATTGAGAATTTATAAAGATTTTTATTGCTATCATTATTATTATTATAACTATTATTATTACTATAATTATTGTTATTATTATTATTATTATTATTATTATTATTATTTTTAAAGCAGAATTAAAACAAACAAAAGATTTAATAGTATATTATATTATTAAAAAAATTATTTTATTATGTGATCAAATTGTAAACACTTTATGTGATCACACTTTATGAACTTTAGATTGTCTTATACATTTTTTGTTTATTTTTTTATTTTGTTTATTTGACACTTTTTGTATAAAGATAAAAATTATTATTTAATTTTTTTTCTATTATACTAAGGGGCTTCATGAAAAAAAATTTTCTTTAGTTGCTTCTATCAGATTTTAAATAAAAAAATAAATTGTAACTTTAACGATTAGATTGTAAAAAGTTATTGACGAAATAAAATAAAAAAATAAGTTTTTTTATTATAACACTTTTTAACTTGTTTGCTTATTATAATTGAACTTGTTTATTTAGCAAGGTTTTGCAACTTTTTAAATAAACCTGTTAAGCACGTTATAATATTTTGGGTTTTCGATATAATTTCATAGAACATTAATAATAAGCTAATAATAATTTTACAATTTTTTGGATCTCAAATGTGAAGTCACTACACTGTTCTCACTTCACTCTATCATGTGCAGTCACTACGCTGCTTACCTTATCATATGTAGTATATCACCTTACTTACCTTAACATATCATGTGAAGTCATTTTCAATTCTTACACTATCCTTAGTTTACCATGCGCAGTCGCTACACTGCTCACACCTCACTTCTACCACTCATCTCAATATATCTTGTGTAGTCGCTGAATTATAAATTCTACCAATCATTTCACTTTATTATGTCACAGAAGTGTCAACTTTACCACTTTATCCGAACTTTTTTGTCCCAAACTTTTTTTCAGTGGGCGGCTAAGCTTTTCTCATTAAATAATTATATTTGTTGCAATTTATTAAATAAGAAATGTTTTACTATACATAAATTCGGTTTATAAAAATCTTCATTGCCCTTATTACACGAGAAAGTCTTTACTGCCATTTGAATATTAGAATAATAAAAAATAATATTAAGAAAAATAAAAAATAAAACTAAGCTTATTATACTTATATTATTATTTGTTGAATGAGTAGTATTTAGTAGTTATTTATATATGTGAATAGTTTAATTGTTTGTGAGAAAATACAATAAATTCAAACAAAATATGAACGATGAGTTTGACAAAAATCAAAGACCATTATCAGAACAAAATTTGTTTTAACTTGTGTCACTTTGTTTTACTTTTGGATCACTCAGGCAAAACAATTTAAAATAAACTACTTACGCTTTTGGATTTGCTCATTGCTTTTTGCTTCTGTGAAAAAAACAACCTTTGTGCCTCCTTTAGATGTCACTCTTTTTTTCTCCATTTTTTTTTTTTTTTACAAACTTAAGTTATTATAGCTCTAAAATACTTTTTTTTTCAAAAAGTTCAAAACACTTTTTTATTAATTGCTTGAAATTAATTTAATATGAAAACAATGTGCCGTTTAAAAATCAATTCAAGTAATGTAAATGAACTGAAAATGAAAAAATTCTATTGTTAACTTATCATATTTCTTTTTTTTAACCCCCTTAATTTGCCTAAAGTCCAAACCCCCATATACTTTTAATTAAAACTGAAAAGTTGCATTTATGTTAAATGAAAATAATGAAAGAGTCTCGGTCACAAAATTACAAAGAATGGTTTTATTGGTTTAGATAAAATATCCACTAAAACTTTAGAAGCATGTAAAATTTTATAAATGCAATTGTTTTTTTGTAAATAATTATTTTGATCAATGAATATTTAGATATTTAACGTTAAGATATCTTGATATTATGTAACTAGTTATAACTTTTTGTTGTTGAAGTTAAAAAATTTTTAACTATATGTAAATAAGTAATTCAGCAAATGCAATTTTGATTAATTAAAATCATTGCGGCCATAAAGGTTTTTCTTGAACTTTTTTATTTATTTAACAAAAACAACAACTGTAAGAGTTTTTTAAATGAATTTAATTTTAAGACAAAAATAAATATAAAAAATAAAGCTTTAACTTTTTTTTATATTTTAAAAATTTTTAAAATATTAAGAAATATAAATGTAACACTGAATTAAAAATCAGATATTTATATTGCTATTAAAATGTGATGAAAAACGTTAAGTTTGCATCAGTACTTTAACGTTACTATAACTTTTTGATAATTTTTTTCTAAAGAATTATTTTATATTTATAAATGTTTATATTTTATTTTCCAAAACTTGTAACTTTAAGCAATTTTAGTGACATTGTGCAAATATTTAACAAGTAGAGTATTTATGGAGATACTTGTATGTATTTACCTCCATAAATACATACAAATATCTCTATAAATACTCTTCTTGTTATAAATTTTTGTATATTTATTTCCTTAAAAAGACTTGTAGTTTCTAAACAGTTTATGTTGTTCTATATTTTAAGTATATCAATGTTAAATCATTCAAAATCATAACCAAATGATTAATTTTGTTATGATTATTTGCTTATTATAATGTTATTATAATAATAAGCAAGTATTATAATAAATATTATAATAAGAAAATATAATAATAATATATAAATAGGTTGTTTTAAAATTTCATTAAATATTAATACAATGATTTGAAATTCCTAATTAAAATGATAATAACTAATTAATGATTAATAATTAATTAAAATTTAAAAGCTAAATCTTTTTTAAATTACTAAACTAATTATTAATTTTAAATATTATTAAAAGCAAAACTTTAATCAAGTTTTTTATTTTTTGCTTTATTTTGATTACCATTTAAGTCAGCAATTAAAATTGCTGTTAACAAGTTGTTTTATTAATTTATCAAGTCATAATATCACTTAGACACTGCTGTCACGGCAGATAGAAATTAGTAACTTCTTTTTAACTTTGATTTCTTTATTTTTTTATACAAAAATATCTTACGTAAAAGTTAAAAAAACGTTATTAAAATCAAGTAAGACAAAAGAATAAAGAAAATGATCGAATGCAGAAAAAAGATAAAATAAAGATGGAAAAGAAAAAAAAGAGAAGTTATTTAGAAACAATGAAGAAATATAAATCCAAAACATAAAACAAAAATTTTTTTTTCAGTTATAAAATTAAGTTTATTTAGTGTAAATTTTTGAATAGTAAAGAAAACAGGACATTCAAAAAATAAAACAAGCAAATATAACAAGTGTTTTTAAAACTTATTAACTTTAGTAAATGAAAATAAAAAGATCTTCCAACACTTAAAAGCAGCCGACATGAAGCAGGTGTAAATATTGGACGCAAGTAGACTTCATTTTTTGAGCAAAAGTTTGTTTTAACGTTTTAACGACTGTTTGTTAACTAAACGCTGCAAAAACATGTAGCTTGCATTTGCATATTATATGTTGAATTGTGAATAAATAGCGGGGTTTTTTTGAACTTATAGTTTTCGTGAAAATAAGCTGTTTGAACAAAAGTGTCCTTGATAATGTTTTTCAAATGGTTTTAGCATTCATCTACGAGTAAATTAATGTAATAAGGATTTTTAATTACGCATACGCGTATACGTTAAACAGTTTAAACATAAAAAAAAAATAATAATAATAAACAATAAAGAATAAAATATGGATAAGAAAATGAAAACACAATTTTCAATAAAGTTATTCAGATAGCCAAGACCTAAAAGAAGTCATCTCAGTTATAAAAACAGTTTTCCTACGGGTCAAAGAATCGCGCAAATCTAGGCGCAAAATAATTCAAATTTAAAAAGCTTCTAATTGTCTATTAATTGCCTGTTTGGATTATTAGACATTAGGAACCTGTGCAAAACTTTATATAAATGAATGTATGTAAATCTAAAAATAACTTTGCTATAAAACACTTAATAAAATGATGTCTATATCAAACAAGTTGTATAATTGTAACAACAAGTTGTATAATTTCCCAAGCATATATTTGAAAATCTTGTTTTTTCATATTGTATTTCATTTAACGCCAAATTTTGGCAATATTGGGGCTACTTGGCAGCAGGGGTAAGTTGACAAACTGCGTTTATCTTCAAAGCTTTTCATCAGAAAGTGCCAAAAATTACATACAACCTTTCTAATTGACCATAATCATCTTTTACCGGAGTATTATTAGGATTTACGTATGCGCATGCGCATGGGAGGTATTGGGATTTATGTGTTTTTTGGGCAAAAACGTAACTTTTGGCAAATCGATTCCTTCTTACTTTACATAGAAAATAGTTAATCGTATAAAAAAAAACTTTTAAAAAAATTTCAGTTACAATTGGTTTACTATTTCCAATCATTTTATTTTCAATATATGCCGTTTTTCAGGATCTATAGACTGTTTATATTAAAAATGGCTTTTGGGGTACGTTGGCAAAATTTTCACGGGGCATTTTGGCTTATAGTATTTTATATGGAAAAAAAAAAATTTTTATAAAATTGATTTTTATTTTATTTTTAATTTTTAACAATATTGAACAAATTTATTTTTTAGAAAAATTAAATTAAAAAGTTTTAGGTTGTTTTTTTTTAACAGATAAAAAGTGGCTACTGTTTTGGTTCGTTATATGAACTAATATATATGGTACTATGGTAATATATTGTTATATGAACTAATATTTGGTACCAGCGAAAAGTAATATTAAACTTAAAATTGTTGTCAAAATAAATAGTAAAAAAATCTCTATAAATTTTGCACTTAATAATATATGGTAGATTAGGGTAATATGAGCACCCTGGTAATATGAGCATACTTAAAGCTTTCTTAGATGTAAGCAGTGAAGTTAAAGTTATTTTGTATTTTTTGAATTGGCTTTATGTTGTGATAACAGGAATCAGTACAATTAGCGTAAATTTATATGCAGTAATTAGCGGCTATCATCTAATTAAAACGCTGTTAAATTTTTTGCGTTGGTAAAATAATATCATCATAAATGAATAATTCTGTGGCGCGAAATTTTAGTGCTAAAATAAGGAAATTTATTTTATGATCAAGAAAAATATATTAGCTAAAAATCCAATCCATTTTTATTTGAAAAAGAAGCCATAGATAGGTAGTTCAACAAACGTCCGTTTGCGGCGGAAAACAAGGTCACAAAAATTGCTTTGATTTTAGTTCTACAAACTGAGGCAGAATTTTTTAGTACCTGTCGGTAGATGCTTTTTTCTAGTTATTTACAAAGGAAACTGCTAATAAAAATGACGCCTTTTTAAAGTAGGATTCCTGCTGATTACAGTGATCTTTTCGTTTTAATTTTAACACAATCCTTTCTAAAGTTACATCTCTTCAATGAAATAAGGTGAGTTAAATCTTTAGAGAATTTTTTTTGTAGATTAGTAAACTCAAATATTATTATACTTACTTCTAGCTTATTATATTACCTTTCTGAAAATGCATAATATTATAAAATGTTTCATTGCCGGCCAATTTTAGAGTACACCTCTGTGAAGCTATTATATTCTGAAAAGTTTTATTTATTTTTCGCCAAAACCGGGGGCGTGATAAAACATTGTTTTTATTATAAAAACAATGTTTCGTCAAACCAAGTGATTTTAAACAATAAAATTTATTGTTTAAAATCACTTGGTTTCTAATCTTTCCCCATCTAGTATTAAAATTTAATAAATATGTATCCTCATCAACTATTAAACTAAATAAATACGTAATATACTGCCCATTTCATAATAAATTGTAAGTCACCTGACACTTGTCCATATCATAAATTATAATCATATGCCAGTCAACATATTTTCAATTACTTTTAACTTTGCAATCATGTCAGTCACTACAAAAAAAACTGCTTTTGAATTCAATGCTTATGTTGACTCCTTTAAAGTGGATAGTAATGCCAGCACAGTTTTCAGAAATGGTTTTGCAATCTACATCTACTTGTTAGAGAAAAAAAAGATAACAAAAGCTAGTGTGAGACTGCATGAAATATTGTCTTCACATGGGTATGAATGTAATATTGGAGCTGTTACAATAGCCTTAAAGAGAATTTTTTTAGAAATTAAATATTTCAAAAAGAGGCTCAATGAACTATGGTGCAAATTATCAGACCTATTAGAATCACCATTTAAAGTCCCCAAAATGAAAGCCCAAATAGTTATGCCAATGGAAGTAGAAGTAGGAAGTATCGCAAACTGGAAATGTGGTGACAGTTAACATGGAGAATGCAAAGAAATTGAAAACAGGCTGTTCGAAATGTCCTAATTTAAGAAAATTCTTAGTACTGCAAAAAGAAACAATGGGAAAACAGATCAAATACTTGAAGGCAAAAAGTTTGCTAAGTTCAGATAATGTACGCATAAAACGTTTAACCCAAGACCTTAAAAGGAAAAAAATATGTATCGACAAGCTCAGACAAGAGAAGAGAAAGTTGAAGCTAGAAAATTCTTTATTAAATGCACGTCTTGAAAAGTTGACATTAAAAAATTTTAAGAGGACTATTTTGAATGCAAAGAGAAAAAGTAAAAGAGCTGATAAACACATAGTCAAGCTAACACAAAAGCTGAAAGAAAAAAAAGAAGAACTCAAAGACATTGTCAATCGGGGCTTGGCATTGGATGATCTCAAAAGTCAATTGGACCGCCCACAGAACAACTCACCAAAACACATTTTTACTACAAAGTCATATAACAAAAGACAACATAAAAAGCAAGTCAGATATACAACACATATCCGTAAGTGCATCTATATGTGCCTTCTAAACCAAGTACCGATAAAAAATGCTGGGTAAGTTATTCGTTTTGTTGTCGAAGAGCTGACTGGTTCACGTGTTTTGTATGTTCCCCGACCAACACAGACTGCACAGATGGCATATGAATTAGGTGTTATCTCAGATATACAAGTGGCAGAACACCTCTATTACTCTACATCTGCTGTAGCAACACTCTCTTGGGATGCGACAACTAAAGCTGGGGTTCATGTCAACGAATGTCACATAGCTACTTCTGGACGACAGCTAACAATACAAATTTCTGAATTAGCAGGTGGCAAATCAGGGGACTATATGGTGCAGCTAGTAAATTCTTTTCAGGACATTGCATCAACTTATTCAAAATTTACAGGTATACAACAGCATATTATACTTAACAAATTTCGCAACACCTTTGAGCCTACTCTTACAGACAGAGCAAAAGTCAATCACTGTATCAATCAACAACTGAGTGACATGTTTTGCAAGCCACTAACTGAACTCAACTGCAATTTTCATCCTTTAGATGGTCTGGCAACCGAAGCTCGAAAAATTCTACGCAAACTTGACACAAGCTACAATGTTACAAGCCAGGTATGGGAATGAGTGTCATGCTGCAAATATGCTTAATGCTGTGTCTAAATTAAAGTAACTTTTTTATATCCATATATTTTTAGTTTTAGGAATTAGTAATAAACATGGTTATATGATAATTACGGATATATATATAAATAAAAGGTATTCTTTTTGAAATTTAGATACAAAATGAAATCTGGTGACCCAGCTGGTTTTAAGACATACTTAATCAGCAATGGTCTGAAACCTGGAGTTATTGTTCGGTATGTAGGGAATCGGCTGCATATTCTATTCCATATGGCAGGCACTGTTTACCAGCTGAATAACAGTCTCATCACATATCTCAAAAAATACTGTAGAGCAGCTGCATTGAGACTTGCTCTCCTGGGTGATTTTAACAATCCAAAAATTATGACTCAATTAAGAGTTTTAGGTAGGTTTGCATGTCTTTTTATCTAATAACTATCCATTATATAAGTTTAATCATTCTTAATTATTGTATAAGCATTGTCAACAAGATATCTTTTTTTTAACAAATACATTTTTATCTTTTTTTCACAGGACTGTATGGCAAATGTTTGACAGGTCCATGGATGACACAATTTTATGAAATGGTACATATAACATAATTTACATTTAACACAGATAATACAGATTTAATTTTGGTTGATATCCACAGTAAAAAAACATATTTCAATTAATTTTACTTGATGCAAAAATTTTAAATGCATGTACTGAATAAAAAAAAATCTAATAAGTTAACTTGTTTTTATTTAACAGGTTCCATTATTTAAATCATGTCTTTGTTGGCTTACAGAAATAAAGAATGACCCATTACTCCTGCTTTCATTGCCTGTGGATTGTTTCAGTTGTGAGCTGGTACAAACAGATACTGTACTTGTTTTACTTAGAACTGCAGAGTCTGATAATTATTTTAAAGAAATTGCCAAGTCTCTTGCCGAAGGATTTATTATAGTTTTAAAGAGGCAACTAGCGCCGTATCTCTCTGGTGCCCTATCCAACCCCAGTAGAGATGTAATTAACAGTACACTAGAAGCACCAGTGCATAATATGCACAGCGAAAGAGCTCTGGGTATGTTTGATGCACTGAGTAAGAGAGCTCATAATGCTACCACTGGATTTCTAGATGGTAAAGTAAAATGCAAAATCAATAAGACCTTTAATTGGTTGATGCAGTTGAATCTGTCTAAACAAAAAGATATCATTACTTTTGCCATTAAACAAGCAGTAGCAAACAGAAAGCTGTTGCTTGTTAGGAAGTCTGAAATTGATGCTGCTGCCAAGTTACGTCAAGTAGAAACTGCTCAAAAACGGGACAAAACGGAGAGGAGAAAAATAGAAAGAGCAATAAAATTAGATTTAGACAAAAATGTGGAACCAAAAACATTTGCCAGTTTTTCTGATGAAACAAGAGACATTATCAGGCAGATATTGAACAGAGATCCTGGTTTGCTACAAAGAAGCATAAATCATATTTGGGATGTAGAGGGGAAAGATGTTATTTTTATGGGAAGTATTCATTCCTTTTCATCAAAAAAGAACAACAACTTTATCAATGTTGAATATTTGAACAATGAAAGAAAAATATTTTTAATAAGTGAATTTCTTGCTGACATTGCTTTGGGAGACATTAGCTCCCAATAGATATAATATCTTAAATTTTTTATGGTTTTCTACATTAGTAATTGCAATCCATTTCTTTAAAATAAGTTTTTTTTTCATCTTTACAAACAATATTTTCATGTACATTGTTTTTTTTATTGCTATAATAAAGTTAGATGAGGTTTTTATTATAATATATTATATAAAGTCTTCATGTAACCCTTTTTCTTACCTATTGAAAAAACAATGAAGTTTCCAATTATGAATTTTCTATCCCTTATAACTTTTTTAAAGCTATTATTGGAATGGTGAATGTTTTTTATTTTGTTTTTATTGTACATTCTAACTTTAACGTTTAAAGTTTAAAAACTCAAAAAGAAAAGAAAAAAAAAAAAAGAACCACCCCCGGGGGCGTGTGGCCCAAACGCTCCCGGGTAAATCTGCCATTGTTTTTTTTTACTTTTTTTGTAATATATTAATGCAGCAAGCAACCCTGAAAATTTGTGGTCAATATCTATATAAATAATTAAGTAACACTGATAATTCTCTCAAATTGTTACATTCGTGGTCACAATTTTTGAAAGAATTTGAAGCACAAAATTTTTCACCTTTAAAAATTGATAACTTTTTAGCAAATTTAGTTAGAGAAAAAAGGATTGCAGTTTTGGAAATCGTTCATTCTGCTGTTTCCAATGATATATGTCATTTAAAAAAAAAATAAGTTTGATTTTTTTGTTGAACTACCTACCATAGAAACATTTAGTTTTGACTTTATTTAAAGATGTCATTTTTGTGTAATATGAGCATTAAGCCACTACTAAAATATACTTTTTTTCTCAGATCATATTGGCTCACTTTGGGATTTGTTGCACATATTATTCTAAGACAATCCTGAAAATTTCAGACCGATTGGATTCAGGGCAATTTCGGGAAATGGTTTTAAAGTTTTTAAGTATTTTCTTGTTTTTAATGAATTATTCATTTTTATGGCATTCTCAATATTTATTATACATTAGTACAAACTTTGATGCAAATATTCTTTCCATTAGAATATTTGAATATTATGGAATGAATATTTACCACATAATCTTAAACACTGGGACAGGAAGAGGTGGCTGAGGGACAAGTGTCCCCCCCCCCTAAACTTTTATAAAACTATTTTTTTATTCAAATTTTCTTTCTGGCTGCCTTAGCCCCCGCTTATTTATGAAATTACCGCTTTCAACATGTTTTTCTGCACAAGGGTGATTTCGAAGTTAAGGGTTGAGAGAGATTTGCCATTTAAAAAAAAATATTCTTGACAGTAGTCAAGAATATTTTTAAGTCAAGTATGCCCTCGGACTTAGGTATGTGAACCAAATTAAATTGAAAAAAAACAAACATTTTCTCAAAAAAAAAAGGTATAAAGTAATCAGTTTTAGATGAATTAAGTTTTTTAGAAGTATGCAAAGCATTCTCTAATTCAAATGATGAAATTAGGATAGAAGTTGGAGGTTCAACCTCATGGATTTTCAACCTAATGGAACCTCACTGGATTTCAACATAAACTCCTTTGATTATTATGAAAATCAAAGTTCGAGAAAATTTTTTAATGGTTCATTTGAAACTGGAACAATACCTTTAATTAATCGCCCGACTAGAATCACAAGTCATTCATCATCATTAATTGATAACATTTTAACAACCGATTTTTTTAATAAGTCGCTAAAAAAAGGAATTATAAAACCCGACGTTTCCGATCACTTCCCGATTTTTTTTTCTATATGTGTTAATTTAAAAAAAGAAAAGCAGGAAAAAGTTTTTATAAAAAAACGGCTTATCAATAATAATAATTTAAATTCTTTCAGAGAACAACTATCACTTGTAGATTGGGGTTATATTAACTTTAATGATAATATCAACATAATCTACAACAATTTTTTCAAAACTTTTCACCAAGTGTATGATTCCAATTTTCCTTTAATTGAAATAGTTTTAAGCGATAAAGAAATATCATCTCCTTGGATTACTAAAGGTCTCAGAAAATCGTCAAAAATTAAGCAGAAGCTTTACATAAAATACCTAAAATCGAAATCTGAAAAACAGAAACAAAATTATAAAACTTATACAAACTTATTTGAAAAGCTTCGCAAAAGTGCAAAAAAAAACTACTATTCAAACTTGCTTAATAAATATAAGCACAACTCAAAATGCTTCCAAATTTTATACAAATTGATAACAAATTAATAAATGACTCAAAAGATATTGCATTTGAATTTAATAAGCTTTTCACCACTATCGGTACAAAATTAAGCGATAGTATTTCGTTCGTTAAAGATAAATCTGTTGATGAGTTCGAAACATCAATAAGCTCTAATCTAAATTATACTGAGTTAACTTTTAATGAATTTGAGGTTGCTTTTAAGTCATTAAAACGTAATAAAGCTACTGGGTATGATGATATTAACACAAATATTGTGATTGATTCCTACGATGTTATAAAAGATATTCTTTATAAAATCTTCAGAGCATCCATTGCACAAGGGTCTTTTCCAGATAAACTAAAAATAGCAAAAGTAACTCCAATCTTTAAGACAAGGGATCGTACAAATATAACAAATTGTCGCCCTATTTCAGTTCTTCCAGTTTTTTCAAAAATTTTAGAAAGAATAATGTACAACCGAATCTACTCATATCTTGTTGAAAATAAAATTCTATACGAAAACCAATTTAGTTTCAAAAAAAATAATTCAACCGAGCATGCCATTCTTCAACTAACGCGTAATATAACTGACTCTTTTAAAGACTCTTGTTTTACACTAGGAGTGTTTATTGATTTGTCTAAGGCATTTGATACTGTCAATCATCAAATTCTGTTAAAAAAACTAATATCATATGGTATTAAAGATAAAACCCTATTATGGTTTGAAAGTTATCTTACTAACCGTAAACAGTTTGTTTACAATAAAGGTTCTATATCTCATCTATTAATGAATATAACATGTGGTGTTCCACAAGGATCCATACTTGGTCCACTTATTTTTTTAATATACATAAATGATCTTCATAAATCATCAAACTTAACAACAATAAATTTTGCAGATGACACTAACTTGTTTTTGTCTCATAAAGATATTAATATGCTTTTTACTAATATGACAAATGAATTAAAAAAAGTATCTGTTTGGTTTAAACAAAATAGATTGTCTCTAAATATAGAAAAAACTAAATGGACACTTTTTTATCCATCTTCAAAAAAACAGAAACTGCCTCATATCATGCCAGACCTTTTAATTGATAATATAATAATAAAAAGAGAAAAAGTTACTAAGTTTCTTGGAGTATATATTGATAAGAATCTATCTTGGAGAAATCATATTGATAATACCTCCAATAAAATCGCTAAATGCATTGGAATTCTCTATAAAGCAAGAAATGTATTATGTAAACACCAGTTAACACAATTATATTATTCATTTATACATTGTCATACAAACTACGCGAATATTATATGGGGAAGTACTCATAGAACAAAACTAAAATCTCTTTACCTTCATCAGAAACACGCAGCTCGCGCAATAAATTTTAAAAATCGGTTTTTTCATACGAAACAACTTTTTAAAGAAATGAATATTTTAAATGTATATCAAAAAAATGTCTTTAACATTTTATGTTTCATGTTTAAATGTAAAGAAAATTTGTTGCCAAACGTATTACAAAATCTTTATTGTATGAAACCTAAAAACAAATATAATCTTCGAATTAATAACAATCTTATTGCCCCTTTTTGCCATAAAAGCAAAGACCAGTTTTTTGTTTCTTATCGAGGTCCTTATCTCTGGAACAAAATAGTCTTACCAAATTTTGATTTTTCTACCCAACTGACTTTTGCCTCATTCAAACAAAAACTTAAAAGAATTATATTTTTAATTGAAAATATTTTGATTTACTTTTAATTGTTTTTTTGTTTGTTTGTTTATTCGTTGTTGTTCTATTTTGTATATTTTATTTATTTTTTAATCTTGGCTTTTTAAAATTTTATCTTGGTTTTTACATGTTTTTGCATAAAGTTGTATTATTATTATTATTTCACATAAGACATTGTATTTTTATCAAAAATTAACCATATATTGTAAAGGGCTTCATGACAAGATCCACATGATCTTCTAGAAGTCCTGTCGTTACTAATGTAAAAATTGTAAAATATAATTGGTTATTGTAATATTTTTAAACGGCAAAATATTTAAAAAAAAAAAAAAAAAAAAAAAATTAAAGAAACATGTATCAGCGTTAAAGTTAATACTCCATGTATCAGCGTTAAAGTTAATAGGCTTAATTAATTTTGCTTTGATTTTTGGTTTGACTTTAGGATTTACTTCTCTTGATTGCCTTATGTGCAAAACTTGCTTGATAGCTTGAGCCCTTATATCTTTTTCATCATCTTGCAACATAGAATATAAAAAGTTTTCTTGAAGACACTCTTGGCTGCCATTGAAATTCCTGTTGCATTTATTATTTCAATATGAGTTGAATATTTCTTAGAAAAATGTCCACTTTCTGCAGTAAAAGTTAAGTAATGTTCATCCTTTACTGTTCTATTAATAATAGGTTCTGCATAATGATCATATCCTAATATATGTGCTAATGTATCTTTGTGTTTTTCACTGTCAACTCCAATGACTTTCAAATGAAAAACTTCTGAACTGTGTTTTTTACAAATCATGGTTGAAACATGCTGTTTAGTGTCAAATATCTTTTTTTCGGTGGTAATTTGCGATCAGTCATTCTGAGTTATAATTTGATAGTCTATCAAGGTAGCAGTTGCTATGGCAGATATTGCAGCGTCGCTAACTTTGAACCTGATAGCAGCTTTGGCAATGTTAATTGAATCTGTGTAATTTTTTTTACACTGTGGTTCTGTAAAATATTCATGATTCTGATTTTTATAATCATTATTGTTATCTATTTCCACATTATAAATTTTACTGATACAATCATTATCTGAATGAAGTGCCGTGTCACTTGTTAAATTAATTTTCTCCTTACTTCCTTTTCTTGCGTTTTCTTGGCTGTTTCTTTCTTATCAACTTGGTCTATCTGCCAGGTTCCAAAGGGCCCTTGCTCAACTTTCTGATCCTTTACATACTCTCGTTCTAGAACTGGAACTTTAAGTTTAAAAAAATTCATTTTATAGCTTATAGAAAGTATTTAAAATAATAAAAAGCATAAAAAATAATTATACAAAAAAAAAAAAAATGTAACCTGTTAGCTTTCTTCACATATATAGTGCTTGTTATATATAGTGCATATATAGTATATGTTATATATGCACCAAACATTTCTAAAGGGTAATATGTATAATAAAATATAATGCCATAATTTGAGAAAAAATAAAAAACCATACAGCTGTAAAATTTGTTGGCAGTTCAGTCACAAATTTGTTTGAACAAACATATTGTTTAGTATTGTGGTTTTTTGAAAATTTAACTTCAAACCTGTCATCACAATTTAAAAGAGGAATTCACATTTGCATATTAATATATCAAATAACTTTAAAAGGTTATTCTCCAACCAACAAACACTGTTTTTATGTTTTGAAGTTTTAGATCGTTCAGCTGCAATTACTTTTTGAAATGTTCTTTGTAACTTACTTCTTAAAGGTTTCTCTTTCATTAGTGAAAGATTTGGATTCACTTTTTTCCAAATTTTTACGCGAAAATAACATTTTAGGCGACGTTCTGTTCTATTTCGCAATACATAAATGAAACCATGAAAATGTAATTTGTTTTGTTTTTTCCAAAAAAATGACTAAGTTTTGAAATTTTTTAAATTGCAAATAATTTTATTGAATATAAATAGTACATTTCCCAAAGTGAGCCGAGTGTTGACTTTAACTTGGTAGTGGCTTAATGAGCATGTTCAAATAATTTCAATGAAAAACACCCAGTGTTTTTCATTGAAATTACCTTGCTTAAAGTCCTAAAATAGCAGTGATTTTAATTGATTTTTGAATAAAAACAAAACATAGTAAAAAATTTTAATATTTTAAAAATACTAAAAATTTTTCAGTAATTTAAAATCAAAAAATTTGAATTTTTATCATCAAAGGTTTGAGTAAATAAAATTGAAAAAATAACGAACTACTTTTTTTTGCGGAAAACATAGTAGTAGTGTTTGAACAAAAAGTGGCTTAAAATTTGATCTTCTAATGATAAGTTTTGTCAATAACGAATCATTATATTTCAAAAATTAGTTCTAATTGTCAGGTTGGTATTTTTTTACTTAATTAATGTTATTTTTTGAAGCTAATTTAAAGCGCTCATATGACCATGGTCATATGACAGTGGTCTTGGTAATATGAGCACTTTTGTTACTTTTTTAAAACCTCTGTATTTTTAAGAAAAAATTTCGGGTGCCCAAATATCCAATTGGACCATGAGTAGAGATCTCTAAAAATTGTTAGTTCGCAAAAATTTATGATTCAGCAAATTTATTTTTGAAAATATTCCAATTTTCGCAAAGGTGCTCATATTAGCATAATCTACCCTAATAATATTCATTTTTATAGCTTGCGCCAACCACCCGAAGTGGGGTAAGTTGGCCCGAGCTAAAAGAGCCCCAAGAAAATTTTTTTATAATGATTGCAAGTTAAAAATGTGACCTAAATTCATACTCTTAAAGACAGTGCTTTAATATTTACAAAAAGTTTTGCCGTTTGGGCTACAGAGTTTAAAGAGCAAAAACGGAGGCAACTAGCCACGGTCTCCCTTACTCATCATTTTTGGTATAAAACCTGACATAGTCATCCCTTTTCCACATTAAAAGATTATTAGATGAAATTTAAAATCTTTCGATGAGTTCAAATTTAGTACAGAAAAGTATGAATATTTTAATCATTACCCTTACATTTAAATAAATAGCTATGAGTTAATAAAAGTTAATAATAAACAGCTTTTCAATTTTTGGTAAAGACCACGGCCTACTATAATATTATTTAAGGCCGTGTTAAAGACCGAAGAAAAGAAAACTTTGTTATACTCTTTTTTAATTTTTTCAAATATTGTGCAGCCGTGGTGAAGTGGTTAGAATTATGGCTTCAGAACTGGAGATTCGTATTTTGAAACCGTCTCCGGCCATATATGCATAATTGGTAGGTAAGGAAGCCGTCTCTACCATTTGGCGAGACTAGTTGCGAATGGTGTTTTGCCAATTAAAATAAAAAGTATATATAAAATATTAAGGCATATTGGAATCAAAGTCATTTGGGATCTTGAAAAACCAATTAGAATAAAAATAACTCTAAAACTAACTGATAAAAATTTATTAAATAGACCTAAAAATCGTAAGTTAAATAAAAAAATAGAAAACTTATTTATTAAACTTTTTTTTTACAATAAATTTTTTAAATAATATATTTATTAAAACAGCTGTTGCATAGCGATTAGTATTTCAACGCGTTTCTTGTTTATTTATATTAATACATTTTTTCAGTGGATAAACTTTTTTAATTTGTATCTTACGATCTCGTTTCGTTGTAAAACACTCTTGCATACTCTTATCATTATTTATCGTTGTAAAACACTCTTGCATACTCTTATCATTATTTATCGTTGTAAAACACTCTTGCATACTCTTATCATTATTTATATATGTAAGAAGATAATAAAAGTCTTAGTTAAATAAAACGATAGTTTATAGATTTGTTAGCCTTAGCTTCATTTTTACTTTTAAAAATAATTTCATTGTTTTAGAGTTTTTCTGTGACTTTTTATTCGATTTGATCATTTTGTGATTGTAATCTCATTTATAAATAACTTTTTTCATTGGCTGTATTCACCTTATCTATTTTACATAGGCTGTATTCACCTTATTTATTTTAAGGTTTAGAAGATAAAATATATCACTCAGGACAAAGATCTAAGTAGCGCGGTTTAGAAAAAGGAAAGCAGATTAAAAAATCGAACTAACCAAATTTAGTAAATATATTGAAATATTTCCATGCCCTCAAGAGCATTCTTCCAAAACTTCTGAGGCATCTACTTCAAGATTAGAAATGGATGATAATACAGGCCACCCAGGCAATGAAGAGTTGAATTGCTAACAGCAAAAGAAAACATCAGAAATGCAAAAGATATCTTTAAAATTAAAGATGGTGCTCAAAGTAACTTGCTTGAAATAACCAATGAAAGTGTGAATACCCAGGAAAAAAAGTTCTATAGAATTTCTATAAACTTTTGGAACATATGGCCTATATAAATTATATAGAAATACTATAAATTTTTTATAGAATGTCTATTAATTTCTATATAAATTGCTATAAAACTTTTTTTTCTATAAAAGAAAAAAAAGACAAAAATTTTTATTGGAATTTCTATAGAAATTAAGAGAGGTTCTATAGAAATTCTATAAAATTCTACAGAATTTCTATAGACCATATGTTCCAAAAGTTTAAAGAAATTTGATAAAACTTTTTTTCCTGGGTATTAAGTTCTCAGATCCAGACTTCTTGGGAAAACTTACCAGTAAGTAGAGAAAAATTAAGAACAGTTTTGGTTGAAATAAAATTTAAACACCAGTCTCGCTCAGAATGGGTGCAATGATAACTTATCAGTAGTTCTCTCTTCACATGAAAAAGATTTTGAGCACATTTCCTACTTCATTAACTGGAAACGCTTCTGTAAAATGCAAGCACAACTATTGCAGTGACGGATCCAGATTTTTTGATCTTTGAGATAGCTAACTTCCAGACATGAAGCTAACTCCAAACATTTATATGTTAATACTTATGCCAAATAATGAGGGTTTGCAAAAATTGCGATGATTGGAGGCTGGAAACAAAAAGGCCCCAAAATTTTTGCAACACCTGCCCCAAACGTGAGAGCAACAAGTTGATAAAATATTTTTTGTACTTTTCTTAATTAGACTTATATTCATCGATAGTTTTTAAGTTTTATAGTATTATCTCTAAGCGTTCAAAAATTATGACCATATAAAGTTTAAACCCCCCTCAATTTGAGGGGGTTGTAATTTTTATATGGTCATAATTTTTGAACCCTGGGAGATAATACTTTGAAACTTAAAAATTATCGATGAGTATAAGTCTAGTTGAGAATAGTACAAAAAATGTTTCATCAACTTATTACTCTCACGTTTGGGGTAGGTGTTGCAAAAATTTTGGGGCTTTTTTGTTCCCAGCCTCCAATCATCGCAATTTTTTGCAAACCCTCATTATTTGATATAAGCATAAATATATAAATGTATGGAGTTAACTGGAAGTTAGCTATCTCAAAGATCAAAAAATGCAGGATCCGCCACTTTATTGATAGCATATATGCAAAAAAAGCTTAAAGATGAAGATTTGGAATCAGATATGAGTGCGTGTTATAAAGAAAATTCTTCACTTACGAGTTAGAACATGAACCTCCTGGTAATCCCAAAGAGAAGTTAAGAGTTAATTTCTTTTTTGCAATAGTAGACTCAGCAATTAGTTTCGTAAAAAAGCAATTCGCGCAAATGAATAAAATCACATACAATTTGATTTTCTTTATAATAAAAGACCTTTAGATGAAAATTTCAAAAGAACTGATGGTTTTTTGTATAAATTTGGAAATAGCCCTTAAGCAAAATTATCCTAGAAAAACCCCATCTTTTCAAAATGAAATTGACGCAACAGCTCTCTGCTCCGAAATATCAGAAATAACTTATCGTATTCGAAAAGATGGAGTATCTGGAAAATGTTCTGAGCTATCTCTATCAAAACAGTTTAGAAAATCAGTTTCCAAGTTTTTCTGTAACCCTTTGCACCATATCGACTTTACCTATATCGGTGGCAAATACAGGAATTTTTTAAAACTAAAACTAATAAAAGCCTTCCAACAAACAACTTCCAACAAACAACTTCCAACAAACAACTTCCAACAAACAACTTCCAACAAACAACTTCCAACAAACAACTTCCAACAAACAACTTCCAACAAACAACTTCCAACAAACAACTTCCAACAAACAACTTCCAACAAACAACTTCCAACAAACAACTTCCAACAAACAACTTCCAACAAACAACTTCCAACAAACAACTTCCAACAAACAACTTCCAACAAACAACTTCCAACAAACAACTTCCAACAAACAACTTCCAACAAACCTTCCAGTTTCATGAGCCGACAAAGACTAGTAAAATTTTACACAATTTTTAAAGTAAAGGAAAAAACTTACCAACTTAAAATTGAAGATCTCAGAATATAAAATGAAAGGCCAGGAAGGTACCGTTTTGTTAAAAAAAACTGAAAAATTCCAGTCAAGAATCAAAATTCCAGTCAAGAATCAAAAAAACAAAATTTAAAATCAAATCAAATTTTTTTTTACCAAGGATTTGTTTGCATTCTAAGCTTTTGTTATTTATTATTTAATACAAGGTATGCAATATACATGATATTAATTCTTTTAACTCAAATAAAGAAACCTATGCACAACTAAACCGTTAGGCGGTGTCCTGTAAACAGTGAAAAGGAAAAAAAAGTCCATTAATTTGACAGGAAAAGTCCAGTGAAAGAGGCAGGGTTCCAAAAACCTAAAATGTTACTACTTAAATAAATGACAATTAAATATAATATTGCTTAGATATTACAAGTATTGCAGTTTTTGCTAATATTGCAGTTGTGACACTAAGCAAGGAAGTGTGTTAAAAAAAAGGTTTCACATACAGAAGAAATGGCATTTTTAATTCTTGTCTTAGGCGTTAAAATACCTGGAAACAACCTTTGGCAAGGAGGTGTGAATTTCCTGGTTAAATGCCAGTTGATTAAATCTAATAATACTTAAATTGTTAAATCTAATGGTTTTAGGATCTCTCGAGGCTTCTTTGCTCGTTGATAAGCTACTTTAATCCTTGAGTTCTATTGAGTAACCAATGATTTAAACAACAATAACAGAGCCTCCTTCTGGAGACATTTTAAAAAACTATTATGCAGCTGAACAAAGTTGTACAGTTTTTGAATATTTAAAAGTAAAGTTTTACTTTTAAATATTCAAAACCCAATTTAATATCAAGTAACGATATGTAACAATTTATAACGATGTATACCAATGTCTATCGATATATAACGTAAGTATGACGAGTATAACGATGGAGAAATATCTTGATTTTTCAAATAATTTCTTAAACTACCTATTTGCCACAATCTTTAATAAATTTAAACTGTGGTTTCCAAGATAAATAATATGTTTGCCGCATTTTTTCTGTGCATAAATCCCGCGTTCTTTTAATAATACTGATACCCTGCAGTTATATTCTTTGTATTCTATAAAGTTGTAAATAGTTATAAATGATCTTCTAAGGTTTTGTTGTTGCAGCCAACTAAGTCGCGCGCACCAAGTAAGCTTTGGTTTCCGTTTGTACAACTTACTAAAATCTAAAATAGTTTCAAACAGAAAATACTAAAATTAGAAGGCTACATTTATATGCAAAATTTCATTATATTCGGAGGTTTGAACGTTTAAACTATAAGTTTACTTATAGTTTTAACTTTTATAGGGAAAAAAATGCTAATGCGAGAAAATTTTATCCATAGTTTTATCATAATTGCGTATTTTCGTTTTTTTAATTAATAATAAAGGGGTGTAAGACTTTGAATTAATGATCAATGGAAGTAATGGGTTTGACTTTTAACGAATGATTAATGAGTGTATGAATTTTAATTGACTAATTAATATTATCAACTAAAAATCAAACTGTTTTTTCTAATGACGTCTTAAGTGAGTTATAGCTTGCATTGTTATAAAAAAGCGTGATATTCTGCAACTCATTGAAGTCATTAATATTGATCTCTTGTTCATGAAATTATAAAAGTAACAGACCGACCAATATTTATAGCGAAATCCATTTTTGTGCTGTTAGTGTAGGCATTTACTACTAGAAAACGTTTTTGTTCAAGAAAAAAACATATATGAACATAAATGAATAAAAAAAATTTACAGTATAAAATTTGTTAATACTTAACATGGGGTCCTTAAAATTTTAGGCCTGTTCTTTGCGGCGTTAAGACAACAAGAGTAATGATGTTAATAAGATAAACTTCTGTGTTGGTATTATTATCAGGCCCGTAACCAGAAATTTTTCCTGTGGCTCACTGTTTTTTTAAACAAAATTTGAAGGTCATTTTATAAAAATGTTATAATTAAACACAAAATTTCCCACAATTTTTAATAAAATGTAACTGATGAAAAAACAAAATTTGGTCTCATTGATAAGTATTTAATTATTTACAACATATGTTAATCGTTTGAAAGGAGACAAACTCTAATATTCTCGGATGTAATTTTGCAAACATTTTAACCGCCACATCTAAATCAAAGTTATAATCATAGTACGTGTACATTAAAGCTATCTCAGAAAGTTGTTCCTGTCCTTGTGTTGCTCTTGTGTACGAATAAAGGCATCAAATTACACTTCCCGTTCTTACATACTGCGGTAGTGACTAAAAGAAACATCCAAGGAAAAGAATAATGTAAATATTTGGAAACTTATCTGGCTTACATTTTTAAGAGCACTCGCAGCATTTGAGGGTCAATTATCTGGTTGACATCTAAGCCACACTTTTTGCCACATAATTATTTATTCAGCAAGGAAATTAGAGTTAGAAAGATCGCTTTTGTAATTAGTGAACGGAAACTTTCGGCTTCGGCCGAAACCGAAATTTCTGCTTCAACAATTTTTTTACTTTTCCTGTTTCGGCCGAAATTTCGGTTCAAACCGCAACCGAAATGAGCCGAAACTTTTGAAAGATTTTTTTTAAGCTTTAATATAGAGTGGGATCATGACAGTTTCCTAATTGTAATCGTTTGATAGTAAATCAATTTTTAATTATAACAATTGTAAAAATTTTAATTGAAATCACGTTACATAATAGTTTTAAGATACCATTCTCAAATCATTCTTAAAATGAATTAACATTTAAGTAAAGCAACCCAAACCAATAGTTTCATCAAAAGTTTCTCAGTGCTAAATTTTACAATGGAAAATAATCGATAAAAAACTGGTTTATGGAATCATTTTATCGTGACCGTTAGTGATTTCAAATACGGAACTTGCGATTTGAAAATATCTCGTGGATCGCACAATCCAAAACTTCAATCACTTAGCGGACTTTCATCACATTTAAGACGTGGTTTACTCTAAAAAATCTCTTAACTGAAAAAGCAATACAACTACCGGCAGTCCTATAAATCTTAAAAATTGATTCAAACTTCATAGAAGGTCTGAAGTTTCTTGTGCGACTGTGGCGCAGTGGTTAGAGCACTTGCCTTTTAAGCAGGAGAGCCAGGCTCAAAACGAGCTTCGCATATATTTTTGCGTCACGGTAATGAAGGAGGCGTAAACTTCCTGGTTAAATGCACTTCCGCGGTGCTCTGTGACAAGACCTATAGGTCTTCTTGGAGCACCTAAATAACAATAAAAAAAAAAGTTTCATAGATTTATATTAGAAAACAATATTAAAAGCAAAGTTTGGTTTGGCAAAAGTAGCAAAGAGATTCCTTAGACCTCCACCAACATCTCCCGAAGTTAAAAGGTTGTTTTTTCGGTTTCGGTTTCGGCTACGGCTTCACTGAACCGAAATTTCGGTACTTTCGGTTTCGGCTCAAATTTCGGTTTCGGTCGATCACTATTAGTAATGCATCCTAGCTTTTTATATTGTTTTAGATAGCTCCACTGAAGTTTTCACGCAGATAATAGAAGGTACAAAACTTTACAATAACTCAATCGTATACAATGATTTAAATTTACCTTTCATTCAATAAATAAATGATCTATAAAGGGAATGATGAGAGACCTTTTGAAATATTCTTCAAAAGTTTTAAAGAGCAAATTTACTCGATGAGATTGTTAGCCTGTGTGTACTCGTGGTGGTACTGGTTTTACATATGATTTTTCGGCATGATTACATGCTTATATATTCGTTCGGCAAACTTATTTACGTCTATTTTTATGTTTACTTTTTCTGAGATGACAGTTATAACACACTTAAAAGCATATATATTACTAGATTTTTCATGTA
>NC_088924.1:32210000-32287500 GCF_038396675.1 Hydra vulgaris | reverse complement strand
GATGCTGACCGGCAGGTCATTAATGAAAATTACGAAGAGCAATGTGCTCAAGACGGAGTCTTGAGGCTTGCCACTAGTGACCGCTTGCCATTCAAATGTGATGCCATTGATGACCACTTGTTGCCTTCTGTCGCGTAACCAAGCTGAGATCCAGTCTAAGAGCGTGCCTTAAATACCGTAGACTTTTAGTTTATGAAGAAGGCGTTTATGTGGCACTTTGTCAAACGCCTTTGCAAAGTCTGCGTATATGACGTCTATTGCGTGGCTGCAATGAATGGCTTTCGTCATTATGTCCCGAGTTTTGAGACGCAACCCTTGCAATGAACAAAGCCATGTTGCTTTGGAGTAATTAAGCCATTAGCAACACAGTGTTCCCTTATGCTTGTTTGAAAAATACTTTCTATCATAGTGCATGAAACAGACGTGAGCGAGATAGGCCGGTAGTTTGATGCATTTAATTTACACCCCTTCTTGAAAATAGACGTTACATTTGATTTTCTCCACATTTTGAGAACTACACCAGTCGCAAACGAGCACTTGTAGATAAGCGAAAGAGGTTTGGCAAAGGTAGCTGCACATTTACTAAGGACCCGTGGATGTAAACCGCCGTAGCCAGTTGGTTTTCTTTCATCAAGTTGGTTGATTCACTTTTGTACTACATCGATAGAAATACTTGCTGGGTTGACGACACAATTTGCTTCAGCACAACTTTCACAAGCTGGCATAGGACCTTCGAGCTCCAAAACAAAAACTAAATGAAAATAGTTATTCAACAATAAGCATATATCGCCGGTATCGGTAGTGATGTTGCTATGAGCTGTTTCTAGCAACATAAGTCCTGACACTCTGTTTGCTTTGTATATGTGCATGTAAGCTTTTAGTTTTGCTTTTGCACTCTCTGGCGAGTGTCTCTTCGTAGTTGTGCCTGGCAGATTTCACCATTTTAGTAACGTTTTTGCATGCAGTGCAATGTGATTCTTTGAGTAATTGGTGCGATCGCGACCTGCATTAATGTACTTGGCCCAAGAGGCGTGTTTAGCTAGTGTTACCCACTGCTCTTATTTCTCAGTGAAGGTAGTAGTTGTTGATAGGACTTATAGATTGATGGCTTCATTATACACGTTTACTAAGAGCTGGTAGCTATCATTTGCATTTAGACCAGTGAATTCTGTTTCCCAATCAACAGCTGCAATGTGCGAGGATACCGCAGCGTAGTTTGTTCGGCTCCAAATAAATCGAGGTTGTTGCGGCAAAGTAGGCAAGTTGTCAAGGCATACAACAGCGAGTTGACTTTCAATAAAGTAGTGTGACTGGCCCATTGGAGTGTTACCGAAAGAATCACCAGTATCTGCTGATTGTGATAGATGTGACACACTGAGTAAGAACCTGATCATTAAGGTTGTGAGGACAATATAAGCAGCCGAGGAGAAACAATTCTTCGCCAATTTTTATTTTTCGCCAGTTTATGTTGAGTTTTTATTTTTATTTGCTCAGTTAATGTTGAGTTGAGCTGAGTAGAATTAACTTCAACTTGACAATAATATTGTCTTTTGTGTAAATGGCAACTCCGTTGTCCCTATTGTCTCTGTCTTTGCGATGAGGTTGGTATCCGGATATGGCAATTGAAGTAATAGGAAGAGTGTGGCCATTTGGTTCAATATATGAATTAGAGTAAATATTTTATGCATTTATTAGGTTTATAATATAAACAGTTAATTTCGGTTAAATAAGCCTATCTATTTTTTGAATTTTAGTAAAAGAGAACAAAAGAAGACTTGCGAATACTGGTCTAATCAAACTCTAATACCATGACAAGAGACAATATTCTGCGAATATTGCCGCAAAATCATTTAATTCTATTTTAGAATTTCAATGGGATAATGCAACTTTAGAATTTTTATTAAATTTTCAAAAGACTTAAAGATTATTCCATAAGTGCATTTTTAGGATACAGCTATTGATACAAAACAAACTTAGCTTTCTTTCTTGCTCTTTATAGCATTTTATAATATCAATATTATATACCAAATGACCAAGTGAGTAGTTGAAGTTCATATTTGAAGTAAGGTCTTCTGAAATTTTCAGAAAACTTGAAGTACCAAAAAAGCCAAAAAATAACAAAAGTAACATGACACTAAAATGAAAATTTGCAAAAAATATTGATAATGTAAAAAAATATTAATAATGTTAAAAAATATTGATAATGTTAAAAAATATTGATAATGTTAAAAAATATTGATAATGTTACATATTAACACAACAAGTTTAATTAACACAAAATTTTATTTTTGAAATTTGTTCCTTAAACGATTTCAAGTTATTGTCATTGTATACACTATTTTTTATAGTTGGAGATTAAGAGATTTAATTTATAATTTGCATTTATACAAAAAAAAAAAAAAAAAAAAAAAAAATTAGGAAAGTTATCGGAGACATCTGTTTTAACAATACCTTTTTAAAGCAGCTTATAAAAAATCAATGGTTAGAATGTTATCAATTAAGGAAGATGAATGATTTGTAATTCTTGTAGGTTTATTTACTACAGTTATTGTTCCCGTTTCAAATAAATCGTTGTAAAAAAATTTTATGTTTTGGTTTTTATCACACTCAAAACAATCCAAATTGAAGTCCTCTACTATGTCTACTATGTAATATTTTTTTCTTTTTTGATTAAGTTTTTCTATTAAGTCATGTTTGAAAAACTTGCTTAAGTGTTCAATTCTTTCAGTAGGAGGCCAATAACAACAGCTTAGTAGAATGTTTTTAAATCTTTTGTTTACAATTTCAATTGTTAAAATCTCTTGATCTTCATCAGGAATGGCTCATATTGCGTCTAATATTATAAAGGATATTTTCTTTCATGTAAAAAAGTACTCTTCCGCCTTTCTTATTAATTTTACGTTCTAAAAAAACTGAATTAAAACCTGGGAGATAGATATTAGAATAAGGGTAGAGTGGGGCTAGTTGAGTATTGCATATTAAGCAATTAAAATATCTCTAAAACTGCGCACACATGACAAAAATCTAATGGATTAAAGTTATGGAATTAGAATGTTAACACAATGCGCAACAAAATATTGTTGGAAAGCAGTTGAGTAAGATACACAGGCACTTTTTCTATTTTCGACCAAAAAAAAAAAAAAAAAAAGTTTGGCTATTTTTTGATAAGATGTTTATAATTTTTTTTATCTGACATCTCTTAAGTGTTGATACTTAAACAATTTATCGGACTTTCGATTATAACACTTTTTTCTCTACAAATTTTTAGCAGGTTAAATTATCTTTCAAATAGTAAAAAAATTATGTATATCTGACATGCATTATTGATATATACATGAATTAAGACCGTAAGGACTTCTTTGGGCACCTAAAATAAAATAATAATAATAATAAAATTAAAAAAACACCCGTCATGATAGTCATCTGAAGCACAATTATAAAAGGTTCAGCAAAGTGAACAAAATGCTTCAAACCGTTGAAATCGATTTATTAGTGGCGAATGAACTGTATAGCTCTCTGTCTATTTCGGACAAAAAGTTATATCAAGTTTTGAAAAATTTGAAAAATAGGCTGTGATATTAATACTCTGTTGACTCGAAATAAAAATGTGCGCGCAAACGCCATTAAGACAAATTGGCGTTTATTGAGGAATCTAACTTCACTGGGAGAAGACTTTTAGCTGAACTTAAAAGGTGAAGGCCAGTTAAATTTCTTATAGAAATTGATATAGGTCTAGTAATGCACAGAAACAAAAAAAAGAACTTACTCCTGTATAATTTTAAAAAGCAGCCTAGAGAAACGGGAGTAAAGGGGCGTACAGGACGCTCTAGTAGTTTTTGTTTTATGTATCTAAATTAGCAGCAGATCACTAAACAAAATTTTTTTGCACTTAACACTGTATTTCATCAATAAAAACTCATCAGAAACTATTGATGAAACACAGTGTTAAATAAAAATAAAAAAATTTTGTTAAGTGATTTTCTACTAATTTATAATTGCTCTGTTCTTTTAAGAACATTGAGCACTTTATTTTGTAGAATACATTTTAAATTGTATATATATATATATATATATATATATATATATATATATATATATATATATATATATATATATATATATATATATATATATTTGTTCTTCTCTTAAATATTAAATAAATTTATACAATAAGATAGTTAAGATTTAAAAAATCGTTATACAGTAACAATTAAATAATCGTTATCCAATAACAAATATAATAAAATATATAAGTATAAAAATAAAAAACATAATAAATAGAACGCGGAAACTCGCAAAAGACCTTTAGGTCTTATCATCGAGAACCGCTCGTGAATATTAATTGCATTAAAATAACATTAAATAAAGAATAAAACAAAAATGTCAAAGAAATTATTTGCAAAAAATATAAATTTCGTAAGAATATATAAATAAATTTGTAAAGAAATTATAATTGATTCTTATATATAAATACAAAGTTTGTATAAAATAGTACTCATTTCATAAACACATAAATAGTGAATCCGATATTATTGTATATTACATTATATAATAAGTTTCATATTTTTCATAAAATGTTAAAAATATAAAGATAAGTCTTCGAAAGATAAAATTATTTCTTTCAGTTTTTTTGTGAATGAAAAGTAATTGCATTCATGGGAAAAATCAAAATTTTTCAAAACTATTTTGTTCCAAAGAAAAGCTACTCGAAATGCAATACAATACTTTCCAAAATTAGTTAACAAAAAAGGTTGCCGAACTAGATTATCATTTCTTAAGTTATATTTATTTGTTTCTTTCAAGGTATATAAGTTATGAAAGGAAACAGGAGATGCGTTAGTTTTACATTTATACATAAAACAAAGTATATTAAAAATATTCAGTTGATAAATATTAAGAACTTTGAATTTGAAATAAAAGTGGTTTGGCATGAGCAAGTCGTATATATCAAACATTAATTAACCCTATTATACATAAGAACCCCTATTATTATTTTTAAAAGGTCTCATTTTTATTTACCACAAGTATTTGTTCAAGATTTATTTTTTGAAACTTAGTAACTAAATAATAAGATTTATATAAAATGTAATTGCATTTTGAAAATCTAAAACGGTATATTTAATACTTAAGTTTTTTGAAAGCAACTTGCCGTCTGATGTCGTAAATGCTAGTAATATTTAAAAACAAAAGCTATAAAACAAAAATTCAATCAATTTTGAGAAAAATATTGTTTCTACAAACTGCACCTCGTATGAAAGTCCACGTGTTCTTGCAAAAGCCTTCTCTACCTACATAAGACCTTCACTACCTATATAAGATTTTAAAACTTTGCTCTTTCCCAGTGGGTCGTCCAAACGTCCAATAAGACGTCTTACGGACGTCCAGACGTCCATAAGACTGATTACCGCACTGAATTGATAAATGCAGTCAAGAAAATACAGAAACGTTTTACTAAAAAAGTAGGTTGAATAACTTTTTGTATTTTAATAGACAAATACTCGATTTGGAACTACTAGAAATTCTTAGTACTCAAGTTTTGCTTTAGAAGTCTAAAGCAAAACTTGATATCATGTTACAAAGTTCTGAACAATTTAGTTTGTCTTCATGTATCAAACTTTTTTTATATGAACCATCATTGTTATACTCGAGGTCATAAACTTATGTTACATAAATCTGAATCAACTCGATGTTTGTAAATATTCTTTCTCTTTCAGATTTGTTAATATATAGAACAACTTACCGTCTGGTATTTTAAATGATTATTTAAGAATGAGTATTGAAGAGCGACTTTCTCTAAGAATCAGCCAAAAAAAACAAAATTTTTAGGGTGACCTCTTTCAAAATTATTAGTTTTTTAAAATTTTGTTGCTATTCATACTAGAAGCTCAATTCCAAAATTTTTTCAAAAAATATTAATTGGTTCTCTAGGTACTAGATGTCAAAGTGTGACTAAATTTTTTGAAATATTGACCAAATATTGGTGTCGAAGCCATTTTTTAACCCGAAAAAAAACAAAGTAAATACTTTACAATGAGTATTTCACTTGATTATTGTTTATTGGATAAGAATTTAGACTATGAACACCTGATTATAAAATTGAGATGACCTTTAATATAAACTTTAGGTTTTTTGGAATAACTCGTTGCTTCAAAGATAAATTAAAAGTATATAATAAATTAATTATTTGATTAGTTTAATAATAACATTACTACGTATATCATTGAATCCACAGCCCGGGGACCCACATAGAAAAGGGGAAAATGTTTTTAGTCTATCATCATAATTTTTTTTTTATTTAAATTTTTTTTGGTTTACATTTGTTAATCGTTGTACAGCTTTAAACAACCAATAATAAAAATAATAATATAAACTTACAATGATAGAAAATATAACAAATATAAACAAGGTATCTGAAAGAAGATTGCAAAGATCTTGTCGTCAGAACCTTAAATAAGCATTTAACAAGGATAAGATTTAAAAAAAAAAAATTGCAAGATAAATAATCTGTATCTGAAGAAAGATCAAGAGGATCTTTTCATCAGAATTTTATACAAGAGTAAACCAACATATAAAAAAGTAAAAAGTGTAAGAACAATAAATAAAATAAGTAGGAATAAACTTCTATAAACGTAAACATGCATATAAATCAAAAATAACTAATATCTAAATTTATCTATTTATTTCTTATAATATAGTAATTCTTATATTTATATTATTCATTTTAATTATTAAATAAAAATTTATACTTAAAAAACAAAAAAAACAACGTAATTTCTATTATATGATTAAAAAAAACAACAAAGAAAAACAGTTTAATAGAAATTTTGTTTGGCACTGTCTTAGTGATATTCAAGAGTTCGCAAATAGCCACGTCTTTTTTCAATGAAAAATAAAAGTCAAATAAAAGAAGTTAAATATTCAAAAAATACCATGAATATTATGGTGGCCAACATCCAATTACTCGAGACGTTTGCCATGTCGAAGCCTGAACGTTTTGAATATAATGAGCGAAATAGGGGCAGGGAAAGCTGAAACACATAAAAACATAAGAACTCGTTAGGAATTCAAAATGCGTGGCTAACTCCCTAAGCCTATGGACATTCCGTTCAAATGTCACCTTACCAAAAGATGTCACCTTACCAAAAGTGTTACCTTACCAAAAAAAAGATGTCACCTTACCAAAAAAAAGATGTCACCTTACCAAAAAATGTCACCTTATCAAAAATGTTGAGAGCTTTATTTCGATGATTGATCACAATGTGTGCGCTCTTAACCGGAGAATGTGTGCCTATGATCACACATCGTCACTTTTTAGCTTCTTTTTTGAAAATATTTCTGAATTTAATTCTGGGAAAGTCAATTAAGTCAAGTCAAGATAGAATTTCACCTTGTATTATCTAATTAGGTATTTTCTAAAGCTTCACTTTCGGAAATACTCTTCAAAAAATCGGAATAACCAATTTAAATGAAATAGAGATTTCATATGATCACGCAATCCTGCAGTTTCAGTCACTTTTTTTACCTTGAGGTTCTTACTGAGCTGTTTATAGTTCTTTACAAATTCCAGGATAAACAGATATTGGGCAACATGTTGTTTCCTCCAAGTTCTTTATCCATTGCTATGCGAAAGGCTCGTGTCCTTGTGGAATTGAATTGTGGTTCTTCCAGTTTCTTTTCAGTAAAACGTCTTGGTAACTGACTGACAATCCTATTCCTTCTTCCAGTGTTTACATTCGTAGTGTTCGCTACATTATACTCTTTCAGCTGTTATACCTTTAACAACAGTATCTGTTTTTGCGTCAGGTAGATCTAGTGCTTATAACTTAACTTCTCTTTGTTTATTCTTCAACGCTAGCACTTGATATTGATATCCTGGTGACTAATATTTTTATCATCAAAGTACAAGTTTTCTTTTTCTTCTTCAAGTATAACAGCTTCTTTATCAGTTGACATACATATACAATATTGTAAAGGTGTGTGAATGTCAATCCTATATTGAGATAACTGTTAACAAATGGTTGCTGCTTTGCTGGTTGATAACTTAGAAGGTGTTACTAATTTGCTTGCAGTTTTGGTTTTGCTGCAGTTCTTTCTGGTACTTAATTTTTATTTGCTTTTTTTAATCTGAAGATGGTACAACCTTTTGTCGTCACTGCACAATTCACAATCTTTTTTGTGATGCCAAAAACTTTATTCAATGGATTGTATTTTTTTTTTGTTTTGTTTTACGCATTTATCGTACGTCTTCAGCACTTGATCCAGTTGTGCTTGAATTGATAAATGTGAAAAGTTTAGTTTCTTTTGCCATAAACTTATTGCTTCTTTCCTAATTTGTTTTATGCGTTCTCGTTTATAATTAAACAGAATATAACCCATTTTCATTACCTATGAGCAAAAGTTCATCAAATTATTTTACAAAAAGTTAAATATGCCACATATCTTTTTAACTTATTGCATAGTTAAAAGAATAAGACTATGCTGTATAAATGTAGTAGTCGTGGCGCAGTGGTAAGAATTCTGGCTCAGAATCAATTGGCATCAGGTTTAACGCCGACACAAGCCCAGTAAGCAATATTGGTAAGGAAGGAGACCTAATCTTCCTAGTTAAATGTTATTCCGCGGTGCTCTTTGATAAGACCGTAAGGATTTTTGCAAACACCTTTACAGCCACAAAAAAATAAAGAAACTCTGTCTCCTAGGACAATTTTGACCTGATTTTCCCTAAGTGCTTTAAATGCTCAACAATAAAATGGCCTTATTTTTTAAATTGTTTGTTATCAACATGAAATGAAAGATTTTTTTCAATATATTTTTTGTATTGATGATGTAATATCCTTAATCTAAAGACCTCATAATTTTCATTTACATGATGACGTCAAATAACTGAAAATCATAACGTCTTTAGATCAAGATAAAAAAAATCAAGATTAGCATAATATCAAACATCATAAATGTTTGATTTTATTTTTTTCAGTTAAAATTATAAATACTGCTGCTTTAGCAAAACCGCGAGTTAAAGGATCCAGCTATTTTATATATATTCACAATAACTCTGGGAATTTAAAGACCAGAGTTGTAGTTCAATAACAATATAACATTATAAAATAGGGTTGATGTATATCACAGAAATGTTTAAAATTTGAACTTAGATTTTAAAATAAATCTTACGAGATTACACTTTAAGTCTAACGAGCCGTATGTCGAATTTTGTATTTATCACATTTAAATTAGTAAAAACTTTCTTAATGAATCGAATAAACAGATTTTAACTTGAAATAACTAATTTTTTTGCTCTTTCATATGCTTGCAGACATACGACTGGTTAGAAATAAAATTTATAACTTAAAACTTATTTGCAAATGTTGTTTTCTTTAGTTCGTGTTTTATTTCGTATAGAATCAACATCATTCTATATCAAAAATGATACCTCAACTATCAAGCAAAATTTTATATCTAAACTTGAGTAATTAAAAAAAATTTTAACTTTGTTTAATTTCAGACGAAAGCACTGAAAATAAAAAAAGTCTGATTTTTATTTATTTTCAGGTGTGCTGAAAAAATTTAGTTAAACATATCCTTTTTATTAAAATGCAAAATTCGTTTATATTCCAGAACATGCATTAAACGCGTTGAGAAAGAATAAGTTGTGCTTGCAGTGATCAAACTATAAAGCGGAAAGTTTTCACTCAAGTGCAAACAAGTGGCAACTCTTTACAGGCATGTTCACGGCGTAGGTAACTACACCGTCTCATCTTTTGATATCTGAATTTAGTTGGGTGTTTTAATTAGCCACTAACTTAAGCCGGGATAACTCAGTTGGTCGACTTGCATACTTCCTTCTCTCCGAATAAAAGGGTCAAACGAAATCTTAAAAAAAAAGGATTTTGGTCTCCCAGCCGAAGACCAAAATTAGGATTATTAGTGGCGAAAAGTCATAATAATTATAAGATTAATAGATATAAATCTTTCAATATCAGTTGTACAGTATTGGACAAAACATTTGCAACCAACATCGAACAATGCTAAAAAGTGTTCCTAATTTTACATGTCTTAAAAACGAAACGAGCTATGCTACCACAGCAAACAGTTCAAGAGTCTGGAATCATAGCATGCCATGACATGAGCAATCAGCTGACAGGTGACAGCACATAGGCAGAATTTTGTTGACAAGTGCCATTTTGCAGCGGACAAAACAAGTGCAACTTTTTTGGTTTGTTTCATTTTCTTAAGTCTGGTCTGTGTCAACGTCACGAAAGTTTTTTAATAATTAAAAGAAGTATCCAGAAGTTTCCAGAAGCATGCAGAAGCTTTCAGAAGTTTCCAGAAGAAGCATCTGGAAGCATCCAGTAGCATCCAGAAATATCCAGAAACATTCAGAAGCATCCAGACGCGTCCAGAAGCTTCCAGAAGCATCGAAAAGAAGCATCTAGAATCTTCCAGAACAGGTTCACACAGGTTTATTTTACTATATAAGAGACATGTAAATCGAAATGTAATTCAGTCAGTATATAGAAGTCAATCAGTCATAATTATCAAGGCAGTTTATCGAAGTGAGTTTTATCAAAGTGTTTTATCGAAGAACATCAATACAAGAAGTCAAATACAACAAGTGTTTTATTACATCAATACAGTCCACATCCAACCAAAACGTTGTGTTCCACAGAGCATTATTGTATCATCACAAGGTAAATGTAACACGGTAAGCCTTGAAAAGCGTGATTATTTATTTTTATTTTTTTTATGACTTCAAGTGCAAAAATGGCTCCCGAAAGTCTTGGATTGGAACTAAGAAAGAAAATTATTGGCGATTACGTAAGTGGAATGTCACAAAAAAGTATTTGTGATAAATATCGGGTGAAAAAATGGACCGTATCAAGACTATGTTCCAAATATCGTTCTACGGGGAAGTTGGCAGCAGACAACAAAGGTGGAAGACCGCATTCCACCACTTCTAGAGATGATTCTATGATCTTCAGATCCGTCAAGAAGGATCCCTGGATATTATCAGTCGAGGTAATAAAGCAATTAGAGCTGCCTGTATTGGACCGAACAATCAGACGACGTGCTGTTGAAGCCGGATTGTTTTTTCGACGCCCTGCAAAGAAACTGCTGATTTCACTAAATAACCAGAAGAAAAGGCTCCTGTTTACTGCATCTCATATTGACTGGAATGTGCAGAAATGGTGAACTGTCCTGTTCAGCGATGAATCGAAGTTCAACACCATTGGGAGCGATGGCATTTGCCGTGTACGTCGACCGGCCGGAAAACGCCTCGATTTACGTTACTGCCATAAGACCGTGAAGCATGGTGGAGGCAATGTAATGGTCTGGGGGTGTTTTTCTGCTAATGGTCTTGATCCAATACATCGAAATGACGGAATAATGGACCGTTTCAGTGCAGCACTTTTATATAAAGAAACTAAATTAGCATTATTTGGTTGCACTCGTTTTGTCCGATACTGTATAACATAAATAAAGCAAAAAACTAGATATTTAAACCAAAAAGAATAAAATATTTTTTGCTTATGTAGAATATGGCTTTTTAGAATGGCTAAATTTAGAATCAAAGTTGTAATAGTTTATAATATAAAAATTTATTTCAGAATGTTTGATGATCTGAAAATCAGAGATCAGTAAAAAAATAATAAGAGGAAGTGCTATTTGCGATATAAACAATAATGAACCTAATATGCTGCAAAAATACTGTTGCAAAAAGATTGTAAAAACTTAAAGCAACAGAAAAAAATAGCCAGAAAATGAGTATAGTTGCAAAAGTAAGAAAAAAACGATGCCACCTAAATTTAAAGAAAAGTTATTGGATTTTGTTGACAACAGAGCCAAGATGGATCTTGGTTTGGAAAGGAAGAATTTTCTATAAATGTTGGCAAATTTGTAGAAAAATTCTTAATTAACAACAACAATCCGTCATCAATGCATGAATCCTATAAAAGTCTTAAAGTATTTTGCTATATTTAAAGCGGTCTTTAATCTCATTAATGACGATTAACCTGAACATGAACAAAATAGGGCTTTAGCTAGACTCGGAGGCACACAAAGTTGTTGCCTCTAAAATAACAAAATGTTTGTTATTTTAGTGGCAACACTTTTTAATATCATTATTAAGAAAAACTACTGTAAAAGTTCAACTAAAAGAGCCATAAAAGTTGAACAACAAAAAAGGATCTGGAATTTAGCGGTTTAATTAAGATAAAAACTCTTATGAACATAAAAAAAAAGGAATGATCGAATCAAGAAAAATGTCTACAAAAAAGACAAGTAGCCAATTAAATGAAAACAGCTTTTATGACAAATAAAATTTGGGTATTAGGTGTAAAATCTTGAAAGTGATTCTATAAACTAATGATGTTATAAATATCAAAGAAACACGATACTTATCAACGTGAGTTATTCTAATAACAATAAGACTAAGCAGCTCGTCCGACATAAATTATACTAATAACAAGAGGCCATTAATTCAGGCCGTTATAAGTTTCGTAAGCACAAAGATCAGATACATTACAGATAAAAAGTTATTAGTATCAACTTATAAATAACACATCAGGAGGATACGATATTGGGATTAGATATGTGAAGTTTAGCTTTAATTGTGAAGTTTACCTCAAATAACTTTTTTCGAACAAAAAGTGTAATATCTTGTCACTTGTTTAACATTGAAACTTTAAGTATAAAAAAGTTTCGTTGTTTTGAAGAACGTGTTAAACTTTAAAATGTGGTCAATTTTTTCAGTATTACAATATTTAATTGACAAAATTAGATGTTGTTACATTTTAATTTTAAAGATAATAACAAACAAAAAGCAATCAAAATACTATGTATTGAGGTATTTCACATATTATAGAAATTCTTTTTTTTTACATAAGTAGTATATGTTTTTTACATATGAATGATAAAAAAAAATACAAACCGCGTGTTTATATATATTAACACTCGGTTTACGTGTTTTTTTAATCTAAAACTTATTTGACGTCTTTTTTTCTGCTGACTGTTTTTGCAAATGTTATGCAGATGGTAAACAATTAATTTTATAAAAGTTGTAACATAAAAGTTTGTAAACTTATATTCGCTTCTATAACAACATTTAATCCGTTAATTTAATAAAAAACAAAATTAACTCTTGAAATAAAAAATATTTTTATTTTAAAATTTTATATAAAATGTGATACTAACAGTTGAATTCGAATACGATATACAAATCACGTTATAAAAAATTAAGAAGTTAAGTTTTTTTTAATATATTTTATTATATATATATATATATATATATATATATATATATATATATATATATATATATATATATATATATATATATATATATATATATATATATATATATAAATTATAATTCTGGTTTATGTTTTATTGAAGTTACAAAAATATTGATAACAACATAAGTTTATAAGAAAATATAATTGATGTATTATAAACCATCTGTGTTCAATTCAAATTAGCTTAAAAAAATATTCTTCCTTAAAAAATTCATTATTAAAGGAAAGAAAACTGTTGAATACTTTTTTAGGGTTACAACAGAATGCGTTCATTTTGCAAAAGATTAAATCTTTTTGTGCTCTTGTCTCTCGAGTAAAAACTTATTATTTTATGGAACAATAGTATTCATACAGATGCAGATGCGGTTGCCTCTTTGGTGCTTCTGATAATCTAAAAAATATTCTATTAGAAATACCTTTATGTGCAAAAAAGAGCGGTCAATTTACATTTTATGGGTGAGATCATCAAGTAAGTTATTTGACATTCAAACCTATTCAAGAACTGTACGGTTTTAAAGATTAGGCGAGAAATTTATTTTATTTTATGCTTGTCAAAAAATATATTGAAAATACTGATACAAGACAATAACAAAAAAATAACAAATATGTTACATAATTTTCAGTTAAAAATAATGAACGGTGTACTGGTATTCTTTTGCCTTTGTTCTATATGTGCTGCTGTGATTGTTTGGAAAAAAGACTGTAGACCTGACCAACATTCTTTTTCCATTGAAAGCAAGTTTATCCAGGTAAGCCGGTAATTTTTATACAATGTTTTTTTTTAGACATGTTTTTATTGTTCAACTTTATGTAATTAACGTTTTATAACGTTTTATAAAATAAGCATTTGACACACAAAAAACAAGAAAAGCAAGAAAAACAAGAAAATTAGGAAATCAGAAGAAATATAAAGTTTGAATTGCTTTTCTATGTTTACTTTATCTTTTGTGATTATTTATGTTTTAGTAAATATATAAATCATAATACTGTAAAGTATTTGATAAAATAGATTCGATTTGTGAAAATTCGATTCATAATTTTCTTTGAAAAACAGTTTTTATTTTAAAGGGATTTAAATTAGTTATAGAAAAAATTCACGTTAGAAAATTTTAGCTAAGTCAACTTTCATTTAAAAAGGTCATAAAAATTTATAAAATCGACAAAAAATAGTTTACATAATTATTAAATTTTAAAATAATAATATTCAATATCATGTTTAAAAAATAATAAAAAAAGATATTTTAGTTTTTTGTCATATTACAATAAACAAATTTTTGTAAAGCAGTAAACAAATTTATTCTTAAACTTCAATTATATCCAAATAGAATAATCGTGAGATAATTGATTTCTGTAAAACGTTATTCAAGTTATCAAATGAGTGAGAAAAATGTTTAAAAATAAAAGAGTCAAAGTAAAGAATCAACGTTCTTGTGACCATTATGTGTATTGCCAATTCAAGTCTGAAAAAGAAAGCAAAATAATAATGTGTCACAGTTGTTTCTGTTTTTTTTTCTACATTTTTACATTTATATTTCTACACAAAATATAATTCTACTATTAATTTATACAAAGTGCAAATTAATTGGTTTGTCTAAGACATATAAAGTTATTTGTCTCAGTTGTAAGCATAACGTGAACGGATTGAAAAAATAAAGTTTGTATTTCTGTGTTATATCTGTAATCAATCAAAATTATACGATCATTGTTATCGTTGGTCTGAGATATAACACGATCGTTGTTATTGTTGGTCTGAGATATAACACGATCGTTGTTATCGATGGTCTGAGATATAACACGATCGTTGTTATCGTTGGTCTGAGATATAACACGATCGTTGTTATCGATGGTCTGAGAACAGTAGTTGCTAAGACATATAATAGTAGTTTTTTTCAGATATTAAAAAATTTGTTTCTTTCAGGCATAAACTACATGTGTTTTGTTTTGTAAAGTATTAACTTTCCGACAAATAACAGCGGTTTGCATCATTTATTAACAAGTGATTTGTTTTAAACAAATACTATTGTTTTGTTCTAGACATATAACAGTAACAGATCTCAGACATCTAGTTTGTCACAAATATATTTCAATAGTTACTCTCAGATATATAAAAGTTTTTCTTTATATCGCAGTTTGCCTTAACAGTAGTTTGTCTTAACAGTAGTTTTTCTTAAAAATAAAATTGGTTTGTTTCAGACATATAACAGTTATTTGTCTCATTAAGTGAAAAGATTTTAAAAAATTTTTTGTTTTGTTTTAAATATTTCTAACAAAAACCGACGTGCGTTTTATAAATTATAGCTCGCACCCAATTAATAATAGATAATTCACTATAGTTAAAGCGCGGCATGAAAATTTGAATAACAGAATATACTGTTATAATAAATTTGTTCAAAAATGTCGTTTTTTTTTAAAAAAAAAAAATTAGTATTTTCAAAGTTAAAAAAATGAACCACTAATAAGAATGTAGTTGCATTTGTTGTAACTAAATAACAAATAAAAATATTAGCTAAGATATAAAAAATATAAAAGATATAAATAAATCTATAAAGAGACAGATGCTTAAGTACATTATTTTCTCTTATGTGTGCCCTTAAGTGTACCCTTAAGAGTACCCTACAGGGCTGACAACACAGGTTTCAAAGTGGGCACAATTGTCAATTTTTAAAAAAAGTTCTCTATATCTAGAATTTTCTAAAAAAAAAAAAAAAGGTCGTTTACAAAAAAAATGGGGGGGGGGGAGGGAAGGGGGATGTGCCCTCGCCCTCCCCTCCCTGGTGTCGTCGACTCCACCCTACGCATGTGCAAACTTGCGTATATATGTGAACCTGCACAAGTTTAAATTTGCAACATGAACTCGCCTTTTTGCCTTCGGGCAAACTGGTACAGGTCTGTCAATAACTGTGTGGCCGTGGCGCAGTGGTCAGAGTGCTTGCTTAAGAAGCAGGAGATCCAGGTTCGAAACGAGCTCTGGACATATTTTCGAGTCACGATAAGGAAGGAGGTGTGAACTATCTGGCTAAATGCACTTTCGCAGTGCTCTGTGCCAAGACCGTTAGGTCTTCTTGGGGCACCTAAATAACAAAAAAAAAAAAAAATTTTTTTCAGTTACAAAATTGTAAAAAAAAAAAGAATAAAAAAGATAAACTTGTTGTTAAGAGAAATACATTTAAAAAACGTGTATTTTACGTCAATAGTCTTTATTTTGAGAATATACTAGCTATTGTCGTATAAAGCTTTTTATTTTCTCAAAATTTAACGTAAGGAAGCAACGTGTATTTTGCGTTAATTACCTTTATTATTTAGTTCTTGTTCTTTATTTCGACTAAATAATCTTTAGTGTTTAGAAATTATAACAGAAACCATGATCATTAAGGTGCATGATAAATGAACAATAATTGAAAAATTGCTCTAAATGGATGAGCCAAACCAAAATATGTTGAATTGAGATAATTAATTAGACGCAAAGTTTAAAACGTTTTAACAAAAGTCTAACTAAAAAAATTAAAAGTAATTGCATTTCAGTGCACTTAAAAAATTTAAGTACATCGGTGCTTTAAGTACATCGTTGTGCACTTAAAAGTTTTAAGTACATCGGTGTTTGCAAAGAAACACTACACAAACCATTTTTTAACATAAACTAATTTTTTTCAACTTTGTTGCATAGACTGGTTTGGCGCTCAACTACCCATATGTATAATATATATATATATAATAAAATATAACTAGATTTTAAAATATTTTTAGAAGTGCCTTGAACATTTTTTTTCTTTTTTAGTAGTTAAGGTGCTTCAAGAATTTCTTTAACACAGGTCAACCTGGTGCTTAAAAGCGGCAAAATTATATAAAATTTTCAAAAATAATATCTTTTTTATAAAAAAATTAACAATTTAAATTTTATTAAAAAAAAATCTTTTTTTAACTAAAATTAATATAAGTACATAATTGCAAGTTTTTTTTGTTTTTTTTTTATTTAAGTATATTTTTTATAAAAAAATTATTATTTTTGAAATTTTAATATAATTCATTTCTTTTAAGTACATGGTTGACCTACTTCTGTAAAACAATTTTTTAATTATAGAGTTCCTGTAAATGTTTAATGGGCCATTTCTAAATAGATTTTTATTATATCAATTACAAACCGAGTGTTATTTTATTACGTAGAATACACTTAGAGCTAAAGCAAGGCAATTAATGAAAATTGTTGTTTTTTGGGGGCGACTGAATAAGTGCGAATTTCATAACTGCGAATCTGCATAAGTGCGACTGGCATAAGTGCTAACTGGCATAAGTGCGAACTGGCACAAGCGCGAACTGGCATAAGTGCGCCGAAAGAATTTGCAAACATTGGCATAAGTGCAAATTGGCATAAGTGGCGAATTGGCAAGTTCGCACTTATGCCAATTCGCACTTATGCCAGTTCGCACTTATGTCAATTCGCACTTATGCCAATGTTTGCAAATTCTTTCGGCGCACTTATGCCAGCTCGCGCTTGTGCCAGTTCGCACTTATGCCAGTCTTTGCAACTGCTTCGCACTTATGCAGATTCGCAGTTATGAAATTCGCACTTATTCAGCCTCCTCGTTTTTTTGTGCTAAACCAATTTTTGTTACATAATAGTATTCTTGTAAAGGTTGTTTTTAAATGAAAACTTATATGTAAGCATTTTTTGACGTTTGTTTAAAAAAAATGCAGCACTGCAAAGGTATGTTACGTTGTTAAACACTGTATGTTATATTGTTAAACACTGTATATTATGTTGTTAAACATTGTATATTATGTTGTGCCTCTTTAATGATGTCACCAAGGATAATTCCTCCGCACTTTTTGATAAATTCATTTTGAGAACTCCAACCTAAATAATAGGCATTATTTTTTTTAACACCTTGTTAAGTAAAAGCTTTTTTGTTTTTTCTTTTTACCTTTAGATCCCGAATATTTTTTTCTTAAAACTCAACATTAGTTGTTTTGTACGTAGTCCAAAAACTATGACTAATCAATAATTTTTTTAATACTCTATTAATATAAAAAAAGTTTTGTACGTAGTCCAGAACTAATCAATAATTTTACAGACTAATCAATAATTTTTTACATACTAATCAATAATTTTTTACATACTAATCAATAATTTTTTTAATACTCTATTAATATAAAAAAAGAGCTCAATGCACAAGTTTATAGAATTGTAAGTTTTATATATTTTAATTGTTATTTACTTTGTTTGATTAATCCAAAAAGAAAAATTTAAGTATTTAAGTAACTTGAGTGCAAGAAAATTATGCAGCTATTATGATCTTTAGTAAATCTTAAAAAAATCTTAGAATTGCAAGTATGAAATGTAATTTGAACACATTGAATATTATTTGAATATACACATAATGGGACTTAATATTTTTTTTTTTGTAAACCTAACAAATAGGAAAATAACACATAATTCAGATTTTGTTTTCAGTTTTTCTCCCGATAGTAAGTAAAACTTTGCTATCTTATATATATATATATATATATGTATATATATATATATATATATATATATATATATATATATATATATATATATATCTATATATATCTATATATATATATATATATATATATATATATATATATATATATCTATATATATCTATATATATATATATATATATATATATATATATATATATATATATAGTTCTATAGTTTGTTGGCTTTAGGAAGAGCGGAAGGAAAAAAGTGATTCTTACGCCAACACATACGTCACTTTTAATTACTTTTGACTTTCGTCCAACATTTCCGTGTTGGACGAAAGTAAAAACCATTAATTTAATTACAAATTAATCGTTTTTTAAAAAAAACACAAAAACGCAAATTTAATTGACCAGAATGTTTTTAAAAACATTCTGAATGTTTTTATAACATTTTGAATGTTTTTAACAATATAAACAATGTTTTTATTTTTATTTTTTTTAATAAAATGTTTTTATTTTTATTTTTTTTAATAAAATGTTTTTATTTTTATTTTTTTTACTGTAAATCATGCGCGGAGTGTTGCTACATCGACTATCTTATAGCCTGACTCGCAAGGGAGTGCTGCTACATCGACTGACAAATAGCCTGACTCGCAAGGGAGTGCTGCTACATCGACTGACAAATAGCCTGACTCGCAAGGGAGTGCTGCTACATCGACTGACAAATAGCCTGACCCGCAAGGGAGTGCTGCTACATCGACTGAGGGTTTGGTTGGGGCAGGCAGTCTATCATTATTAAAAAAAAAAAATTCCGGTCTTGCATTTTAATTTTTACTTTTTGTCAACAAAATATCGAAAAAACTTTCGGACAACATCTAAGGGTTCTATATATATATATATATATATATATATATATATATATATATATATATATATATATATATATATATATATATATATATATATATATATATATATATATATATATAGTTCTATAGTTTGTTGGCTTTAGGAAGAGCGGAAGGAAAAAAGTGATTCTTACGCCAACACATACGTCACTTTTAATTACTTTTGACTTTCGTCCAACATTTCCGTGTTGGACGAAAGTAAAAACCATTAATTTAATTACAAATTAATCGTTTTTTAAAAAAACCACAAAAACGCAAATTTAATTGACCAGAATGTTTTTAAAAACATTCTGATTGTTTTTATAACATTTTGAATGTTTTTAACAATATAAACAATGTTTTTATTTTTATTTTTTTTAATAAAACGTTTTTATTTTTATTTTTTTTACTGTAAATTATGCGCGGAGTGTTGCTACATCGACTATCTTATAGCCTGACTCGCAAGGGAGTGCTGCTACATCGACTGACAAATAGCCTGACTCGCAAGGGAGTGCTGCTACATCGACTGACAAATAGCCTGACTCGCAAGGGAGTGCTGCTACATCGACTGACAAATAGCCTGACCCGCAAGGGAGTGCTGCTACATCGACTGAGGGTTTGGTTGGGGCAGGCAGTCTATCATTATTAAAAAAAAAAAATTCCGGTCTTGCATTTTAATTTTTACTTTTTGTCAACAAAATATCGAAAAAACTTTCGGACAACATCTAAGGGTTCTATATATATATATATATATATATATATATATATATATATAGTTCTATAGTTTGTTGGCTTTAGGAAGAGCGGAAGGAAAAAAGTGATTCTTACGCCAACACATACGTCACTTTTAATTACTTTTGACTTTCGTCCAACATTTCCGTGTTGGACGAAAGTAAAAACCATTAATTTAATTACAAATTAATCGTTTTTTAAAAAAACCACAAAAACGCAAATTTAATTGACCAGAATGTTTTTAAAAACATTCCGAATGTTTTTAAAACATTTTGAATGTTTTTAACAATATAAACAATGTTTTTATTTTTATTTTTTTTAATAAAATGTTTTTATTTTTATTTTTTTTAATAAAATGTTTTTATTTTTATTTTTTTTACTGTAAATCATGCGCGGAGTGTTGCTACATCGACTATCTTATAGCCTGACTCGCAAGGGAGTGCTGCTACATCGACTGACAAATAGCCTGACTCGCAAGGGAGTGCTGCTACATCGACTGACAAATAGCCTGACTCGCAAGGGAGTGCTGCTACATCGACTGACAAATAGCCTGACCCGCAAGGGAGTGCTGCTACATCGACTGAGGGTTTGGTTAGGGCAGGCAGTCTATCATTATTAAAAAAAAAAAATTCCGGTCTTGCATTTTAATTTTTACTTTTTGTCAACAAAATATCGAAAAAACTTTCAGACAACATCTAAGGGTTCTATATATATATATATATATATATATATATATATATATATATATATATATATATAAATATATATATATATATAAAACCCGTAGATTTTGGCCGAGAGTTTTTTCAATATTTTTTTGACAAAAAGTAAAAATTAAAATTCAAGACCAGAATTTTTTTTTTTTATTAATTGATAGACTGCCTGCCCCAACCAAACCCTCAGTCGATGTAGCAGCACTCCCTTGCGGGTCAGGCTAAAAGATAGTAGATGTAGCAGCACTCCCTTGCGAGTCAGGCTATTTGTCAGTCGATGTAGCAGCACTCCCTTGCGAGTCAGGCTATTTGTCAGTCGATGTAGCAGCACTCCCTTGCGAGTCAGGCTATAAGATAGTCGATGTAGCAACACTCCGCGCATGATTTACAGTAAAAAAAATAAAAATAAAAACATTTTATTAAAAAAATTAAAAATAAAAACATTTTATTAAAAAAAATAAAAATAAAAACATTGTTTATATTGTTAAAAACATTCAGAATGTTTTTAACAATATGTTAAAAACATTGAGATTAATTAAATTTGCGTCAATTAAATTTGCGTTTTTGTGGTTTTTTTAAAAAACGATTTATTTGTAATTAAATTAATGGTTTTTACTTTCTCCAACACGCAAATGTTGGACGAAAGTCAAAAGTAATTAAAAGTGACGTATGTGTTGGCGTAAGAATCACTTTTTTCCTTCCGCTTTTCCCAAAGACAACAAACTATAGATCTATACAGTGCCAAATTTCTTACAGAGCGTTTTGGGCCGCTTGATATAAGAAATTATTTACTAAAAGAAATAATTTCTTGTATCAAGCAGTCCAATTTTACCTTTCAATTGAGTTATACCAACTTACTCAAATAAGTTGGTATAACTCAATTTTGGGAGTGCTAAACCAATTAGAGACAAGTTTGCTCAAATTAGAAAAGCTTCTTGTAAGATCATGGTTTCCATAAAAACTTGCAATTTACCGGTTAGCAGTTAACGCGGTACCTTTAAAATTAATTAAAAACAGGCATCCTACAATGGTGAACAAAACTCAGCTTATAAAACCCACATAAATAGTATAACAAATATTTATTACTAGTTGGGTTTCCAGTAACAACAACTCTGTTTCTAGAAACAGCAACTCGATTTCCACAACTTCTGACTAACTAAAGCAAAAAATTTGACTTTTTGAAATTTGGCGTTTAATAGTAAAACAATTATAGTATATAAATCAGGTACATTTGTAAATACAACATTGGTTTGTAACATTTGTTATATGTCATATCTTCTAATGAATGTTTCTCAATTTTTATATTTAATATATTAAATAATCTTGTTCTCAAGATTATTTAATATATTTCATATATTAAATAATCTTGTTCTCGAGCACGCAACATAGAGTCGGCCCAGTTAGAATTGCAGTTAACGCAGTACCTTCAAGTTAGAATCAAGGTTTTCTAAAATAAAAATCAACCTTTTAAAAGATCTTGACCTTTATTTATCGTCATTGAATATGCTAATCTAACTAAAAATTGATGACATTTTAGTGTAAAAAGTAAATTTGAATCAAATTGAGTTAACTGATCTGCAAAAGTTGTACTTAATAAACAATACATAAATAAATTTATGTAATTAATTAGTTAATCTGAATAATCAAATCATGAGACAGCTCGTTTAAAAAGCCTCTTTAAAAAGCTCGGTATTAAAACACGCTAAATGAGTGGTAACTTCGATGTCATGTAATTATGTTTGGTTAAGGCGGGAGTGCGTGTTCCAATCATGACGGTGGATATTTTGTTTTTGCAACGTTTAATGTTTTATTTCGAAGTATTTGATGTTACCTTTTATCGTTTTTATTAATAATTATTAGATTATAGAATTTATTAATAATTACAGTATTTATTAATATTAGTTTTCTTTTCGCCGGTGACATGGTTTGCAGTTACGGCCATATCATTGATAGTTTATTTCTACTTAAGTCAGTTGAGTGTGCATCCATCGACTGATTTAAATAGATATGGCCGCATTAGAGTGTAATGTTAACTCAGAATTTATGATTGGCAAATTTGTTAATCAAAAGAAATGTTTTTTCTAGATTTAAAACTAAAAAAAATTAAACAACTACAGCGTCACAAAACTGGGTACCCCCTTGTAACAAATGATCACAAAATTACTTACTCCCAACCCTTTTTCCCTAACTTTTTTAATTAAAGCTTCATAGTGATATATATTTTTTTATCAGTTTCAATAGCGATATAAATTTAAGGATTACTTAATTTAGGATGGAAATTCCTCTAACAATTTTACAGAATTAAACGAAAAACAAAGGCATCTACAAAACTATACTTTAGACGAAAAGTGCGAACGAGGAATGGACATAGGAATCGGGTTTCAAATGATTTCACCATATTCAAACTTTGGCGATAATGGTAAATCATACAGTTTTTGAAAATGTTTTAAAAGTTAAAAATTAAAAAATTTGCTAATTAGTTTGTATTTATAGGTGATTACTATTGTCTTCATGGAATGTTCCCACACATTGCAATTGAAATAATGAAACACTGCTGTCAATCAAGTAAAATTACATATGGTCATTTTTTTGTTAGCATGTTAGAAATTGAAGAACATTTTTCAAAAGATCGCCATATTGATATATCTTTCCCAATATACGGTATAAAATTCAACTTCTAATCATTTTAATATATAATTATATCCAATAGACCGTAATTAAATTTAAGGCCCAATAGACTGTATTTAAAATAAAGGCTCAATAGACCGTAATTAAAATAAAGGCCCAATAGACCGTAAGTAAAATAAAGGTCCAATAGACCGTAAGTAAAATAAAGGCCCAATAGACCGTAATTATGTTAAAAAAAATATTTTGTAATATATATGTTAAGATATTATGACATATTTTCAATTGATATTTTAATGCATAATTTATATCATAAAATATATGATTTTGTGATATAAATTTAAAATCATTTATTTTTCATGCAGGTTTGGAAGGAAAACAATCACAGCAATATAAAGATTTTCCTTTTATCCCAGTAGTTACGTCACCAAGGATTGTTTTGGTTGTTCCTGATCAGCTATTTGCTGAAAGAAATACAAGGACTCAGGTTCTAATGAACACTGTGTTTAATGCATGGCCAATGTTAGTTTTTATAATTGCTTCTGCTTGTTTAGCTGGTCTTACGGTGTGGTTGTTGGTAAGAGAATTTATTGAATAATTTTTTATTTTGTCAATTTTGCTATTTTTTTAAAATAAATTTATAAAAGTTATTATACACTTCATGCCAACATTGTACATTATATGCATTTTTGTCTTTATGTGATTTTTTTTTAAGGGGCTGTCTATAAAGGACGTCACTATTTTTTAGACAATTTTTGAACCCCTCCCCCCTTTGTCACCAGCTGTCCTTTTTTCCTATAACCCCTTAAAAAGGATTTCATAAAATTGGTACCCCCCTCCTTTATTTTTAAAACAAAATCCGTTCTTAATTTAAACACTTTTATTGAAATTTTTCATATGGAATGCATTTTTCTATGTTTGAATATCATTCAGTAACTTATTAGGTATTTTCATCCTGAAAATTTTTTTTTATTATATTTCTCTTATTCTATATATCAAATTTAACCAAAGCGTGTCATGGGAATAGGCCTCACTCTTCGTCTACCCAAGGATTTTTTAAGTCATTGTTAATCGATATGATTGGAATAGGGCATTCCGATTCATCTGAAACAGTTGCTTTGGAATATTATGGCCCTCCGTTTCGATTTCATCCTCATCGAACCATTTAGCAAAGGTCACGTTCTTTTCTAACGCAATTACGGACGTTAACTCATTTTGCGCTTGGCGGCAATGCGAACAGGTCTAACTCGCGAAAGGGTAATAGTCATTTGGTTAATAAAATTGGAATGATTAATGGTGACATGCATTTTTAACATGACTTGGGAAGCAAAGTAGAAGTTATAATGCTTACAGATTCTTTGAGACAAACTTGATTGCACAGAGAAACAAAACAGATTGTAAGGAGGAAGTTTGAATTATTTCAATGATCGAGGAATGATTCTCTGAATATTAAAGGCGATAATAAAAAATACAGAAAAAAAACGATTCTTGTTGGTGGCGTCTGAAACGGCTACTGCTTTCAAGCCAATACTGGCAGATCGGAATAGGTGGAATATTGGCTGGTGCGCATATGAAAGGCAAATCATTCCTGATTCTTCAATAAGAGATGACAAACATTGAGCTCCGTCTTGCCGTCTGGATTGATATATTTAACCACTGTTGGAAACTGATCAATCATCAGAACTGAAAAAATTGAGACACAGATCTTTCCAGCGAAATCAAAATTCTATTTCTCCAAAAGAAGATCTATTGTCCTACCTTAAATACAAGTCTCAATCCAGATAATTAATTCATTCAGTCTTGCATATATATATATATATATATATATATATATATATATATATATATATATATATATATATATATATATATATATATATATATATATATATATATATATTGCATAGAGATCAACTCTTTTATGATATTTTATTTGAAATAAGATTTTTGATGAATTTTTAATACTATCTCAATAGATCAATCACTTTATAAAGTATATTATTTATTGGATTTTCTTTACTATGATTGAAAAACTAATCTAGTGTAGTGCTTGTGTTTAGTATATTGATTTTTTTTTTAACTTTTATTTTATTATTTTTATTTTATATATCAAATAGTTAACTATGATATTTTGTTTTTAAATAATTTACTAAAGTATGAAATATTAAAGTAATTGAGCGAGATTCGCCCTTCATTAAATTTATATTATTTGTATTTATATCATAAATTACCATTATTATTATTTATATAATATATATTATATAATGTATATTATATATGACTAAAGTTGTATATTCTAAATGCTTTAGCTGGTAACGCGTATCCAGCGTGAAACACTTTGACTTTTTTCGTTAACAGTTGAAAAAGTTTACTTTTCACGTTTTGTTTACTTAGGAGTCGTAATAATTTTGAAACTTTCATTTTTTTGCGTTAACATTTTGCCTTTTTTAGGAAAGCAGTCCAGGTTGGAGCATTTGTAAAAAAAGTTGTGTCTAACTCCAAATAAATCTTTTTCTATAAAACCAAAAAACCATATCATCACGATCATTTCACAATCGCCTTTATAATTTTTTTCATGCTGTGAGATATTTAAAAAAAATCTCTATTTTTTCTCTTACATCACAATAAAACAAACAATAAAACTATTTTCTAATTAATTTAAGATAATATTTTAAATTAATCAGAATTTTTTATTTTTTTATTTGATGTTTAAGAAAAATGGCGATTTTTTTTTTTTAATTTCTCATAACATGAAAAAATGATTAAAGCATAACATGAAAAAATGATTGTGAAATGATCGTGACGATATGATATTTATATTGGAGCCACCTGTACTTTACTTTAAAATAATGGCGTTTAACTTAAAATACTTTAATACTATTTTGAAGGTCTCTCTTATTTAAATATATTTGTTTTATTTAGTTTGATTTTTTTTTTGAGAAATTTGTTTAGGTTACTTCAACCTTTTTTTAAAATTTAGGACAAAAAACATAATTCAAGCGAGTTTCCTCCTACGTTTTTTGCTGGAGCCTGGGAAGGTATTTGGTGGGCATTTGTAACAATGACAACTGTGGGGTAACTTTTTTTCTACGTATATGTGTTTGTATTTATGCTCTTTCATAAATTTATCTATTTAATAATAGCTATTAGACATATTTTTATCATTTTCATCCTTAATATTTATAAAATCTGTTTAAAGTGTATCCTTCTGGGTCTCAAAAGAAGCGTTTTATTATTGATTTTTTGGAAAGCACAAGTCTCTGCAATAATACAAAACATTTTTATTACAAACAGATATTATTTTTAAAATCTCTATTCTTTTGACACAATTTAAAATAGTTTTTTTTTTTGCAAATATCAAGGATTTTACTCCAAATATTAAAGACTTAATTCAATATATTTTTGGAACTTGATAGAAGAAAAAGGTTTGCACATTTGAAATTAAAATGAGAAATGCTATACGAAAAATGCTACCACGACATTGTCTCGGGGAGGGTCTTTTTAATAAAATGATCTTGACAATAATTCTATTAAGTTTTTAAATCTATTAATGGGTTTAAGCCATTAATAGATTTAAAAGCTTCAGATACTGAAAACCGCAAGTTCTTGAAATTGATGATTGAGTTATAATCTAATTTTATCACACCATGAGAGATCTTGTGAACATTGTGAACAGATCAGATCTCTTGTGAAAATTGAGAACAGATCAGGTTTCTTATGAACATTGTGTACAGATCAGATCTCTTGTGAACATTATGAACAGATCTCTTGTGAATATTGCGAACAGATTGTCACTTTTTTAGTAAATTAAATAGCGCGTGTTGTACACCGTACCCTCTTTTAAATCCATACAACAATTCGTTCAAACTAGGCTCAATAAACACTAGTATTTGCTCATATAAAACCATCTTAAGCACTTTTCTGGAAGATCTGGAAGAGCTGGAAGAATACTTATTGGACAATAGTTTGACTTATCTGTTAGGTCTTTTTTTTTTTTTTTGAAACATTTTGAAACACTTTAGCCATTTTTAAAAGGAACGGAAATTCGCCTTGAGAAATGCTATTATTAATACAGGAAGTGAGACTTTCTCTAAACTTTTTTTATTTGGAGGAAAAAAGTTGCTCTGATAAACTTTAAATTTATACTTTATTCAAAAGCTTTATATTTTTATTAAAAAACCCACTCTTCAAGTAATAATTCCTTAGGGCATAGTCTAATGAATACAGTTGTTAAAGTATCTATCCCAACCAAACTTCAATAAACTTTGCTGAGTTGATATTACAACATGAGGTCGGACAATCTTTTAAGAATTTTTTTTTATACTTTTTTAATTGAGCACAGCAAACCTCTGCATTGACAGTTTTATTAGCCGGAAGCAGTGGTATACAAGTATGCCCAATGAAAGCATTATCTATTTTTGACAAAGTTCAGTTTTAGTTTTTTATTCTTTTTATTGACTAGACAGAGTAGAGGAGGTGCGTAGGCGACGTAGAAACTGTTTTTAACTAAGTATAATGGTAGTAAACGGTAAACAGGAAAACAGCGTAGAAACGGTGTTCCCACACTGGTTTTTCAAAGTAAATAAAAACTTGCTAAATATAATAGTCTGGTCGCTACATGTAAAAAAAAAAAAGGAAAACTAAACATTTTGAGTGGACATTCTAATTTTTGTATAGACTTGTTCCATATAACTTAAGAAGTTTAAAAATTTTTACGTGCCGCTTGGAAACTGCTTATAACTTTAGTTAGAGACAAAAATAAATAAAACTTTTTGAAAAAATTTCAAGTATAAAATATACGCCATGTTTATATAAATCGAATACCGCAAAGCATTAATTTGTTTTTTACAAATTGTTGACAGGGGGTTAACAATTTGTAAAATTAGATGTTTTAAAAATAAATACTTTAGTTTATATAATTAAAATTTCATAAACATTATTTAAAAATAAATTTTTTTATAATTGCTGCCTAATGTTGTATTAAAATTATAAAACAGTTTTAACTTAATAAGTCTAAAAAATAAAATTTGTTCCCGTTTTTTGTTTACGTTAAAAAATGTTTACTTTTCAAAAACTGTTTACTAAAAAAATGTGTTTTTTTTTTTAATTTAATTTATTTATTATTATTAAAGTAAATAATGACGAGTAGCAAAAAAAACGCAGCATTTTAATCTAGTTCCTAAAAAAGAAATTAAAAATGCTAGCATACATCATCAAGGAGAAGTTGGTCGTAATATTAACGAACTGCGTGGTTTTACTGAAAATGCGCTTGCGAAAGTGAAAAACGCTTGGGAAGTCACAACCTGAATGTCCAACTCAATTTATTTATTTATATATTCCTAAAACAATGGTACGGAAAAAACAATAAATAGCATGGATTTGATAATAATATTTTTTTTACTTTAGTAAAATTCGAAATGACTTTAAAATCATAAACATTCAACCTGATACGTGCCCAACAACTCTCTTGTTTCATTAAAAATGTTACGATAAGTATGTGAATATAAAAATATTAAATATTCTACAATATCGGAAAAATAGAACAGAAAAAGAGAGTGTAGGGGTTGATGATGCATCCTCATCTGAGCGCAGAATCTCTGCTCGGAAAAGAAATATATGAGGTAAGTTAAAAAACCCTTGGGTGGGAAATGCAAAACAAAGGAAATTACCCTCAGTTTTCACGTTTTTTATTGCTTTATGAACTACTTCAAACTTAAAACTCCCTTTTTTTCAGGAAAAATTATTGCGGATAAAGAATGTTGAACTTGCTATCGCAAAAAGACTAATAAAGATATGAACGGATATGAAACGCTTACAAAATGCGCAGCGGTAAGTGCAGCAAACATGTTAAAAAAAAACGCTGTAAGTAAAACCCTTGACTCATGGCTATTACATCAGGCAAAGAATGCCAAACCATAGTTTCCTTAAAGTTATATTATCATTGGTTTTGTTACTATATAAGACCCCTGTTTAACTACCTAATTACACCTAAAAGGATACCAGAATATATCTACACTATTAGCTACCTTCCTGCTATTAACTCATCGCCTACAAACTTGAGCACAGTGCTTGAAGTTCTTCTCCAGTCAAAAGCTAAAGCCGAGAATCATGGTCTCTCAGAAACCTAATGAACCCTAATCATATTGATCTTAAAAGATTTATTGTCCTCCAAATGGGTGCATTTCACACATCTTCTATTTTTCTAGCTGTTATTGGCAAAAGATTTAATGATGCCAGATTACAAGATTGGATAATTAAAGCTGATATAGCCGGTGTGTGGTTTCTTTGCCTTCTTGGATTTTATTGGTGGTGTGTTATGTAATGAATAGTCCAGCAGAGTGTTTTTGACAGACGGGGGAACACACCAAATGCTATCGTAGTTTTTTGCATATGATCGTCCGAATTATTTTCGCTTTTTAACTTTCTATTGGACCGAAATGATGCAAACTCCTAAAACTCATCTAAGTATTTATCAACAGTTTATGTAAGCTTGTACTCCAAAACATTTTGTTTGGATTTCAACAAGTTTTAGTTTGAAAAATAGCTTCAAATTAAATCTTCATAATTTATTATCTTTTGACAGGAAACTTCTCCGTAAGAAGAACGAGCGGTACGTTTAACAAAGTTCCATCTGACCAATGCATTGAACAAACTATAAATCGTGATCAGAAATGCCAAGAAGGAATAAAAGTTTATAGTACATCTGAAGGAATTGATCAACTTGAGGTTGAATGGATGCTCATTCCATCTGCTCCAGAAGATGTTTTGAAGTTTTTTTCCTGAGCATGTAAAAAGTCAAAATGTGAAACACGGGTTTGTCTTTGTCGATCACACTGATTGAATTTTACGGATTTGTGCAGCTGTTCGTCTTATGAAAACACAAATGGCTGGGACGACACTTTAACAGAATATTATTCGACTGATTCCGATGCAATTTCAGGATTTTCTGAAACTGATTGAATTTCTACTTATGATATATACATATATATATGTATATATATATATATATATATATATATATATATATATATATATATATATATATATATATATATATATTAGGGATATGACTTTTTAATTTTTTTTCAAATAAAATGTTTCCTGTATCATAAATCGATGAACTTTTACCTAAAATCATGAAAAAAGGCCCAAATAGCTTTCTGCAACAAAAAAAGGTCACCCCCAAAATAAAAATTTGATTTACCATTTTTATACATTCATTTTTGACCGATGTTTTAATCTTAAGCTTAATTAAGCTTAAGATTAAAACATCGGTCAAAAATGCTTAATTCTCAGCTTAATTCTATTTATTTCATTATTTTGTTATGAATTTATAAATATAACGCCACACGTTACCATGGCAACGAAACGGCCGTGTGCCGGCAAATACTTGGAATTGTTATGTGATGACGTCATTGTGTTACCACGGTGATATAGACGACTGTAACAGACTGTAGAAGATTATAGAACTTAGTAGAACATTCTGGAAGCTCTAAATAATTATATAAGCGAGCTGCTGTCAGAGCTCAGTGTTGATAATGTGAATAGTTCTATGAAGTACTCTGCGTGTAACTGAGCTAATAAGGAACTACTGTAGCGAACTGAAGACGCTGTATGTGTACGAAGTATAAGTAGTTGTAGCATTATCGTTAGGATACGGACTGGATTATCGAACTGTTATCAACATTGACTGGATTATCGAACTATAATTGGATTACTATACAGTTAAAGTATTTTATTAATTAAACGACTTTATTAAACGGATATTTACGCTCAGCTATCCGTAAAGTCGTAACAATATTATATGATGTCTCACAAGAAAAGTCATACCACAGTAACAAAGAACAAGAAGACTTGGACTAAAAATTTGGTGAGATTTCAAGAGTCACACAGAAGAAGAGGAAGCGTGGCTGTAGAAGAACATTCACTCGATGAAAAATCCAGAATACCACTTCAATTGCAGATCGTAGGAAGATACCAGTTTCTCGGAGCATATGTTAAAGGAAGAAAAGAACGAATAGACCAAATTTCTAAGGAAATTACAAAATTGTGGGACAATAAACTGAATTTTCCACGTGTGTCTGATCAAGTGATAAGAGCAAAGCTTATGAAGGTGCTGAAGGTCTATGATGAATGTGTCAAGCGTGGAAAATATGATGTTCTCAATGCATTATTTGACATCACGAAAGTGAATGGCCAGTGGTTATCCTCGGAAGATAAACGTCTATACCACCTACAAAAAGAAAGTAAAGGACAGGTGGGGTACTCAACAGGACAAGTGGCAAGTAAAGAAACCATTCACCCTTCCAAGAGAAGGAAAGTCCAGTCTGGAACAGCAATACCTTCCACATCACAAGTCCTGTCTACCACAGACAGTGGTACTGAATCTGAAAACTGCAAAAGTAAGAGTGAAGATGATGAAGACGACGACGGTGATAAAGACGATGATGAGGACACTCAGAAAAAAACTAGAAAGCACTACAAAAGTAAATTTGCTGTAAGTATGGTTACATCAAGTGGAGTTTCCACAAAGAAAGCTGCTAAAATATGCAATGTATTATCACAACAAGGTATTGATATTCCAACTCCAAGTCAATCAGCAATTTACAAGTCCATATTCAAAGAGGCAGGTAAATTAAAAAAAGAAATGATACAACAACTTAAAATCGAACAGTGGTCCTTACACTTTGACGGCAAACGAATAGATGATAAGGAATATCAGGTAGTTGTACTTCAGAATGAAAGAACTGACGTGAAACTTGATGCACTGCGTTTAAAAGATGGCAAAGCTGAAACTGTTGCTGAAAAAATTGCCAAACTTATTGATGAATACAATTTGTGGAATTCAATTAAGATGATCATTACTGATACAACAAACGTCAATACTGGGAAGAGAAATGGAGTTGTTGTGAAGTTGCAACGTATGTTTAAATTAAAGGGTGTCACAATACCACAATTTATCGGTTGTCAGCATCACGTACTAGACAGGATTCTCCGTCTGGTGATGGACGAAGAACTTGGGGGTGATACCAAATCTCCAAACATTGAATACCCATTTGTGTCTGAACTGTTGAATAAGTATGATGAACTGAAGGATAAGTTTGTGAATGGAACTTTAGAAATTCTTGATAAATCAGGGTGGAGAGACGATATGAAGTTTTTGTACCGTTTAACAAGAGTGTTTAGGTTCTATGAAGAACAAAGAAACTTCCCTCTGATTCACTTTCAGAACATTCCTAATATGAGCAATGCCAGATGGAACTCAAGAGCCATTCTCGCCATTCTGGCGTTCATTCTTATGCCTGAAGCGAGAAAGAATTTGGAGAAGGTTTGCAGGTTCATTTCATATGAGTGGGCAGAACATTGGTTTAGTAGTCAAAAGTACAATGACAATGACTTCAAGAATTTATCTGATGTATTGAAGCCTTACAAAAAGGCATTGCAGTCATTCAAAAATCACTGGAAGAAAGAGCCATCCGTCATCGACATACCACGAAGTAATCAGATAGCTGAACGTGCAATCAAGGTGATGCAAGACCTGTATGCTTCCTGCAGAAAGAAAGACAAACTGCAACTTCGATTCATTCTAAGTAATAAGCGCTAGACTCTTTATGAGACGTGAGCATCATGTGACCCATGTACTAAACACAGTAGGCCTATAGACACAGACAGTTATGTATATTGTTGTACTAGACGCTTTGATACTGTTAATTTTGTAATACTTGCATAATTATATATCACATAATGTTTTTTGTTATATCACAGTACATGTTGCATAAATAAATAAAATAACAACAGGAGTATGACTCTTACAACATCTTCAGCCTTTAATATTCATTTACTGTACAAAAGTGTACCTATTGAAAATTCGATTTTTTGGTTTTGGGGTGACCTTTTTTCAAAATATGTCAAAATGAAACATCTATTCGTTCTTTTTACATAAAAGTTCATTGAATTATATACAGGCCTAGTAGGTTGCAAAAAAGTCATATCCCTAATATATATATATATATATATATATATATATATATATATATATATATATATATATATATATATATATATATATATATATATATATATATATATATATGTATATATATATATATATATATACATATATATATATATATACATATATATATATATATATATATATATATTTATGATATATATATATACATATATATATACATATACTGTATACGCTAGGTATATATACATATACATATACTGTATATGTTATGTATATATATATATATATATATATATATATATATATATATATATATATATATATATATATATATATATATATATATATATATATATCTGGTATCCTTTTAGGTGTAATTAGGTAGTTAAACAGGGGTCTTATATAGTTAAGGTAACAAAACCAATGATAATATAACTTTAAGGAAACTATGGTAGTGCGGTAGTGGTGTAGTGGTAGAGCGCTCGTTTCATAGAGGTTCCGAGTTCGATTCCCACCACGTCCCTGGTAGTACCGCGCTCAACTTGTTTCTCCGCGCAGCGGCTTTGTTCGTCAAGGTTCGTGTTTTGGAGTTATAGAGTTGAGAGAGAGTGATAACCACAAGTAGCCTTCTCATCTGTAGTGGCCTTCTCGGCTTTGGAGAGGTGAATTTAAAATAAAAAAAAATATATATATATATATGTATATACGCACACAAACACACACGCATGCAAAAAAATCGAAAATGTATTTATCCTTGACGTATGAACGAAGTCATCAATCAATAACTTCGTCTCTTGTAATATTTTCCCTTTTAAAAATCTATTCACGAAACTTTTAAGAGTTTACCTTTCGTTTAACGTAAGTATATATGTTTGAAAAAATGATTAGCGTGACGTCATCAATACCAAGTATGGACCCAAATTCGACCCTTTGAGCACTTTTAGAATTGCTCGTAAATTTTTCTCAAGATGTTTTTATTTATTATAAGATTTTTCAAGAGGTTATCTAACGTTTAACGTAAATCTGTATTATTAACTTTGATAAAAAGCATATATATCATTGTGACGTCATCAGTTCCAAATAAGGGCCCAAATTTGACCCTTTAAGCACTTTCACAAAGGCACGTAAAGTTTTTCTCACTCAAGACATCAACCTTAAACTATTTAATTAGTTTTTGTAATGTCCACTTTATTTCCAAGAAAAAATTACACATAGCGTCCAGACTATAAACAAAATATTGTTAATTATAAACAAAATATTGAAATATCGACTCTGCAATGCCATCACAAATGAAGAAATGTTTATTTATTGGCGAAAAGTAGAATAATGAATAAAATTAAGAAGAAGAAAAACAAATAAAATTAAAATATTATAAATAAAATTACCATTAGAAAAATAAAACAATTAAATGGATTGTTAAAAGAAAAAAATGTTCGCAATTAATTCGAAAATAGAAAATAATATTACAAGAGAATTTTAATAATATAGAAAAATGGCTCATCTTTTTTTACAAACAAAAATTAAAGTTAATGCAAGAAAATAATACGAACAATTTTTAAGGTTTTATTGATTTATGTTCATTTTTTATACTGTTGTGTATTTTTGGATTACTTATATTGTTGAGTATTTCTGTACATTGTTTTCACTGTTGTGTATTTTTGTGCTTTATTTATTTTGTTATAAATTTATGTACATTGTTTAGATTGTAGTGCATTTTTGTGTATACTTATTCTATTGTGTATTTGATCTGTGATTCTTTTTTTATATATATACTTGGTTTCATGCATTCTATCAAATACCCCATTTTTTCAAACTAATGCCCATTTTTTTGCGTTATGCAGGGACGATGACACGGGAGAAGCTACCCTACTTTTTTTTTAAAAGACTTTTATATAAATATTTATCAATTTTGACTGTTATGCTATTATCAAGTCATTTCATAGTTTTATCTCATATTAATGATTAAATATTATATTTTTATTTTGTTTTTCGTTATCGTTCTGATTATATCTCGTGAAACGTTGTACTATTAATTTTCTCTCATGCCATCATATTCACTCATTCCTTCTTTTCTGTTACTATTCTTTTATTTTTAAATATTGTTCTTCTTCTTTTTATTAATTTTTATTTTTTTTTATTTTTAGTCTTTTATCTTCATTATTACTTTTTCTTTACTTTTTTTTTAATTTGTTTTCTGGCTTGTTTGTTTTATTTGTTTATTTTATTGAGGTATCACTTCAATAATAAGTTTTTAACTAATTGAATGAAACTTGATTTTATAAAGTTGTAATTTTTTTCATTTTAAATAAATGAGCAGTAGAAGGAGGCAGTTTAGGACAGAGGTAGTTTAGAACAATGCGAAATTTTAAAAAATACAAACTTATCAATCATAAATATATTAAATATATAAGTTGATTGGAAATACTTTTGCACCCTACCGTTATAGAATTTTTTTCAGGAAGGCAATTAGATTTTCTACAAATGTTTTATGATTTTTAATAGTTTTTCTAATTTTAAAAATTTTTAAACGTAAAGATATGCTGAGGAACTTACTTCAAGGAATTATATTTTTACATTTTTAGTGAAAGGGATACGTTTTACGATACAAAAAAAAGTTCAATGACTGGACATAAAATTTTCACAAAAAATTTTGTGGAATATTCTGAAATCAGAGTTGAGGCAGCATTGGACAATTTTATGGACACATTTGGACGTACTGCGCTTTTCAACACAATCTTATTGGCAAATGAAGTTATTTAAAATTATAAATTAAGCAAAATAATGCAAAGCAAAAAAGTTTCAAAATAGTGCGCAGCTATAAAAAGAAATGTAAAAAAGAAGAGAAATTAAAAATTGCCATAAATATGCTTAGAGGAAATAAAAAGTTATAAAACTTTTTCACCAATTATTCTATTTCCACCTTTATTAATAAGTTCATAACATTCACAACTTAGTTGAATGTTATGAGCTTTATTTTTTCAATTGGGTAAAAAAAAAAAACTTTTATTCATGTCTATTTCAATCCATTTTACATTCACAATTATTTCTTAAAGTTAACATTTTTCTATTTATGAAATTGATAGGGGATTAAATGATATTTTAGTTTGTTTGAATATACAAGAAAATTATTTAATGGTTTGAGGTCGTTATAAAAATAATTGTATTATTAGTAATAATTGTTTTAGTTCTTCTATTGTTTATAAATTACTGCTCAATAAAAAATTTCGAGAAATATTTCTTCAAATTTTATTATATTTCCTAAACTGCCCCAATGTTGACCAAAACTAATCCATCTTGTGCAGTAGTTTTGAACGACGAGTAGTTTTGTTTTGAGGAGAAAAATTTATTTGAAATAGCTTGGCTTTGCTTTTTTTAAAAAAAAAACTAATAACTAAATTATCTTTTTCAGCAAATACTTTAACTTTTTATCAAACAGTACAATAGTTATGGTCTTTTTCAAAAAGCTTCCTAATATGCCTCTTTCTTCCCTACTTTACATATAATATTTAATGTTTAAATTGTTTTTAATATAGAACTGTTTATTGTTGGAAATGTCTTTAGTTTTAATGTTCTTTTTTGCACTTTATGACTCAGAAAATTCCACATTTGTTTAAGACGAGAAAAAATAAACATTGACAGTCAACAAGAAGCCTTTAGTAATATTTACCCATAGCAAAAGCTTATTACTGTTTTTTAAAATCTTTATTTCCATGCATTTGCCAAACACTTGCAATTGATGGCCAGTACTTGCTAATTTAACAACTAAAGCAACTTGCTAAGTGTCATTTAACTTTAGTTGTTAAATGACACTTAGCAAGTGTCATTTAACAAATAAAGCTGTTATACGACACTTGCTAAGTGTCATTCAACAACTTTAATAAAAAGTTTTTCACCACTAAAGGTATTTACAAAATTATTATACTTTTTTTAATAGGGCAAATGTTTGAAAGAAAGAGCTGGCACTTTAAAATGCCGTTAGATAAGTTGAAATAGAAAGCTCTATGTAAGATTCAGATTTAATCATATTTAAAAACAGCTTCAAAAATAATAAACAAAAGCTAATGAATAGCTCTAGCTTGTTTTGCAATTTGCAGTTCATCAGAGTGTGAACGGGGTTGTAGTCATATAAGTATGATATTTTTGCCAATTATAACAAGACTGATCATTAAGTACATATCATCGCTAATTTTTATCAGCTTTAATTGTCTAAATATCAGGACACAGAAACCAGAACATTACGTCAAAACATGGTTAAACACCACACTTCTATTGATATTTGAACTTGACAATTATGCGACTCAAGTATTTGATTATCTGAAATAAGACTTAATGTGAAATAAGACATGACTTGAATTAAGACGTGACGTGCTAAAAGACGAGGATAAAATTTTCTGATATTAAAATCAAATTGTCTAAATCATTTCAGTTCATTTAGTTAAAACATTTTGTGTTTTTTTTGTTTTTTTTAAACATTTGACAGTTTATTGTTATAAAAATTCTAAGTAATTGGATACAGCACAAATGTTATCTTGTATAAAAAAAATGCGAAAATTTTTTTTTTAGTTTTATACCCAAAAATACTAAATCTTTATTGATTTCCTTATTTAGGTACTATACACATCTTGTAAACTGGAAAAACAAATATATATAATAGTTATTATACCATCATTTATATTTAATAATTTAATAATTTTATATCAATAATATATTTTATATTATATTTATATAATTTTATATAATAATATATTTTCATCAATCTGGTACATAATAATTTTGTATATATTTTTTCTTTTTCACATTTTTAAAATGTCACACGTGTTTATAGAATAAGTTTTATGTATCTACATTTAAGGTGGATTAGCATTTACAGGAAATTTTTCGAGGAAAGGAAAAGAAAACCATCCAACCATAATTGGATGATTTGTGTATGTAACAAAAAATTAAATATGATCTATGATGCATTTAATTAATTCAAAACTCTATTGATTGCTATAATACACAAAAATGTTAAATTTACATATAATACTTTATCTTGTAAATGACATGTGTGCGTGTGTGTGAGGCAACCATTTAGATGGTTGGTTTAAAAAAACACTGAATTTGATGATTACACTCATGTAACAAAAAAATTTAAGAGTTTAAACGAAACTTTTATGTTAGATGATTGGATAGCTTTCTTTTCCGTTCCACGGAAAAAATTGTAAATGGAAATCCGTTTTTATTCATAAATTCAGTACTAAAAGAATAGTATTTTAATAACACTATTACTATTGAACTTTTATGTAAATTGAAAGAGAAAAATTTTTATGGAATAAAAATATTTGCATTGTTTTTTTAGTTATGGTGACCGCTCTCCAAAGTCAACATGTGCTCGAGCCTTTTGCATAATTTGGATTTTAATGGGAATTATGTTAATCTCACTGTTTACTGGTCTTGTATCAGCAGCTTTATTAGCCAGTGCGACACCAGTTTTCAACGTGGCTGGTGCATCAGTAATATATATATATATATATATATATATATATATATATATATATATATATATATATATATATATATATATATATATATATATATAGTTATGTGTGTGTGTGTAAACAATTCAGGGCTCATACTAATATAAAAAAATCTATTTGCGAAAATTTTACTTACGATTGGCTTTCATGAAAGTGAGAAAACCAATTGCGATTAGCATTTTGAAATTTTTTTGATTTAATGTTGAATGTTTCTAAACAATGCGTTAAATTATTTGAAAAAAGATTTCCTTTTAGTTTATATATTTTTATTTAACTTTACTGCTTTTATACACTGCTTCTATTTGAAACAAATTTCTAGATAGGAGCTTTAATTGGAAGTATTGAATATGAAATTGGAGTTGGAATGAATGCACATATGATTGGTATTTTTTTATGTGAAATCATAAACTTTTTAAAATAAAGTATATATATACTTTATTTTAAAAAGTATTGTCTAATTAAATATTTTCTCTTGAATAAAAATTATAATTTTATTTTCATTATATAATGAAAATAAAATTATAATTTTTATTCAAGAGAAAATATTTAATTAGACAATACCGTTTAATGGTACCATAGCATATGTTTGATTTGTATTGTTATAGTTTATTGTCTAAAAACTAATATAAATATTTACTTTAGCATATAATCACACAACTGATTTGTTGAATGCGTTGATAAATAAAAACCCAAATTTACACGGAGCTCTTCTTGATAATTTTATTCTGAGTGCAAATCAAGGTATTACTTTTACTTTAAAAATTTTTGAGCAAGTTTTAGTTGCTTTGCTACAACAAAAAAAAAATGTTATAGTTAGTCGCTGATTGTTGTCTATAAAGCTGAGTGGGGAGGAGGGGGGTTAGAGTGAAAGAACAGAGAGCACCACTGCCTGGGGGTTGGAGGAGGGGGTGCACAATGACCCTCAGAAGTTTTAAGGTATATAAAAATATATATATATATATATATATATATATATATATATATATATATATATATATATATATATATATAAACACACACATTAACAATGTTAATTTAATAACTTTAGATGTATTTAAAAAAGTCAATTTGCGAATGGAGCGTGAAATTGATCACCCAGTTACCTACGGTTTTGTAATAAAAAATAATTCTTCAAAAATGGAAAAGTGTTTTAGAAATTACGTAAGAAACTTTCCGCACAAAACATTTCAAATTATTGCTAAGTACTTGGTGCCTATTTCGGTAAGAATTTTCTTAGTGATTTAGTCACTCTTCATCTTATATTGTTTTTTAATTCTTGGTGCAAATCAATGTTTTTTTGTTTTTTTTTATTTTTAAACAAAAATTTTGGATAGGCAAAATATTTTAACTTTCAAAAATTTCAAAACTTAAATTTATAGAAACTGTAAAACAAGTGTACTTTATTAGTACTTTTTATTGCCTTCAAAACTTCTTATCTTCATTAAAACTTCTTATCTTCATTAAAACTTATTGTCTTGATTGTTTTGCGGACATATGTCCCAGAACAAAGAAGACAGTATAAACTTATCGTTTTTATATATAAAATATAAATTTTCTTTTTCAATGATCTTTAATAAGTTAAGTATAAAACAGACAGAGAAGATTAGTGTTATTAAAAACACAAATAAATATAAAAGTACTGCGCTTATAAGCAAGTCAAAAAGATACCTGAAAAATAATAAAATGACTTCAGAGTAACTAGTTATGCACAAATATTTCACAAATTTTAAAACCTTTTTTTTATTAGAAACTTAAATGAACTTAACGTCATTGAAAACTTTTGAATCCCTTTCGATAAGTTTTCCATATTTTTGGGCCTTGATATGCAATGCTATATTTCGTATATATAAATTTCTGAACCAGTTTATATGTGTTACTTATATTTGGTTTTAAATAATAGTTTTCGTTTATATTTATTTCAAACTTGTTATTAAAGTTTGTAGGAGAGAGATCATTGCTGAGTCAATGCATAAAAATCAAATGCTGATAGATCTTTATTTTAAATACATTCATTATTTTAATTTCTTACATTAAAGTTTTAGCGTGTTCATGCTTATCTTTACAGTAAATAATTTTGCAAGAATGGTTGGGTACTTGCCCAAATTATTTATAGTTATAAAAATAACTATAAATATATATAAAATTAAACATAAAACATAAGATAAATATAAATTAAGAAAATAAAGAAAGTTCTAGTTAACCAAACTTTTAAGCATTCTATAGTATTTTAATACTTAATGCTGTAGTGCATTATCTGGCCAATTGTCACTGTGCCGCTGCCTCTGCACAGTGGGCCAGAATAGTCAATTTTGAGACAAAATTAATAACTAATTTAATATTAGTACTGTGTTTACCAAATTTAGCAAGAGTATCAAAATGAGGTCTGCGCTTCTTATGAAAGTGATAATTTTTATGCTTAGTTGCTATGGATACCTAATTTTGCATAGCAACAACCTATTTTTGATTTTAGACCAATAGACATAAGACCAATAGACATAAGACCAATAGACAATACCATCTTTTCTACTATATGGTATCTATGCATTAATATTTTTTCTAGACTTTAACGCATGTAGTACCAGGAGTAACATTTAACAAAATATCTGGCAGTTTCAAAACAAATATCCCGTAATTTTAAAATGTCTATTTCAAAACCACTGGAAATACAACAAAGAATAAAATGCAATCTTTCAATCAGCACTTTATTAATTCCTGTAATTTCACTAAATACGTCTTCATTTAAGAAAGCTATCCTGGCTGTTTACCATCGTTAGCGTTTCCACTACCACCTGCTCTTGGTTTCTCTACTATCAAGCCAAGAACCTTTTCTGAATTAAACTCTTTTGCTCCATTACTGAATTCTTGGCTTCAAGAGATCGTGCTTGCCAAGATTTAATTTTTTTTTAAAATGCAATAAGCATTCAAAACACCTAATACAAGCATGAAAGACCATTCTAGAGAATATGAATGAAATGCTTTTTTTAATAACAATTTCAATTTCATTCATTTCTGATGGGCTACACATACTAAAACATGAATGACTAGAGTCAGTTGCATTGGATAAGGCAGTGTGCACCTTTTCATAAATCATAGTGATTTCAATATGGTTTGTAATAGATACTTTTTCGCCCTTCAAAAACAACAATGGATGGAATCAAGTTTCTCGATAAAATAACTTTTTTTTCATCTTTACTTTTAAAGGATCAACACAAGTCAAAAATAAAGAATTTGCATTTGATAAAATACGATAACTGCTTTGTGATATTTTTGTTTATAAATCCTTTGACTAGTTGAACTATCAAGTTTGTAATATTGCGTTGCTTTATCAAACAGAAGATGCTTCATGCATTGAGAACTGATTATTCCTGATACATTTGAATATTTCAAATTATTTCATTATAAAGCTAAAAAAAAAGTGAAAGGTATAAAATCTATAATGCAAATGAAAATAAGCAATAGTTTTAAAACAATAGGAACCCTGACTTAAGTCACAACCTTAATGTACATATGCGAGAAAATGCGGTAGATTTTTACAGGTAGTCAAATCTTAAATTTAAGAATAGCATATTTTTATCATCGTCATTTCATCAAAATTAACAAAACTTATTGAAAAATATTTAGTATTTTTAATTTACATCAACATCAAATATTAAAACCCCCTCAAAATGACCCTTACTTTTAGGGGGTTTTAATATTTGATATTGATGTAACTTAAAAATACTAAAAATTTTGTACAAAATGTACTCAGCTTTAGAGCTTGGAAGTGCTAAAAGTTGCAAGAAATAGTAGCCAAAACTAATTTTACCTCATAGTAAACATGTTAATCATTTATTATATATACTTGTAAATGTGTTCGTTTGTGTTCCAAAAAGTATTAGGTTATATATATACCTCTCTGATAATTGTAATAAAGATTTTTTACACATTATTTTAAACGATTGAAAAAAAAGGTAATTTACATTTATATTTTGTTATTAATGCAAGAAAATAATAAGCCATAGATGTTTTTCAAAATTTACTAAAATAAGCGCAACTAATAAAATTAATTTTAAATTTGTGAAGAATTAAAGTTGAACATATTTTTTATTGAATTTTTAGTTGTTTTAAATATCTGAAAAAGACCCCTCTTTAATTTGTAACAGTAAAAACAGTTTTTGAGTTATAAAAAGATAATATCCATTTTAGAAAGGCCATATGATATATACTATACATGATATATACTATACAAGTACCTAAAAAAAAATTTTTTTTTAGGGACATTGCTTTTTTGCCTTTTGTCATAGCCTGGCACACTGTAAGCTGCTGCCGTTACTCATTAGTGCGTGTTTGACACGGAATTCATGGCAGCCATTAGAACCAAGTTAATAACAAGCTTTATATTTAACAAACGAAAGAGAGAGAATTTTTAAAAAAGCTTGTTTTTGCCTAATAAGTCTTTTGTTTATTAAAAAGTGTTAAAACATCCATCCAACAATACTTCTTAGTAGCTAAAGTGGTTAGCTCCTAGCGTTTCTGAAGTGAATTGCCAGTGAATTGCCATGGTTTAAATCCTTGCACTTCCACATTTTATTGTTTTTTTGCTTTTTTAGAATACAAAATAAAACATTTATGAAGTTCTATAAATCTTATATGCATATTACATAAAGATATTATATACAATAACAAACAAAACAGAGAGAGGTTTTAAAAAGCCTAAAATTTCTAAAAACATCAAAACACTGGTAGAAATTTGTTGCGCATATGTCATGATAGAGATACTTATGTTATTAATGTGCTCAGATAATTTGTCTTAATAGGCTGCGATTGGTCTGAAAAAATTATTTTTAATTTAATAAAGGAAAAATTAAATAAGCCCGTTCTGACACTCCAGAATGTACAGCTGTGGAAACAAAAAAATAAAATTGCCCGTAGCTACCAAAAACTTTAAAGTTTTATTTCAACAATTAAAAGTTTTTTCTTGTCCGAGCCCGTATCTTACGGGTTCTAGGACAGCTAGGATATAAATATAATTAAAATTAATTCTGATTAGGCGATAAAAGATAAAAAAATGTCTGATAAAATCTCTAAAAAAGTGTATACATATATATATGTATATATATATATATATATATATATATATATATATATATATATATATATATATATATATATATATATATATATATATATATACTTTTATCAGATAGGACACTTTCACACATTGTGCAAACTCCAAACTTAAATATGTCAACACATATGCCAAATGAGGAGGCCTTGCAAAAGTTTGGGGTGGTGGAGGCCTGGGAACAAAAAAGCCCTAAAATGCTCGCCCCCTCCCCCTGCCCAAACGTGAGGGCACTGATGTAGTAAAATTTTCAATTTTACTATCTTAAACTAAGTTTAAAATTATAGACAGATTTTAAATTGCGTAGAAAAATATTTTAAATTACAAAAGTTATGACCGTTTTACATCTCCCTCATTTTGGGGAGCAGTCTGAAAATTTGCATGATCATAACTTTTGTAATTTACAATATTTTTTTTACAAAATTTAAAATCTTTCAACAAATTTAAATTTAGTTTAAGATAATAGTGTTGAAAATTTTATAACATCAGTGTCCTCATGTTTCGATCCAAACATTTTTAGCATTTTTTGATAATGATAACTATAAATAAAGACTTTACCCAGGAAAAAAAATTCTATAGAGTTTCTATAAACTATTGAAACATATGGAATTTCTATAGAATGTCTATTAATTTCTATAGAAATTGCTATAATACTTTTTTTTTTATAGAAAAAAAAAGTAGAAAAAAATGTTCTATAGAAATTTTTATAGAAATTAACAGAGATTCTATAGAAATTCTATAGAATTTCTATAGGCCATTTTGAAATTGAAATTTTTCAAACTCTTTGCGTTTGAAATTGAAATTGTTCAAGCTCTCTGCGTCCACCGCATTTTGGGTTAAAGAATTCCATAATTTTACAACACGGTTGGTGAAGAAGTTGTTTCTTTCAGCGCAGTTTCGGACAAGTTATGCTTTTAGTTGTTTAGTGTGTTCACGTGGCCGAAAACTATACTTTGAAGATTCCGTGTTTGGTTGAAGTTGAGGAACCTGAAAGTTAACTTTATCAATTTTACTCAAGATTTTGTATTGCTCGATAAGATCTCCTCTTTTTCGTCATTCAATTAGTGTTGTCAGGTTAAGGCTTGATAGTCTTTGAGTATACGAAAGGTGTTTTAGAGTGGCAATATATTTTGTGGCTAGGTGTTGAATTTGCTCGAGTTTAGTTATGTCTTGAGCTAAAAACGGTGGCCTGTACTGCAAGTTCTAGGTGTGGGCGAACGTACGTAATATACAGTGTGCGCCATAATGCAGAACTTCAACCTCGAAAAGTCTTCTTGAGCCTGCCAAGCATTCAGTTGCCAGCTGATGCAGCCATGCAGACTTGTTTTTTAACTTTTTAGATCGCTAGTCATAAAAACGCCTAGGTCTTGTTCAGATGACAAACGCCGTCCAGGTATTCATTGCATAAATTGCATTTTATTGCTGCGCCCAGTGTGCATGACTTTGCACTTGTCGATATTAAATGATATGAGTCATGTGTGCGACCACTTCATCTCTTCGTTGATGTCGGCTTGGAGTTTTATGAGTTCATGGTTTGATTCTATAAATCCAATTATTTTACAGTCATCTGCATACATTTTAAAGTTGTGTTTGTCAGGCAAATTGTCAATTTATTTTACTTTTCTTTTTGAACAAGAGTGTAACAAGATGAAAAAATAAATGAGAATCTTATGTTCAACCCAAGTTCGGATTTAGTTAGCCACATGTACTAATTTTTGAATTTAATCTTACAGACAGAAGTGCGTGAGATACGTCGATAGTTTGAGGGGTTCAACTTGCAGCCTTTTTTGAAGATAGGCGTAATTTCGACTTTCTTCCATTGAGACTTTGGCAGCTTAAAGCGATTCAGAGAATATAATTCTTAGTGGGATAGCAAAGCCTGCAGCGTAGTATTTCAGGACACGTGGGTTAATGCTGTCGAAGCCCATTGATTTGGTTTTGTTTAGGTCCGAAAGAGTGTGGTCGGTTGGTTTATTCTAGTGGAACGTGGGTTGAATGTTGGTATAGACCCTAGCGGCTCGATTTTGAAATCTGATTGGAAATATTCGTTAAGTGTGTTGCAGATTACTTTAGGATCTGTTGTAATTTGATTATTAGTTGTTTCAAGTTGACGGGTGACAGTCGTGTGTTTCTTGTTTGCTTTTGACGTACGAGTGGATAATTTTTGGTCATGCCTGCTATTTTTTACCAGTTCGATATTGTAAGCAAGAACGGCTGATTTAACTTAGTTTTTTTATTGGTTTGCTTGCTTTTTTATGCTGTTTGCGTAGAGTTGGCTTGTTTGTTCGGCTGGTTGCGATAAATTTGCCCCAGAGTTCGCTTTTCAACTTGACGGCATTTGTAACATCTTCGGTCACCTATTTCGTGTGTTTGTTAGTGTGAGGGGTGGTCGTTGACGGGACCTGTAATGAGGTTGCTTCGTTGAATTTGTCGATAAATATTTTATATTTTTCGGAAATTTTCAAGCCGTCGAAAGCCGAATGCCAGTCGAATGTTTCGATATGCGTAGAGATTGAGTTGTAGTTGGCTTTGCTCCAGATCAGACGTTTCTTGTAGAGGTTAGAGGAATCAGTTATTTCGGGTTCTTTAGTTTTTAGCTCGGTGAGAGCAATACTTCCCTCAATATAACAGTGTGCTTTACCTTTGGCTGTGTGGTCGAGAGGATATGCTTCAAAAGTTTATAGAAACTCTATAGAACTTTTTTTCCTGGGTTGGTTTAAACTTTTAACTTAAATTGATTTTAGTGGGATCAAAAATCTTTTTTTGGAAATTTATTTTGTGAGCAAAAATTAAAAACACAACACAAACGCGCTCTCGCGCTTATTTTAAGTTTATTAAATTCTCACAAAATGACAAAAAATGTGTGCTTAATAACTAATTTGAGCCTATAATATTTATAGATAAGAATTTTAAATTAATTTAAATATATTTATAGATTAACTGGTTAACTTATGCTTATTTTTAGAACCCGGTTGACGAAGTTAGATTAGAAGTTGCAGCGGCGGAAAAACTTTTCTACGAAGAAAGCATATTTAGAGCTATTTTGTGTTCAGAAGTTGGCATTCTTACTGTTTCGTTACTTCTTGGTGTTGCATGGGAAATGTTTGTCAGGAATAAAAACTCTGGTAAGTAATTTTAAAAAAATCCAGATTTGCTTTAAATAAAATATATTTTGAAATTTACTTTGAATAAAATATATTTACTTTGAATTATAATATTATAATTAAAATATATATAATAATCAAAGTAGTATATAAATAAAATATATTTACTTTGAATTCAGCGTAAGTAAAACTGGGCTAAATCCAATATTTTGCAATCTTGTTGGAGTAAATCAAGCAGAGTTATTTTAGAGCCTACACACAAGGGGAAAACATATAAATAAAATATACTTTATGTATATATAATATAACATAGATATATAAAAAAACAACAATACAATCAATAATAATGGAGTAGCTCTGTAACATTCCTTTTGTTTTATTTAAATAAAATCTCATTGATTGATCTAATCCATAAATTATTTTCTTTCAACACACCTTTACGATATTAATAAATATGTGATATTTAATCACCAATAGGTGGGAAAACACTATCACATTAATATTAAATATCGTTAGCTCGGAGTCAGGGCCGTCCGAACGGGGGTGTAGGTGATGTCCCACCCCCTAAAGCTATTAGATATACATTTGAGTTGACACATTTAGCTTTTGAGTTGGCAAGTTTTGAAGAATAGTTGGCTAATGTCAAATAAGGAGGACCTTTTTTTTGTGTGTGTGTCTCTAGTTGGCAAAAAATCTATGCGACACTCCCCCACGAGAGACTTCTTCAGGACGGCCCTGGTCGGATCACAAGTGCAATATTGATAATTTATTAAAATTATATATATAAAAATTTTGTGTAAAATTTTGTGTAAATCTAATTTCTGTAAACTTAACATGTAAACTTAATGAAAACAAGTTTCCATAAATTGAAGAATTACATATTTATAATTTAAATAAATATTGGATATAGCACTTGTATTCTGAGCTGACGATATGATATTAATGAATGTGTGATATTTAATGTGATAATATTAAATATTTAACATTAAATAAGCATTCATTTTTCTAGCCGCTTATCGTTTGGTTAGTCGTTTTCAGAAAAAACCTCAGTTCTCTAGCAATATGAATTTAACAACTCACAGTAATGCTGAAGAAAATATGACGGTAGAAAGACTTATATTGGAATACGACGATTTTCATTTGCAGTGGATGAGTCAACTGAGAAACCTTTTAACAAGAAAAAACGGTCAACATACTGTTTAAATTCATTTTATTAAGTATTAAAAGTGATTGTTATATTGACGTTACATTTTACTGTTAGGCACAATATTGCACGTTATGTTTTAATACGTTCGCAATATTGCAACGCTAATAAAAACTAAAAAAAAAATTTTAATATATTTTTAATGATATATTGTATCATTTTTTAATTTAATTTTTTCGAACCAGTGAATCAAAAGTAACACGACGAACACAGAACACAGTAAGACGGGGCAAGATGGCGAGCGCTGTTATAATCCTGAGTTTTTGCAAGACTGTCAGTCATGACGCAATTATACTTTATCACTACCTGTTATATTGTCACGTAACTGGGAAAAATGACTTATTAAAAGTTTTCTGTCTCCAATTTTATAAAATTTTAAAAAAACTTATAACTGCTCTGACGAAAGGTAGCACAAAATAAACATAGGGTGTCCCAAAAAACAACATTTTTGAAAATAATCTGCTCCTACCCCCTAAACGTGTTCTACCTAATAAAAAAAATACTAGGTTTAAAATCTTTTTGAATAAAAAATATTTTAAGGGGTCCCTCAAGACCCTCGAATATTTAATGGGTCTCAAATATTTTCAAAAAAAAAGTTTTTCAAAAATGTCAACCTGGTACTCAAATGAAGCGAAGTTATAAAAAAATTTTAAAAATAATATTCATTTCAAAAAAATTAAATTACATATAAAATTTTATTTACGACAACTAACATTACCTAATTAAGTTAGTAATTTTTACCTTCGCATGGCAAGTACACGATTCTTGCCAAGTGTGAAAAGGGTTTTAATATAGGTTTCGATTAAAAAAGTTTTAATATAACTACTTTTAGTATTTCATGTGGTAGTAGCAGTATTTAAATAATCTATGTTAAATAGTATATAAATAATAGTAGATCTAAGAGTGTTACTAGATGTCAGTTAACCAAAGGGTTCAAAAGGTACCTCTATTAATGTTATCTATTACCACAACTAAAATTTAAAAATCGTTAACTTTTATCAAATTTAGTAACTTTTGTTTTTTACCTAGGAAAATTAGACAATAACTAGACGAGTCGTATAACTGAGTAACGTCGAGCTCAAAATCTCAAAAAACGGAGTTATAGACACTTACCGTAATTTTCGCGACCTTAAATTGGGTTTATAGTAAAATATAGCTATAAGGTATTGCAATATTAAGAAAATAATAACATTGAATCATTTGTAAGCCTCTCTAAAATTTTAAGTTTTTTCTGTTGTTTATTCATACTAGAAAATCAATTCTAAATTATTTATCAAAAAATACTTGTTTGTTCTAGATATTGGATTTCAAAGTTTGAAAAATATTTTAGAATTATTCTAAAATATTTTTTAAACGATGTCAAACACATTTTCAAGCTTGAAATTAGAACAATGCTCATACTTTCCCATGCTTATTTCATTTCATTATTATATATTAGCTAGTTAAGACCTAATTCAAAACTAAAACTTAATAATACGCAGATTGCTTGTCTAAAAAATTAGATGGGCATTTTGTTAGTCATTTCAATCTTTATTTTCGCCCAAAGCGTTAGGTATTCTATATTTTTTTTATATTATAAATCTTCATCAAGTAAATTGCCGAAGATAATATTTGCTGGGGGCTGTTCGTAAATTACCTGGTTGACAACTAACGTTGAAGAATCGTTGCTGCAACATTCATTTAGGTTGTGCTTTACGTTCGGTGCAAACGCTATGTGAACCAATTTTTGTGAACTCCAATTTACATTTCTTAAACGTTTAATACGAACGCTCAAACAACAAACAGCGAACGTTTACTTAACGTTCACTGCAAACGTTGTTTTGATAGCTCTTGAACGTCCACCTCAATCACGCAATAACGAACATGGAAGCTTACCCAAATTTGTACTTATTTACTACTTATTTAACAATTGTTAAATAAATAATGGGTTATGCTACTTTAAGTTTAAAACAGCTTTACATTACACAAAAACTAGCAAATGTAGGTTTAAACAGTAATGTAAGTCTTTCTTCTTTTTTAATTTTTTAAATAAACGTATGAATGTTTAAATAAAACCTTCATTTGCTAGTTTTTATGTAATATAAAGCTGTTTTGAACTTACAAAAACGTAACCCTTATTTATTTAAAAATTGTTAAATAAGTAGTAAATAAGTGAGTAACAATTTAATTGTACTTTAATATAAATTCATAATATTTTAAAACTGAAATTACACCATATCAAGCTTTTTTGAGAGCCCATAATGTAATTATTACATTTCAACCATAAACCACACAATTGGCTGAGTTGATTACATTTACCTTGAGTTCATTCTAAAAAATAATACTTCCTGCAAGAAAAAGTTCATTTATTATTACTAGTTAGTGTTTTAAAGTGCACTAACAACAATTTACATCAATTTAAGTTAAATCTGCTATATCATCATAAAAAAATACACGTTGTTTCAGTAAAAAGGTACAGTTTTTACCACTAAAAACATAAAAAATACACGTCTTTTTTAAAATAGCACAATCTACAATACTTCAGCAAAATTAAAATTCTTTATCCTAATTAAAAATTTAAAATTCTTGAATTAAAAAACAAAAGCTTTTTGTGGTTTGATAAACAAGCCAGTTTTATTTATAAATGACCAAAATGTTTCATTTATAAAAGATCTAAACTGCTATAAACTGTCAATTCTAAATAAAAACAGTTTCATATACAAACCACTAAAACAGACAACACAAAAGCTTATACAAACTACATTAAATGAGCATAATAATTAATAATACTTTGGTATGATTTATAAAACGCCGCTTTAAACAGCTGAAACAGGAAACTGATTCCATTAAATAAGTAGCCCGTCTATATTCAGAGCATTTTCCAAGTCAAATAAATTGCCAAAATTGTCCTCTTCGAGACAATCTACTATTTTCTTTGTTTTTGTAAAATGTAAAATTTATTTGTTCCAGATAGACATATTGTATGCTCGATCAATCTCTGAATGACAAAATGCTTACATCAGAGGCATCAGAATCTGAAACAGGTTGAACGAAAACTCTTTTTCTTAGTTGCACTAACTTGAAAATAACTATTGCTCAATATCTACACCATCATTGGTACAGCATGAAGTTGTTTTTTAAAACAAATTCAGTGTCGTTGTCACTTTGATTGTTGCTTTGATTGATTCATGTACTGTAAAATCGCAGTAAGTTCGGTCACCATGTAACTTCGGTCATTTAAGAAAAAATATAAAAAAGTATGCAAAACTCAAATTTTACAATTTTTTTTTTCTCTAATAATATTTGTAATTAGTTCGTAAATATGAACCTACAAAAAAAATAATAATGTTTATATGCAACCTGCTGAAATAATTCTTTAGCAAAACAACAATTTTAAAAAATGCATACAATAAAATCTAAAATAAGCAAATTAATAAAATAAATGATTATATTTAATCTTAGTACTATTAAGAATCACCAAATTAATTATATTTACAAAAACAAATTAATAATTTTTGAAAATTAACTACTATTTTTATAAAAATTAGTGAAATTTTGAAATACTCTAGCTTCGGTCATTCGCGGGTTAACAACAAAGTAATATTGTGAAATGTTGATAAGCGTTGCAAAAGTGAAACTTATTGGTAACTTTACCTGTAAATTTACCAGTAAATTTAGACATTTTTATAATGGATACACACCATGGTATTTTTTTTCAATAAAAAATTTGTTCATAGTTCCAAATTTAACTGATGATTCTAAAAAATGAGTTCTAAAAAATGAGTTCTAAAAAATACCAAGCTTGTGACTTTTTTTTTGGAATAAAATTACAGCTCAAAGACAATTATGGATGTGTTGCGAATCCTGTGATTGGTTGTGTGGATCTTGCTGTTCTACTATGGTCAACGATACGTGCGAAAATTGCAAATAAACATACAAAGCTCATTTGAAACAATTTAGTGTTTTTTTGTTAATTGAAAGAACCTTTTTTAATTAATTGTAAAATATATTTTCAATTTTATTAACCAGTGGCGTAGCAAATATGATAATGGCCAAAGTAATAAAATAGTTGACTAATTACTATAAAAATTAAAAATACTACTACTTATATTTATAAATACCTTTTTTTTATGTATTCCTTTTTTTTTTCTTTGGTGCCCCAAAAGACTTTTTTTTTGAACCCGGGGCGACGCCCTCCTTAGTTACTGGTATTACCTGAATTTATATCATATTTTTACAATAAAACAACATTTAAAAATTAGTTTCGTTATTTGTGACGTCAAGTTTATGATACGTTATTAGTATGTATATAGCGGCCGAACTTATGAGATGCTATGAAAGTTGGTCAAAGTAAATGTTTTCATTTTAAACTTTTAAGTTTAAAATGAAAACATCTTACTTTTTATTTTAAACATTTTTAAGTATTGAGTACTAGTTTTTATTTTTCATTTTTTTATTTTTACAATATTAATTATCAATATAATTTTCTGTATGTTTCAGGAAAAAAAATTGAAAATTTTTTATTCGTGCATGATAAATAAATGTTCAAAGCTTAAGTGACCGAGCTTAGGCGATTTTACGGTATAGCATTTGTGTACATAGTGTTCGATTGACGTCACGATATAAACAATGTTGTTCCGACGCCATATTGTAGGTCAAACCATGGAAGTATTATAGATGGAAGTGCAACGCTAATGAAATTCCTAAAACTATGCGTGAAATCTTTTGTTCATAATATAATAGAAAGTCGTAAACAATTTCACTAAATTCGGACGCCGCTTCTGAAGTATGTAAACACTAAACTTGCTAACTCAAATTTTTTCGATAAATTTTTTGACTAATTTTTCTAAATTAGTCAAATTTTTTCGATATAAAGACTTTGAAGTTCACCTGGCAGATGTTTATATTGTGTTTTGATATTTAAAAAAATATAATTGTTTTGTGCATCATGTTTATGCAATTTACGAAAAAATATTATTTGTATATAATTATATATACATATATAAAAAGTTCTAAAAAAGGTTTAATTTTTACTTTAACTAGAGTTTAAAATTTACTCTGATTATAAATCTAAATTAACAAAAAAGTAATTTAAAATTGATTAAAACTTTATAAAAAAGAAAATTTAAGTGTCCAGTTAAATATAAACGGGCGCATTTATCAAAAAATTTGTTTTTAAATAGAACGCCTTTTTTTGTATCACGTAATTAACTTTGTTTACTTGGCATGCAGAAATCATATTCTAAATTATTTAAGAACTATTTAAGTTTTTTTTTTTTTTTTTGCTAGTTCGCATATTTATTTTAAAAATTTACTTTCAAATTTTTTTGCACACAGAAACTAATGCGATTTTGTTTGATTGTAACGGTAAAAAGTATTGGTTATCATTGTTATTGGATTGAAATGAGTAAGCAGGTGTTAAATAAATTTTAGATGTTTCTTTTTAAAATCGTTATCCTCATTCAATTTGTTTTGGGGCAATTATGAACAGACTTAATCTATGAAAAAAGAAGTTGGAAGTAGAAAAAAGAAAGGATTTAAAGATAAATATGTCAGTCGCATAGGGATCTTGCAAAAAAAATTTAAATGCAGCCATACATGTCTTCTGCTTGCTCCAGCTCTCTTATTTATTAACACGATTTATTTCATTGTAAATTTTAATATACGGCAAACATATATTAAAAAAAAAAAAAAAAAAAAATACTTTGGTATAATATTTAGATCTCATGAATATAAAGCATATCAAAAAAAAAAAAGAAAACTCTGAAGCGATCCTTAAATAAACAAATTAAAGCCATTTTTCGACTTAAATTGAAATTAATAATTTTTATTAATCTGCTGTCCCATAAAAAGTAATTTAAATATTGAATTACTGGGACACAATGGGTTGAAAATAATAAAAACAAGTATTAAATGATAGGTTTTTTAATGCAGTTTTTGAAATTACATACCATATTTAGGATCGGAAAATAATTTCTTTGAGATGACGTCTTTCTTGCTGGATACAAATTTGGATCCTCTTCTGAAAATTAAGGACGGCTCTCTCCAACATTTCATTCGGCACGGCTTCAATTTTCAGACGAATAGAATTCTTAAGGTCATCGAGTGTGCGAGGCTTGTTCATGTACACTTTTGATTTCAATTATCCCCACAAAAAGAAGTCACATATCGACAGGTCGGGTGAGCGAGGGGGCCAGTGAACATCAACAAATCTCGAAATCACATGTCCTGAGAACATTTGTCGAACCACTTCCATGGATACTCTCGCCGTGTGAGCTGTGGCACCATCCTGCTGAAACCAAATGTCTCTCGTGTTCACTTGACTCCTTTCGAGTTCTGGATGAAGGAAGTTGTTTAACATTTCAACGTAGCGAGCTGATGTAACAGTAACTGCAATTCCTTCCTCTTCAAAAAAATAGGGTCCAAAAATCTTCAAATTTTAAATGCAGCACCACACTGTTACCTGTAAACTGTGCAAAGGTCTTTGGTGTAATTTTTGAGGGTTCTCCGATGCCCAATACCGACAGTTTTGAACATTGACGTCCAATTGATTGTCCAACTCTAAAATATTGACGAAAATGACGTTGCACTGTGACTACAGAATCATTGTTTCTAAAAAATTCTCGACAACGAACACACGATGTTGTACGCTCCAATGCTCCATAACAACTGAAACGGCATTGTTTGGGCCGTCTGCCAACATTCGTTCAAGGTCAATAGCCCTCCCATCGCCGCGTACTAGTGGTTCGAAAAACATGCCTTTACTCTGCACCACTCTGTATTTTTGAAGCAAGTATTTTTTAATATATTCAGAGCGAAACTGAACCCCAACTAACTTCAACAAACTATACTATTTAAAACCAAATGGTTAATAATAAGGCATAAGATTGTTATTATTTACATTTTTTTTTAAATAAGCCTCTTAAACCAGTTTGTTTCAAAATGGGGTAAATAGAAAATTTCTTTGGTTTCTTATAAATTGATGCAAGCTCTAATAATTGGCTCTATCAAAGTCGAAATTTTAAAGCTCTAGCTTTATAACTTTTTTTTAAAAGTATTATTAGGGACCCGTTTAATGTTCCAAGGTCTGTTTGCTATAGACCATAAAATATTTTGAAACATATTTTTTTATCAAAACATTTTAAAATTCCAGTGTTATTTTATTATTTAGAACACATTAATAAGGTGCCAGCAAATATTTATCAAAAATCTTGTTTTAAGAACCAGCTAATAGAGATGTACAATAAAGAACAAGATAGACAAAAATAAAAAGCAAAACCGCAAAATTCTAAATTCTTTTAAGTTTCTAAACTAAATTATTTAGTTGAAACTAAATTTGTTTAATAAAAGCTATAAGTATGCAAATAAATTATAAAATAGATAATTATAGCTCAAGTTATTTAATTTTTATAATATTTTGGCGTGGTTTTTTCCTCGGCAGAACAGAGTTTGTCAGTAGTATCAACTTTTCAAACTTTCTGCATTCTTCCATGATAATTTCCGTAATTAAGTCGATTACCAGCAATATTGAAAAATTCAAATACCAAAAAATAAAAAATTCAAATACCAAAAAATAAAAAATTCAAATACCAAGATTATTAAAGAAAACACTTTTAGCTCTTTTTCATTTAAAAAAGTATGCATCCTTACTTCTGCAGCTAAATTTAGAAGCAATTGCGACTGTGAATAATTTGAATACGTTCTTCTCTGAGTTAATTCCCAATTTAAAGACTAACATCATCATAAAACATGCTAAGATCCCATTCATTTACATTTATTGAAACCATGTTATCACATAATCTTTAACTTAAAAAGGTTTTAATGACTTATAATTTTAAGATTCATAAAATCATATTCATTTAAAATAAAAATGATAATGATGATTATCATCATCAAGATTTTCAGTACCACTACCACCATCATAATAATAATTGTCATCATCATCATCATCATCATCATCATCATCATCATCATCATCATCATCATCATCATCATCATCATCATCATCATCATCATCATCATCATCATCATCATCATCATTATCATTATTGATACGATCAAACTCACCACTAGGTTTTGAGGGTTTTGGTTCCAATAAGAGTTTTTAAAATTATTTAGAGTTTTGATTAAATGAGCGACATCACAAAAATGTATATTTCGTGATTACGCGAACTAAAAATATAATTTTTATATAGGGTAGATTAGGGTAATATGAGCACCTTGGTAATATGAGCATACTTAAAGATTTCTTTGATGTAAGCAGTGAAGTTACCCAGTGAAAAATAAAAACGCGTCCCACATGGGTTCCGCGTGGGTTCCGTGTAGGATTGATGGGATTTACGTGGGACGGATTTTCCCATGTGGTATCCGTATGGAAATTTGTCACCTTAATGGGTTACATGTGGGAACCATATGGTATTTACACACATGGGAAATCCCACGTGGGTTTCCTGTGGGATTTGCATGGGAATTAATTTGAAAGCTGGAAACTAAAAAAAAAATTTTAAATCGACATTGCAATTTTTAAATCGACATTGCTTTTTAAAAAAAACTAAAAAAAAAATTTTTAAAATTTCATTGCGTTATGTTTATATTGCGTGAAAATATTTTATATTTATATAGAGAATGGCAAGCAAGTATGTAAGTACCACGAATAATGTTTATCTTTCTTTATATAAGATTAAATAAGATTAAGATTTGTGCAAATAGACGTATTATTAGGATAATATAATAGTTATTTGAGTATAGATCTTGAGTAAATTATTTGCAAACAATTAACTGATGCAAGTTGAAATGTTGTCAAAAACCAATCCTACATGCATGGGACACTGCAGTGTCCCACAAAGAAATGCAGGTTTGAAAGTCAAAGAATTCCCAATTTTCTTTATTAAAAAAAGAAAAAAACTTTTAACTTGAGATATAATAAGGTTCTTAAGACTTAAGGACTTACGAACTGCATTGAGGAACAAAAACAGGATATTTACAGAAACTTTTCAATTTTTAATCTGGAGTACCACAGTGTTATTGAGAATAAAGCTGGGTCCGGGTTTCAAAGTAATATTATCTAAAGTAATGTTTAAATAAAATAATATGCTTTAAAATGCATATAGTTATACATATAACTCCTGATAGTTATCTATATGTATAACTAGTTATACATAAAATTTATTATATAAACTTATTTTTTAAGGTTATGCTTGAACAAATTAGTACCAATTAATTCAAATTCAAGATTTAGTTAAAGTTCAAGTTAAATTTCTTATTTATTCATTGTTTTTGTTAATTTTATATTTATTTGTTCAAATTTATCAGTTAATACTATTTTTTACTACAGTAAGAATGTTTATTATTGTTGAACGTGATTTTATTAGTTACTTAATTTTATTTTCAACATATTTTGACAACACACTTTATATTTTAAATGATGACAGCTTTACTTTTCTATTGATGTTAATTTTATTACGTTTCAATAACTCAGATTGAATTTTAACTGAATTATTGTAAGCTTTGTAGGGGTTTGTTGTATATCAAATGGTGTTGTAAATAAAGTAAAAATAATATATATATATATATATATATATATATATATATATATATAATATATATATATATATATATATATATATATAACATTAAAACAATAAAATTGATACAAAATTTCGCTTTAAAACAAATACCATTAACATTGTGATGATAATAGCATTAGGAAACTAGTATTTATTTATTATTATTATACTATAAATAAATAGTTTTTTAATTCATTTTATAAAATAGAGACTGACAACTGATAATTAATGGAAATAAATACAAATTATAAAAATCATGTAAACTTCATTTATTATTACTAAATACTATATAAATGTTGGTCTAAAAAGTTAAAATCAATTTAAAGCATTGTTATTAGTTCTTTTGCGATTCGCACTTTCACTTCTGTCTCTCAAATTTGTAAAATAGGTGGTCAAAGCTTGCTCAATAGGTAGGTTCTCAGCATAACAATGCTTTTTTCTTACACTTTCTAAAGACAAATATGGCAAATTGATTACTTATTTTACCTAAATCATAGGGTCATCTATGCATAATGTTGTCAGATGATGACCCGGTTTATTGAACACCTTCACCTTTTATCAAACTCAGTCAATTTTTTCCATCTCCCATTGAAAATGATTTCAGTTTTTGTTATCATATTATGATGGTATATCTGAATTGTTAATATAATATAAAAAATGCATATACCATCAATTTTTTTCTGGTTCAATTATACATTTATTCTCAACAGTACTAAAAGTAAAAAAACAAAAACATAAATTGTTCTTTCAGATAAGCAAGCTAATTTCTGAATTTAAATTGTTTTTCCTATGATCCTCTATAGTTTTAAGCAACAAGAGCAAGAAGTTTTTAGACCACATTGTTGGTGTAAATACCTCTAAAACCTGCTTATAGCTAGCATAAATTGTTTTACTTTTTTTTTTAAATAAAATATTTAACTTTTTTTTTTAATTCAATTTTTTAATTGACATTATTTTGGTCTCAACATCCCCTCCCCATTGTCAATTATTATTAAACTCACACTGCCCCTCTATCTACTGGCATCATTTATGGATGATCCCATAGCCTAAATACCATATATATATATATATATATATATATATATATATATATATATATATATATATATATATATATATATATATATATATATATATATGTATATGTATATATGTATATATATATATATAAATATATATATATATATATATATATATATATATATATATATATATATATATATATATATATATATATATATATATATATATATATATATATATATATATATATGTTTTTGTTCCTCAATGTACTTCGTAAGTCCCTTAAGTTTTATGAACCTTATTATATATAAAGTTAAAGTTTTGGAGCCTAAAAAAAGTTACAGAAACCTCCCTATCTCCCTCCTATTTTAATATTTTTTTTTAATAAAGAAAATTTGACTTTCAAACCAGCATTTCTTTGTGGGACACTGCAGTGTCCCATGCATGCATGCTTGGTTTTTGACAACATTTGAACTTGCATCAGTCAATTTTTTGCAGATAATATACTCAAGAACTATATTCAAATATCATATGAACATGTTAGAGAATGTTCATATGATATTTGAACATCACAAAATTAATAATATTGTTGTGATATGTTATATAAATAATACCATAATAGATTATGATATGAAAATAAGATAGGATATGAAGGCAATGATCAAAGAATAAATTTACTTATAGAAATTTAGATGCTTGTTTATTAGTTTCAGAATATTATATTATGTGTGACAGCAGCTTTCTATAATAACAGGCCTTGACATCGCGCAACAAAGTTGTTAAACTGAAGGCTAATTCCTAATACTGTGTTTACATTTTCATCTTTTAACATTGTATTCGCGTTTTTTTAATAAATCTTTAAAATTTGATTGGTTTATAAATTAGATAGCGCAACTTCAAGGCAATAATGTTGTAAGGTTCAAGGCATTAACATTGTAAGGTAATAATATTGTCAAAATAACGATAAGTTTTTTTAATAATTAAAATGCCTTTAAAATGCTGTGTATCTCTTTGCAAGTCGAACTATCTCAACTACAACAAAAATATCAATTTATACAACTACAACTACAATATCAATTACAACTACAACAAAAATATCAATACTCAACTACAACAAAAATATCAATTTATAAATTCCCGAAGAATTTAGAGGAGAGAAAAAGATGTAGTGAAGCTATCCCAAGAACTGGTTTTATTGTTACAGACTATACAGAAGTATGTCAACTGCATTGGCCAAATGAAGCACTTTTTGAAAGCAAATATGGGAAGCAACGACCTTTAAACCCACCATCTGTTTTTAAAAATATTCCGCCTAGTTGTTTAGCCACACCAGCAAGTAAAGTTAGAAAAACTGTAACTTCAAGCGGTTTTCGAAGCATTTTACCAAATGAGTTAAATGATTTTCTTAAAAAGGATGAACTTATTTGACGATATTCAATCTTTGTTAAGTGATAATAACGATGTTATTGTCTTCCAGCTTAATAAAAAAAGTTTACACATACAATCAAAAATGTACAAACTTGGTGTTCCATTATTTGTTTTAGTAATTTTCAATGATTATTCATTTGTAGCTAACCATAATGGCACAACTTAAAATATTTCATCTTTAGCTGTAAACAAATTAAAGTTAATAAAAACAAAATCAGCTTTATTTGAAGCAGTTAGATTTTTAAAAAATAAAGAAAGTTCGCTTCAGTCAAATATTCTATTCGAACACCTTAATGCAATGAGAAAAGTTAATGTTAGTGAAGTTTTATATACTTCAGATATTAAATGTAGAGCATATGAGTATTTTGCTATGCGACGAAGTTTATATGATTGTTTGTGTATTGACTACAAGTTGCCAAGTATAAGGACTTTTACACGATTGACTTCAAAAATAAGCTCAATGGAGGACCTAAGTTTCATAAATAGTATTTTTATGAATTTAAATCCATTGAAAAGAACTTCCATACTACTAATTGATGAGGTCTATGTCAAAGCTTCATTACTTTACCAAAGAGGTGCTTTGTTTGGTCAAGCAGTAAACTACCCTGAAAAGTTAGCTAAAACAATTTTATCATTTATGATTAAATGTCTTTTTGGAGGTCCAGAATTTATATGTAGAGCTCAACCTGTTGCAAATCTTTCCTCTGAATTTCGGTTTGCTCAATGTCAACAAATTGTTGATACAATAAATAATATTGAAAATAGTAAGACACTGGTAATAATTACTGATGGTAACCGTGTAAATCAAAGATTTTTTGGAATGTTTAAAACAGTTGATAGTAAACCATGGTTAACAATATCAGGTATATATTTATTGTATGATTATGTGCATCTCTTAAAATATATACGAAACAATTGGTTGACAAAAAAGACTGGGGAACTTCAATTTTTGAACAATAAAGAACTGGCTTTGGCTAAGTGGAGTGATTTAGAAACTTTATATAAAACTAAGTGCAATAGTCTTTTTAAACTCTCTAAACTTACAGCTAAATCAGTTTATCCAAAACCAATAGAGAGACAATCTGTAAAGTTTTGTTTGTCTGTTTTTTTGCGAAGAAACAGTAGCTGCATTAAGAACGCATCCAGAGATTGAAAATAAAGCATTTGAAGGTACTGCTGTATTTATTGAAAAAATAATTTTTTTTCGAATGTTGTTAATGTCAAAGCACCTGGTGCTGGCATTCGGTTTAGAAATGAATTATGCGGAGAAATCCACTCAGTTGGTGATCAACAGTTACAACTGCTATGAGATATTGCTGAACTGTCAAATTTTATGAAACCTACAGGTAAGTGTGTAAAACAGCTTACGCTAGATACTAGCAATGCAATAGCACATTATGTAATGGCTTTATTGATCTCGTAGAAACTTTGTTGAGTAATGGAGCAAAGTATGTCTTATTAGGTTGGTTTTCAACAGATCCACTTGAAAAAGCTTTTTCTAAGCTTCGACAGGGATCTGGAGGTACTTACTTTATAAACGCTAAATCTGTAATTGAAAAAATTAATATTCAACATACTAAATTGATATTACAACTTGGCATTCCTGTTGATGGTATCGATGGTCATACTTGTGACATGTTTTAGAGATATTTCTACTAATGAAAAAAAACTTCTGGATAATATACATGATCTTGAAAGCTCAGTTAATAAATCTACATTAGTGGCTATAGTTTACATAGCTGGTTATGTGCAAAAAAGCAAAATAAAAATTTATGATGATTCTACCAATTATTATTATAAATATGGAAGTTATCTGTTTAGCCTAAACAGAGGCGGACTTGAAATTCCTTCTGATACTCTTTTCTAATGGTCAATATTTTGCTTTTTTTTTTTCAAGGTGCTACTGACCCTTTATGCAGAACATTTTGTGTTACTCAGTTTCAGTTCATTGCTGCTAAATATAAATTTAAAATCACAAAAAAACAATGCAGAGTATATTCTAAAATTCTGCTAAAGAATTACTCACTAATTACTAAAATACTAAAGCTATCATAATTTATGTGAAAATTAGTTTTGTAATTTATTATGCTATTTACTTGTTATGTTTTTTATTTTCTCATTAGCCTATATGTCTCTCAATATGTTTGGATTTGTAAATATTTACCCTGTTGAGATATATTGATAAAACTTTTTTTTTGCTTGAATCAACTTTTGTTGGTGTTTTTTAATGTTGGTGATTTTTATTGTTACCATTTTTAGCAAAAAAAATTAAAAATACAGTTATCTTTCTAATATATAGGTATATACTTTGTTATGGTTCTGCTTGTTATTGATACTATTTAATATTACATAAATATTCTTAATGAAATTTGAAATACGAAAAATATGATTATCTTATAACAATTTTTTGGTTTTCTTTTTATATTTCCGTCTTTACTAGAGATTATTATTAGAAAACATAGACTGCCATTACACCCTACCTAATATAAAAATATATCAATATAAGTAAAAGTGAAAGTTTAATCGGCCTTCAGTTTTTACGGCATTTTGCGCGATGTCAAGGCCTGTTATTATAGAAGGCCGTGTGTGTGACGAAAAAGTAAAGATACTTTTGCATTCAGTGGCTATTGCACCCAACGTCTACATCATTGAAAAAGTAGGTTTTTACATTTTTGTTTTTGTTTTTTTGTTTAACTACTTATCCTAATTGATCAATTGAATTGATTCAGGATTCTCCTCATGGGTTCAAGCTCATTACGCATAATATGTGTTCAATTACCCATAATACGTTAGTCATTGTAAGTAATAAATTAAGAAATAATTATTTGTGAAATATTGTAGTCATTAATGACTTCAACCTGGCTAATAATTAAAATTGCTCTCTTTCTTTCTATCTCTCTCTCTATGTCTCTCTGTCTCTCTCTCTCCTTATATATATATATATATATATATATATATATATATATATATATATATATATATATATATATATATATATATTTATTTATTTATATATATTTATATTTATATATATTTGTATTTATATTTTTTTTTAGAAAATGTTTGAAGAAAGTTAGAAGATACTAAAAACCTTGTTATTATACACGCCGAAGCGTTTTGAATACCAAATGGGGTAAAGTAGCAAATACCAGATTAAGTTAAGCCTCTCTGAAAGCTTCGATGATTAATTTTAAATTACTATTTAAATAATTTTTAAATTAAAAGAATTTTAAAAATTATCATAAAAGCATTTGGACTTTCATTTGTCTAGTATTGACTACTTTTATACCATTTGAATTAAAATATGCGGCATTTAAGATCTATAACATGTAGTATTTTCCACCTTTATCCCATTTAGGATTTACCACATAAAACCCATGTGGGATTTACCATATGAAACCCACATGGGACAAAATAATAATCCCCATATGGGTTACATATGGTAAAAACCCACGTGTATCCCATATGGGATTTACCATATGGAATCCATGTGGGATTTACCATATGAAACCCACATGGGACAAAATAATAATCCCCACATGGGTTATATATGGAAAAAATCCACGCGTATCCCATGTGCGCTTTTTCACTGGATAAAGCTGCTATGCATTTTTTAATCGACTTTATGTGGTGATTACAGAAATCAGTACAATTAGTATAAATCTATATGCAGTAATTAGCGGGTATCATCTAATTAAAACGCTGTTAAATTTTTTGCGTTTTTAAAATAATATCATCATGCATGAATAAATCCGTGGCGTGAAATTTTGGTGCTAAAATAATGAAATTAATTTTTTCATAAAGAAAAATATGTTAGCTAAAAATCCAATCCTTTTTGGCTTGAAAAACAATGCATAGAAACATTTAGTTTTGACTTTATTTAAAGATGCCATTTTTGTGTAATATGAGCATGCTCAAATTACCCAGTGAATTTTATTGAAATTACGTAGTTTAAAGTCCTAAAAAAGCAGTGGTTTAAATTGGTTTTTCGAATAAAAATAAAATATAGTAAAACTTTTTAATATTTTAACAATACTAAATATTTTTCTGTAATTTAAATTCAAAAAAATGAAATTTTTATCGTTCAAAGGTTTGAATTGATAAAATTGAAAAAATAACAAACTAATTTTTTTTTTCTTTTCTTGCGGAAAACATAGTAGTATTGTTTCAACAAAAAGTGGCCTTAAATTTGATCTTTTAACGATAAGTTTTGTTAATAACGAATCATTATATTCCAAAAATTAGTTCTAATTGTCAGGTTGGTATTTTTTTTACAAAATTAATGTTATTTTGTGAGCTAATTTAAAGAGCTCATATTACCAAGTGGTCTGGGTAATATGAGCATTTTTGTGACTTTTTTAAAACCTCTGTGTTTTTAAGAAAAAATTTCGGGTGCCCAAATATCTAAGTGGATCATGAGAAGGGATCCCTAAATATTGTTTATTCGCAAAAATTTTGGATCTAGCTTAATTATTTTTGAAATTATTCCAATTTTTGCTTAAGGTGCTCATATTACCCTAATCTACCCTAAATATAATTTAATAAAATAAAATATAAATATAATTTTTTCTTAAACTTTTTTCAATAATTCTTTAATTTAGGTTAATAAACAAAAATAATTTTGTCTAAAATTTTGCTGTTAAACAACAACAAAATTTATGAAGATAAAAAAATCCAAAAAAAAAAAAAAAAGAATTGAAATATTAACCTAAACTTCAAATATCTTCGATAAACACTGCTATCCTTAACACTTTTGTAATTCTTAGCAAGATGAATTATAAAGGATTAACAATTCGATAAACATCTGCTACCATAGAGTAAAATTTTAATTTAAAAAATGTTTTTTTTTAAGAATATGTTAGTAGTACTTTGGAATCTCTTTAAAGTTACTAGAAGCAAAAGGTCCAAATGCTCATCAGAAGGATGAAAACATCCCTCTAATAAACAATTACATATTTTGTCAAACTTTCAATTTTATTATTAATATCATCAAAGTGCCATTTAAAAATACCATTTCAATTAGGTCAACTTTTTTATTGAATACAAGAAAACTTTTTATTTTCATCTTATCAAAAACAAAAGAAAAAATTTCTCAAGTTCTTATAAATTTTTAATATTTCCATTTAAAGTTATTTTTAAAATAACATCAATATTATACCACATCCTGGATTGATAAAGTTTATGTACATCGAAAAAGTAATTTTACTTCGAAGATACATAAATTCTGACTTGCATAAGTGTTTGTATGTCTCCAGTAATATTAGGTAAACGCTTGAACACATTCTTGGAGCTTTTGCTAAATAGGTTACGACTTTTTTCAGAAGACTTTCCTCAAAACCTTGTGAGTATCAACACTAAAGATCAGCTTATCTTATTTGATCAGCTGATTTACACTATGATGGAGTAAATAATATTTGCTCGCAATTTTTTAAAATCGTTTCTTAGAATATTTGTTTTAAAAATCAGCTCTTTTGTCTTGCTTTTTACATTTTTTTTTACTTTTTCTCAAAATTATTATTTTAGTTCCAAATAAAAATCACATTTAAATGTGGATATAAGAATCTAAATAAGATATAAAATTTCACTAAAAGAAGTACAACCATCAACAAATTCCATATAGTGGTTCTATATTTTTTCACGAAACAAATATTCTTCGTAATTTATTAATTCCTAATATTTTCTGTTTTGCAATGCAAGCATCATTGCATTGCAAAACAGATCTTTGATGATATCAAAGATCTGTTTTGCAATTTTTCATTTTTTTTTTAAAGCATCTTGATCAGTGTTTCCCAACCTTTTCCAACCCGTTACCCAAATTATATATTATAAAATCATCATGGACCCTTTTTATTTTAAAAATTTTTAAAAGGTGAAAATTTTAATAATTACAAGCAATTAATTTCTGAAAAATTGGTTTAGTTTTTCATAGAGCGTATTTAATATCGATATCGAGTCTTTTTTAGCTTTAGGATCTTGAATCAAGATTAATGTATATAATCAGTTCTTTTAATGAAAAGGCAATGAAGTTCAAGAGCAAGCAATTGTCATTTTGGGCCAATACTCCAAAACAGTCAGCCCCCACATATGTTCCTCTTGAATTTGACAAGTTTGTAGAATCCACCAATGAGCGATCTCTCATTAATAATCAACAGTCCATTAACTTCCAATTTATCGACCACTAATATTAAAAAAAAAACAGGAATAGTGGCTCAAGATTGTATTAAAAATTGACAGTTATACAACCGTTGCAGAGTATATTATTCCAGAGCAATCAGAGCTTGAGTCAAGGAACCTTATGTTACAAGATCAACGTTGGATTGCCCATTATCTTTGTACAAGTCAATATTTTACTCAAATTGTGAAATGCGAAAATCATTCTTGTAGTCGGACTAAAAGAAACTCTTACTTTACTCTAATTAAAACACGATTTATTCCACCACCTATCCTGCTTAGCCAAACAAGAGATGGTCTTGAAGCAGTAGATGTCTTAGAAGGAGCTAAAAAGTTGTTTCTATTATACCTTTTTATGCTCATCGCATCAACTATTGAAAGTATTCTTCTTCGACCTGTCAAAGGATTTTCAGTTCTTCCGTATGATGTGTTTTGTCCATCAATTCAGTCTAGCCTAACTGATGAAATCTTTAAAAAATGAAATATCTACTTTGCCTCTTAAGCTATGTTGAAAAAGCGCGTTTCTATCCATTCTTTCGCTTTAACACTCCCTCCTTTCAAAAGAGTCCGACCAGTTCGCATTGCTGCCAAGCGTCAGACAGAATTTATGGCCGTTGTTGCCCTGCAGAAGAATTCGGAAACTGCTGAATGGTTAGATGAAAATGAAGTTGACTCAATTATACCTTAAGAGGACGATAACTTTTTAGTTCGCGGGGAGCATCACTTTTTAATAATAGATGTTTTATTTATTTCTTTACCAATTTTACGTTTGTTTATTTTATATTGTTAACGGAAGAGCTTATTTTTTAATAAAACTTTATATTTACGGAATTTATCAAGGGGCTTGACCATAAGACATATTAGTCTTATTCTCGTCCCTGCTACATATATATCTAGTTGTTAACATACGGTTTGTATATATTTACACGGAAAAAAAAATAAAAATTTACTACCTAATGTTTCAATCGAAGGTCACTTTAACAACCTATGGGATAATAATGAGTGAGTGAATTTATATTATAGATATAGAATAAAATTTGCTTAGTTTGATTAGTTTGTTTATTATTTGATGAGATATCAACTGTTCTATAATATAATTTGCTAAGATCTACTTTCTATATAAATATATAGTTTAAGCAGAAAAAAGTCAATGATGTTTACATACATAAAAAAATGGCAGTTAAAAGTAGCCAACAATAAGTGCTTCACTCATAGAATAGTGCCTAATTCATTTTGTAAAGATATAAATTACAACTACCAATTAGGAGATCATAATTTAACCTGGTCTTCAAACCCAAAAGATCTTGGTGTGACCATGGATTCTTACTTAAATTACAACAATCATATTTCAAATATCGTCCGCGCATCAAACATTCGAGGATATTTAATCCTTAAGTGTTTTAAAACTCGAGATCCACGAGTTATCGTAAAGGCCTACACTACCTACATAAGACAAATCTTAGAATTTTGCTCTCTGGTTTGGTCGCCATACCGCATTGAAATGAACAAAACAGTGGGATGAGTACAAAGACGTTTTACCAAGAGAATTGCTAACCTAAATAACTTTTTATATTTAAATAGACTTAGAATTCTTGATTTGGAACTAGAAATTCGTCGCTTTAAGCAAGACTTGATTACATGTAACAAAATTCTGAACAATTTAACTTGCTTAAATAAATCAAGTTTCTTTTTAATTAACAACTATATTTACACTTGAGAACATAGTTTCAAGTTACACTGCACTTAGAGTTAAGTGCAGTGTAGGTGAAAGACTGTTTTTTTTTGACATAAAATACTTTGATAGTGGTGGTTATTTGAAAACCATTAACAAGCGTTTAACCTGAAAATTTTTTACTAGTGTGTAACAAAGGTTTAACCAGAAAAAACATTATCTGGACCTGAGCTGTTGTGCACTAAAATGAGATCTCAATTAGAAGATAAGACATGGAATAATTTAGGCTTTTTAAGAAGTTTAAAAAGAATCTCAAAGTAAAAGAACAATATACTAGTCACGTCATTTCTTTAAAAAAAATGGTGTATACACCATTTTTTTTATAAAATTTTTTTATTTCTAAAATTAATCATATTCGGGTTATTAATTTTGAAAAGAAAAACAGAACATTCAAACATTCAAAGCCTCAATTAATAATATAAAATTTCACTAAATATTGCCAAAATACAGTTAGAAGCCGAAATATGACCAGATACAGATATCTAAAAGAAAGCTATACTTGAGCTTTTTTTTTTGAACTTTTTAACTTTTTTTGGAATTTGTAATACCACTATGTGAAGTGCTACTCTACTCTAAATTCAGCTTAAAAAACGAAGAAGAACTTTATGTAGAATTTGGTTTTATGCAAATAACAGATTCATAACATTTTATTAATATTTCAAAAGTAATGGTATATAAAATAAAAATAACTACATAAAAATATTGTCTTAATATTTTAACGAATATTTAATCAGAAACAATGAATTATTTATGAGGGAATTATTGTAGATACTAATTCACGATGTTGTCTAACTACTAATAGGATATTTTGTTGTCGTTCTTCATTTTGATATGAATCAACAAATTGCTGAATTGTTCCAATTTTTTTTTTCGCACTATCGTTTGTGTCACTTGAGTTTTAATTAAAAAAAAAATTATTGTAAGATTCAAGATCTTTAAAATTGCCTTTAGGATGAATGGTATATAACCAAACCTTAATCTCGATAACTAAATTCAATTTGATAAAAATAAACCAACTTTCCTCTGTAATCAAATTTTTTAAATGAGTGTTATCATTAAGAACAACAACTGTTGACTTTTCTGAATTTATAAGTTATATTTTAGACATTTTATGCTGAAGTAAAGTTTCTGACTAATCAAGTTTGCAAATTTAGTTATAGCTTTGTGCACACGTTTAATGTGCAGTCCGACATGAAGCAAAATCCAAAAATTTATATTAGAGATGTCACTAATATTCGGTGGCTATTCGCTATTCGACCTATTTGGCAACTTTTTTTACTATTTGGGATTCGGTTGAATATTGCAAACTATTCGGCCGAATACCGAATACCAGATTGTAACAAAAGAAAACGTATAACAAAAGATTACATATAATTAATTTTTTTAATTTTTATTTTAACAAATAATTAGATACTTAAAATCTTTTTGTAATAATGATACAAACATTTTCATTGTTTAATGATAGGAAATGGTTGCGAACTCCTCTAAAATATACATGTTTCCAAAAAAAGCCATTCACTATATACGCTGCCAATTGCAAATAGTAAAAAAGTTTCAGTAGTTCTGTTAGGATAATGTTTTGCGTTTGCTGACTTCAACTTGTAAGAGTTTGCTGTCCAATTTAAGCAACATTTTCATGTAAAAACTAAACTCATTTGCATCTTCATATCTGTGTATATATTTTGTAGAGATTGGTTAGATTTGTTTTTATTTACATTTCTTTAACTTACATAGTGGAGATTAACCATCACCGGTGCTACTAAACACCGGCTATGGTTTATCGGTGTCAAGCAGCCTTTCACTGATAAGGATTTAAAATCACTATTCCAGACATCTCTAATTGATATCTTTATGCTTATGTCAAATAAGGATACTTTGCGAAAATTGAGGGGGTTCAAACTCTATCAGATCATAATTTTTAAACGCTAAGAGAGTATTATATAAAATTCAAAATTAGCGTTTAAAAATTATGATCTGATAGAGTTTGAACCCCCTCAATTTTCGCAAAGTATTATATAAAAAGAGAGTATTATATAAAATTTAAAATTTTATATAATACTCTCTTTTTATATAATACTTTAAAATAATAAAAACTAATAAATTTAATAATATAATGAAAGAAATTATATAAACTAATAATATTAAAGTTTATCTATTTAAAAATTAATAAAAATCTGATTTTAGCAATATATAAATAAGCGTTTTTTTTCAATTTATGCTCTTTAATTATGATTATTTTCACATAAAGTAGTAACTGTCCAAGGTAAAAATAGCGCACGTTACAAAAAGTTAAGTAGATCTATTGAACTGAAACATGCAAAATAGATTATAAAATAATTTTACATCAGAATAATAAAATATATTTCTTTTGTATATCTTTTGTTTCGTAAAATGTAATACAAATATGATTAAAATAAAATCATCAACCCATGGCTAAAATGATCAAATATTTGATTTACAATTTTATATCTTCTCAACTTTTTGAATTGTTCGATTTTTGTACGTATTTTTGAATAAAAGTTATTTTTATGCTTCTAATTTATTCATATATTGTTAATTAATTTTTAACTTGTTTTGATTATCTATTAAAATAAATTAAAAATAAAGTAACAATATTATATATTTTAATAATTTAACTTCATATATTTGTTAATTTTAACATATATTTTTTTATTACATATTTTTTACAATATATTATTTTAATATAAACTTTATTATATAATTCAATATATATATTACAATATATATTTATTATTATTCATATATATTTACGCGCGTGTGTGTTTATACATATCTTTTTATCTATCTATATATAATAACAATAACTATGTTAATGACAATGATAATAATAACAGTAAAAACAACAACAACAACAATAATAGTAACAACAATAATAATGATCACAATGATTTAGAAATACACAACATGCGATAATTAAAATGGAGTTTCAGGAAAAGTATGAGATAAATGGTTTTATTCAGAAAGGACAGTTTGGTAGTTACTATGCATGTATTAACAAGGAAACAGGCTCAAGACTAACAGTGAAAATAAAGTCTGTAAGTCACTACAAAAATGATGGTTCAAGTAATGCTTATGTTGATCTTGAAGAATCTCGTGAAATTGCAATTTGGCGTAGACTAAAACATCGTAATGTCTTAGAACTTCTTGATATTATAAAAACTCCAACGAGACATTACCTTGTAATGGAATGTATTACGGAGTGTAACCTTTTAGATGAAATAGAAAAATCTACAACATACACTGAGCGGGATGTTTGTTTTTATATTAGACAAATATTCAGTGTGTTATTATATTTTCGTGAAAAAAGAATCATTCATCGTAATATTAACGCCGAAAATATTTTCCTTCAACGAAGTAACATCAATGAAATAATCAAAATTGCCGATTTTGGACTCGCAGTTCGGTTAAGTAAAGGTCAAAATTACGTATCGGTTGAAGCGTGTGGTTTGCCTTTATTCTTGGCACCCGAAACTATTTTAGATAGGCCTATTAGTTATGGAGTTGACCTTTGGTCAGTTGGAGTTCTTTTTTATATTATGCTCACTGGAAATCCTCCATTTTGGAATGAATTTCTAAAGTGCTTATATTTTGATATTACAACAAAAAAAATGAATACATCATATTCGAATTGGAATAATATTTCGGATATAGCAAAGGAATTTTTAGAAATTTTATTAGAAAAAAACAGTTTAAAAAGAATCAATGTAGAACAGGCATTAAATCATGCATGGTTTGAATCAAAGAAAAAATCAAAACTGCATCGTAGTGATGTTATTGAAAACTTGAAGTGTTTTAATGCGAAAAAAAAATTAGACAACGAAATTTTTAAATTTCAAAGAAACCCGAGTCTAAGTGCAAGTTCATCTCAGAACTATTACAATCAAAATGAAGATTATGAAAATGAACGCATTTATAGACAGAAGACTGTAATAAGCGAAGTGAATTATGTCAAGTTAGACAATTTGCGACAAATATCAAACATAAGCGTTTCTTTTCATCCGATAACGCTTCGAATAGATTTAAATGAATCAGATTTGTAAGCCACAGTTTTTAATCACAAAAATTTCACTACTAATTCAATCAAGTTAAAAAAAAAACATTCTTGGAAAAAAATACCCTAGTAATCTTAAGATTAAAGTAAGTTTACTAATCAGAGCCTTAAACGCTCGAAACTGAAAAAGAGTTTAAAAGCAGTACATATTAGTTATAAATCAATTTAAATATCGCTTCACGCAATTTGTTTCTACATGTCTTTGCAGTATATATAAAAAAAGGAAAACTAATAGAAATTTTCTAAAAAAATTTCTATTAGTAATTACTAATAGAAATTTATATTAAATTAAACATGGTTTAAAATATTTAAAACCATGTATGAAGTACGATATTGCTCTATGGAAACAATAAAATTAGTTAAAAGTTTTTTTTATTACATTTGTTTTAAAACATACAAAACACTTGATACAAATTCTATTATTTCTTGCACAAATTTGTTTGAAAACTTTTTTAAAAACAGTCTTTTTAACATGATTTATGTAAAAAGTAAAATTTGTTGCTAAAAACATGTTTAGCTTTTGTGTTCTTGTCATTTAATAGTTGCGTTTTACATATTTAGAATTATCTTATTTTTATTTATTTAAAAAAGTTGCGTCAATTGTAGAAATTTATTAACAAAATAATTCATTTCTGATCTATCGGGTCTCCGACTAAATATGAAAAAACTATTTTTTATATCTAGTCTTCAAATTTTAGAATATCTTTAGATTTCGTTCATTCGATTGAATAAACTTTTGGCATTATCTAAAAAAGGGTGACAAGAAGTTTGGTTTTGGCAAATTCATATTTTCCAAGATTATTTGGACGACATTTACGAAATGGAACCAAACGAAAATCATGAAACTTTATCACTATTGAATTCACAAGTTTTTATCAAAAAGGAACAAACTGCAGTATCCACTGCTTATGTGTTTTAATATAATTTTAAAATGTTAATTTTAAAAATTGATTTTCAACACATGAGCAGTTTGGACTATTGCCCTGAAATTCAATATTCTATGATCAATATTTGAACGATTAAGTGAGGCAAAAGAAGAACTTTTAGTACCCAATATAAATAACTAAGTCTATTACCTAGTTTTGTTAGTTGGTAATTGACTGTAATCGTGCAGTTTGCAACTTGTTTTTTTTTCCAGTGAGCAAGAACTCGTTTTTGTCAACAATATACAAATCGGGTTGGTTTATATATTATAGACTTTTATAAGCTTTTTGATCTAGAGAGGGTAGAACAAAGAAGTATGTTATCAGCATTTACATACATCAATGTAGTTTCCATATATTAATGTTTCTACAATAGTTTCATTTTGTATTGTTTCAAGTGGGCTTTAAGCATACAGGAGAGGAGACAATTGATTCTTGTATAAATTAATAATAATAATAACAATAATTCAGAAATACATAATTTACGATAGTTAAAATGGAATATCAAAAAAGCGTTGGGTAGTTTTTTATTCAACATAAAATCATATTTGCTGAGAGAAAACGCTTGACATCTAAACCATATATAAAGTACGATATTGCTTGATTACCTATATATCAATGCCATAATAAAAATAACTATACTATTAATTCTATTAATGCAGATAGCAAAATTATTTTATACTTTTTTCGAGTGAACGATACAGTTTTCATTATTTTAAAAGATAAATTAAAAAAAAACAACGAAAAATTGAAGAAAAAAAAAAAAAAAAAAGACACAAGGTGCAGACAAAATCGCAACAGATTTTTAAGAAAAAAAGATTTCATTTTAATTAGATCATAGTTTAAGATTTTACTAAAAATAATACAAACGGCTGACATTAGATTTAAAAGAAAAGGATTAAAGAATATTTATTCTATTTATAAATATTATTTATATAATAATTATTATTTTAAATTATTTCTGACTTAGTATTAGATGTTATGCTTTTATATTCTAAATTTGAATATTAATCTAATCTATAGCTAAGAAATGCATAAAATCAGCTTTGTTCTGAATAGGTGTCCTTGTAGGTCGGCCTAAATCTTTTCTACTACCTTTTTTAACTTTAATTTCTAGAAGAACAGGTCCTTGCATTGATCGCATCGCTAATACCGATTCTCGAATTTCTTCAGGCGTTGATACTGAAGTTGCCTGCAAAACATTAAATTATTGTAAATTCAAAAAAGTATAAAATATATGGAGTATAAATAAAGTATAAAATATATAAAGTACATATAAAAATATAAATTTTATATGTTTAACTTTATAAATTAAGAAATTAAAAATATTCTTATTTAAAAAAATAATTAAAAAAATTCAAAAAATACTACTTTTTATAACTAAATATTTTCAGTAAAATTTTTTTTAGTCTTAATTTAAAAAATTCGTTCGCTTTTATGTTCTTATAAATAACATCACATTCCCAAATATCATATCTTTATTTTTTTTTTTATTCTAAACAATGCATATGCTCAACCTGTCGTAATCATAATCGTAACCTGCTCGTCCTAATCCTTAGGCATACCTTTAGTGTTGCATACACGTATACTTTTTTTTTTTTTTACAAGAAACAAACAAAAAAACGACAACAAAATCCTTAAAGAACAATGTTTACTTCAAAGTTGATTTCATTTGAGTAATCTGATTAATTCTTCATTTGAAATGATATTATGCTTATACAACTTACTGTTGGCCAAAATAAATTTTGAAAAATTTGTATAAAAGGATTCTTGGATAGATATAACAATTCTTTTAATATAAAAAATGCTAACTTCAACTCAGTCCAAAGAGTTTGACAAAAACAGTCTTTCGTATATTTAACTAAAGGTCTAAGTCGAGAAAACTAAAACTCTTTCATATTTACCCTAGATAGTTTGTTGAACAGTGTTGAGACTTCATTCTAAATTTAAACCTAGTTGGAATAGATTTAAATGTATAGAAGAGTATACTCAACATCAGGACTTTGTAGATAGTTTTAATAAAAGAGTTTAATTTAACTTTTACATACTACTCTAGAGGAGTAAGAAGAATTATTCAACTTTTTTCGGATTATGTACCATATATACATTAATATTGTAAATATTTTTAAACAATTTATAGTTTTAAATCTTGTTTTAATGATCAAAAATTTAATTTTTTTTGTAACAGGCAAACAAAATGTTTAAATAGGCTAAGACCCTCTCAATTTTACTCTCTGCCCAACTTGTGATCCTTACCATTTTTTTCCAATTTTATAAACGCTCTTTTCTAATTTTATAGAATTAATACTCGTAATTAAAATTTTTTATGTGTATTTAAAATGCTTAATGTCTCAATCTTACCCTTTTGTCCCAGTTTTACCCTAGTTCCAGATTCTTAACACTTTGTTTGAATTTAAAAAAAACCCTTTTCATTGTTTTAATACAAAAACTCTTGAATAAAAAAATTTTCATTTAAGTGACAAACTGGCAGTTAAAATTTGTAACTAACTTCGTATACGTATACAGCTTTTGTGTTTATTAAAACAATTGGCATTATTTTTTGTTGTTATCATAATTATTATTACTAATATTATTAGTGTTATTACTGTTATTATTAGTATTATTAATGTTATTGTTTTTTTGATTATTATACTATTATTATTGTGATTTTTATGTTTATTATTACAACAACAAAACACTAATAATAACAATATTAATTACTATAATAACAATGACAATATTAATATTAGTAATAATAGTTAAAAGTAGGTAATAATAGTAATGTAAATATCAAATGTGTTTTATTAAAAACAATAATAAACAATACTAAGAGCAACAAAAATTGATTATAGAAATTATAAATATTAACTGTATTTTTTTAATTGTCATTAGGTGTTTACTTAATGTTAGTAGTTTTACTATTTGTAAACAATCTTAAAATATAATACCAACTATTTCAGAAATATATTGATTGATTAGATGTGTTTTTTTCCATTATGAGTTGAAAAAATAATTTTAAACCGCTAGAGATATCAAAAATTATTAATACTTCCTAAATTTAAATCCAGAAAAATAAAATGTGCTTAAAATATTGTGGAGTCTTTAAGTTATTTGTTAATGGAAATTACTTTCGGAGATAAAAAAAATTCTAAAAATAATTTCCATTTTCATGCCAAAAAAAGAAAAACTTTTTAGAGATAAAAATTCACAACTGCTACTCAAAAAATGACTAAGCAAATCTTAAGCAAATAAAAAATGACTAAGCAAGTCTTAAGCAAGTGTCTTTCAGAAAAATTATGAGGATTAAGAAATTTTAGAACTATTCCATCTCAAACCAAAAAAATATTTTCTATATTTAGAAAGAGTCTTGGATGTAAATGAATGAAAATAAATTAATATTTTTCTAGTAAAGAAAAATAATTTTTGAACACAAGTGGATATAGTAAATAATTCAATGATTTTATAAAGGATATTGATAAATTTATTTGTTTTATAATCAATGAAATGAGTATTACCTTCTATCTATAATTGTAAGAGTTAGTGTGGATTCTGATCAAGGTTTTTTAAAATTCACTATAAACGTTTTAAATCTGTTTTAAATGCTAGTTAAACTATGTAACTAATGTCACTAATCTAAGAGTTTTACATTTTTAAAGAGGATCCAAACACAATAATAGAAAATTTAATTCTAGTAAGTTTCACTCGTTAATTGGATTAGTCACAACATTTGGAAAAACCTAGCTTTAAACAATGCTTGAACAATATTCAAATATTGAATTATTTCTTTTTGTCTCATTTTTACAATTCATTTTTACAAGCAAATCAATTTTTACAAGCAAGTTAAGTTAATTTAAAAGAACATAATTTAGGAAACAAAAAAATTTAGATAAGATATTCAGTTTTTACACTTAATTGAACTTTGACAAACTTCTAGAAATATAAAAAATTTTTATGTGCGAATAAAAGTACACCATAAAGTAGATAAAGAAGAGCGCACAATAAAACTGCA